>NW_028142021.1:0-387078 GCF_055691185.1 Crinia signifera | reverse complement strand
TAGAAGCGTCAATTTTACAGTTTTGAAAAGATGGTCGAAATCAATTATGACATCATCAGTGATGTCACAATTGACATTATCGGTTTTAAAATTACTGTCGTAGATGATGTTCGTGCCATTCGTGAGTTCAGAAGCATCAATTTTACAGTTTTGAAAGATGGTCAAAATCAATTATGACATCATCAGTGATGTCACAATTGACATTATCGGTTTTAAAATTACTGTCGTAGATGATGTCCGTGCCATTCGTGAGTTTAGAAGCGTCATTTTTACAGTTTTGAAAAGATGGTCGAAATCAATTATGACATCATCAGTGATGTCACAATTGACATTATCGGTTTTAAAATTACTGTTGTAGATGATGTCCGTGCCATCCGTGAGTTCAGAAGCGTCAATTTTACAGTTTTGAAAAGATGGTCAAAATCAATTATGACATCATCAGTGATGTCACAATTGACATTATCGCTTTTAAAATTACTGTCGTAGATGATGTCCGTGCCATCCGTGAGTTCAGAAGCGTCAATTTTACAGTTTTGAAAAGAAGGTCAAAATCAATTATGACATCATCAGTGATGTCACAATTGACATTATCGGTTTTAAAATTACTGTCGTAGATGATGTTCTTGCCATCCGTGACTTCAGAAGCGTAAATTTTACAGTTTTGAAAAGATGGTCGAAATCAATTATGACATCATCAGTGATGTCACAATTGACATTATCGGTTTAAAATTACTGTCGTAGATGATGTCCGTGCCATTCGTGAGTTCAGAAGCATCAATTTTACAGTTTTGAAAAGATGGTCAAAATCAATTATGACATCATCAGTGATGTCACAATTGACATTATCGGTTTTACAATTACTGTCGTAGATGATGTCCGTGCCATTCGTGAGTTCAGAAGCGTCAATTTTACAGTTTTGAAAAGATGGTCGAAATCAATTATGACATCATCAGTGATGTCACAATTGACATTATCGGTTTTAAAATTACTGTCGTAGATGATGTTCGTGCCATTCGTGAGTTCAGAAGCATCAATTTTACAGTTTTGAAAAGATGGTCAAAATCAATTATGACATCATCAGTGATGTCACAATTGACATTATCGGTTTTAAAATTACTGTCGTAGATGATGTCCGTGCCATTCGTGAGTTCAGAAGCGTCAATTTTACAGTTTTGAAAAGATGGTCAAAATCAATTATGACATCATCAGTGATGTCACAATTGACATTATCGGTTTTAAAATTACTGTCGTAGATGATGTCCGTGCCATCCGTAAGTTCAGAAGCGTCAATTTTACAGTTTCGAAAAGATGGTCAAAATCAATTATGACATCATCAGTGATGTCACAATTGACATTATCGGTTTTAAAATTACTGTCGTAGATGATGTCCGTGCCATCCGTGAGTTCAGAAGCGTCAATTTTACAGTTTTGAAAAGATTGTCGAAATCAATTATGACATCATCAGTGATGTCACAATTGACATTATCGGTTTTAAAATTACTGTCGTAGATGATGTTCGTGCCATTCGTGAGTTCAGAAGCATCAATTTTACAGTTTTGAAAAGATGGTCGAAATCAATTATGACATCATCAGTGATGTCACAATTGACATTATCGGTTTTAAAATTACTGTCGTAGATGATGTTCGTGCCATTCGTGAGTTCAGAAGCGTCAATTTTACAGTTTTGAAAAGATGGTCGAAATCAATTATGACATCATCAGTGATGTCACAATTGACATTATCGGTTTTAAAATTACTGTCGTAGATGATGTCCGTGCCATTCGTGAGTTCAGAAGTGTCAATTTTACAGTTTTGAAAAGATGGTCGAAATCAATTATGACATCATCAGTGATGTCACAATTGACATTATCGGTTTTAAAATTACTGTCGTAGATGATGTCCGTGCCATTCGTGAGTTCAGAAGCGTCAAATTTTACAGTTTTGAAAAGATGGTCAAAATCAATTATGACATCATCAGTGATGTCACAATTGACATTATCGGTTTTACAATTACTGTCGTAGATGATGTCCGTGCCATTCGTGAGTTCAGAAGCGTCAATTTTACAGTTTTGAAAAGATGGTCGAAATCAATTATGACATCATCAGTGATGTCACAATTGACATTATCGGTTTTAAAATTACTGTCGTAGATGATGTTCGTGCCATTCGTGAGTTCAGAAGCGTCAATTTTACAGTTTTGAAAAGATGGTCGAAATCAATTATGACATCATCAGTGATGTCACAATTGACATTATTGGTTTTAAAATTACTGTCGTAGATGATGTCCGTGCCATTCGTGAGTTCAGAAGCGTCATTTTTACAGTTTTGAAAAGATGGTCGAAATCAATTATGACATCATCAGTGATGTCACAATTGACATTATCGGTTTTAAAATTACTGTCGTAGATGATGTCCGTGCCATTCGTGAGTTCAGAAGCATCAATTTTACAGTTTTGAAAAGATGGTCAAAATCAATTATGACATCATCAGTGATGTCACAATTGACATTATCGGTTTAAAAATTACTGTCGTAGATGATGTCCGTGCCATTCGTGAGTTCAGAAGCGTCATTTTTACAGTTTTGAAAAGATGGTCGAAATCAATTATGACATCATCAGTGATGTCACAATTGACATTATCGGTTTAAAAATTACTGTCGTAGATGATGTCCGTGCCATTCGTGAGTTCAGAAGCGTCATTTTTACAGTTTTGAAAAGATGGTCGAAATCAATTATGACATCATCAGTGATGTCACAATTGACATTATCGGTTTTAAAATTACTGTCGTAGATGATGTCCGTGCCATCCGTGAGTTCAGAAGCGTCAATTTTACAGTTTTGAAAATATGGTCAAAATCAATTATGACATCATCAGTGATGTCACAATTGACATTATCGCTTTTAAAATTACTGTCGTAGATGATGTCCGTGCCATCCGTGAGTTCAGAAGCGTCAATTTTACAGTTTTGAAAAGAAGGTCAAAATCAATTATGACATCATCAGTGATGTCACAATTGACATTATCGGTTTTAAAATTACTGTCGTAGATGATGTTCGTGCCATCCGTGAGTTCAGAAGCGTAAATTTTACAGTTTTGAAAAGATGGTCGAAATCAATTATGACATCATCAGTGATGTCACAATTGACATTATCGGTTTAAAATTACTGTCGTAGATGATGTCCGTGCCATTCGTGAGTTCAGAAGCGTCAATTTTACAGTTTTGAAAAGATGGTCAAAATCAATTATGACATCATCAGTGATGTCACAATTGACATTATCGGTTTTACAATTACTGTCGTAGATGATGTCCGTGCCATTCGTGAGTTCAGAAGCGTCAATTTTACAGTTTTGAAAAGATGGTCGAAATCAATTATGACATCATCAGTGATGTCACAATTGACATTATCGGTTTTAAAATTACTGTCGTAGATGATGTTCGTGCCATTCGTGAGTTCAGAAGCGTCAATTTTACAGTTTTGAAAAGATGGTCGAAATCAATTATGACATCATCAGTGATGTCACAATTGACATTATTGGTTTTAAAATTACTGTCGTAGATGATGTCCGTGCCATTCGTGAGTTCAGAAGCGTCATTTTTACAGTTTTGAAAAGATGGTCGAAATCAATTATGACATCATCAGTGATGTCACAATTGACATTATCGGTTTTAAAATTACTGTCGTAGATGATGTCCGTGCCATTCGTGAGTTCAGAAGCATCAATTTTACAGTTTTGAAAAGATGGTCAAAATCAATTATGACATCATCAGTGATGTCACAATTGACATTATCGGTTTAAAAATTACTGTCGTAGATGATGTCCGTGCCATTCGTGAGTTCAGAAGCGTCAATTTTACAGTTTTGAAAAGATGGTCAAAATCAATTATGACATCATCAGTGATGTCACAATTGACATTATCGGTTTTAAAATTACTGTCGTAGATGATGTCCGTGCCATCCGTAAGTTCAGAAGCGTCAATTTTACAGTTTCGAAAAGATGGTCAAAATCAATTATGACATCATCAGTGATGTCACAATTGACATTATCGGTTTTAAAATTACTGTCGTAGATGATGTCCGTGCCATCCGTGAGTTCAGAAGCGTAAATTTTACAGTTTTGAAAAGATGGTCGAAATCAATTATGACATCATCAGTGATGTCACAACTGACATTATCGGTTTTAAAATTACTGTCGTAGATGATGTTCGTGCCATTCGTGAGTTCAGAAGCATCAATTTTACAGTTTTGAAAAGATGGTCGAAATCAATTATGACATCATCAGTGATGTCACAATTGACATTATCGGTTTTAAAATTACTGTCGTAGATGATGTTCGTGCCATTCGTGAGTTCAGAAGCGTCAATTTTACCGTTTTGAAAAGATGGTCGAAATCAATTATGACATCATCAGTGATGTCACAATTGACATTATTGGTTTTAAAATTACTGTCGTAGATGATGTCCGTGCCATTCGTGAGTTCAGAAGCGTCAATTTTACAGTTTTGAAAAGATGGTCGAAATCAATTATGACATCATCAGTGATGTCACAATTGACATTATCGGTTTTAAAATTACTGTCGTAGATGATGTCCGTGCCATTCGTGAGTTCAGAAGCGTCAATTTTACAGTTTTGAAAAGATTGTCAAAATCAATTATGACATCATCAGTGATGTCACAATTGACATTATCGGTTTTACAATTACTGTCGTAGATGATGTCCGTGCCATTCGTGAGTTCAGAAGCGTCAATTTTACAGTTTTGAAAAGATGGTCGAAATCAATTATGACATCATCAGTGATGTCACAATTGACATTATCGGTTTTAAAATTACTGTCGTAGATGATGTTCGTGCCATTCGTGAGTTCAGAAGCGTCAATTTTACAGTTTTGAAAAGATGGTCGAAATCAATTATGACATTATCAGTGATGTCACAATTGACATTATTGGTTTTAAAATTACTGTCGTAGATGATGTCCGTGCCATTCGTGAGTTCAGAAGCGTCATTTTTACAGTTTTGAAAAGATGGTCGAAATCAATTATGACATCATCAGTGATGTCACAATTGACATTATCGGTTTTAAAATTACTGTCGTAGATGATGTCCGTGCCATTCGTGAGTTCAGAAGCATCAATTTTACAGTTTTGAAAAGATGGTCAAAATCAATTATGACATCATCAGTGATGTCACAATTGACATTATCGGTTTAAAAATTACTGTCGTAGATGATGTCCGTGCCATTCGTGAGTTCAGAAGCGTCAATTTTACAGTTTTGAAAAGATGGTCAAAATCAATTATGACATCATCAGTGATGTCACAATTGACATTATCGGTTTTAAAATTACTGTCGTAGATGATGTCCGTGCCATCCGTAAGTTCAGAAGCGTCAATTTTACAGTTTCGAAAAGATGGTCAAAATCAATTATGACATCATCAGTGATGTCACAATTGACATTATCGGTTTTAAAATTACTGTCGTAGATGATGTCCGTGCCATCCGTGAGTTCAGAAGCGTAAATTTTACAGTTTTGAAAAGATGGTCGAAATCAATTATGACATCATCAGTGATGTCACAACTGACATTATCGGTTTTAAAATTACTGTCGTAGATGATGTTCGTGCCATTCGTGAGTTCAGAAGCATCAATTTTACAGTTTTGAAAAGATGGTCGAAATCAATTATGACATCATCAGTGATGTCACAATTGACATTATCGGTTTTAAAATTACTGTCGTAGATGATGTTCGTGCCATTCGTGAGTTCAGAAGCGTCAATTTTACCGTTTTGAAAAGATGGTCGAAATCAATTATGACATCATCAGTGATGTCACAATTGACATTATTGGTTTTAAAATTACTGTCGTAGATGATGTCCGTGCCATTCGTGAGTTCAGAAGCGTCAATTTTACAGTTTTTGAAAAGATGGTCGAAATCAATTATGACATCATCAGTGATGTCACAATTGACATTATCGGTTTTAAAATTACTGTCGTAGATGATGTCCGTGCCATTCGTGAGTTCAGAAGCGTCAATTTTACAGTTTTGAAAAGATTGTCAAAATCAATTATGACATCATCAGTGATGTCACAATTGACATTATCGGTTTTACAATTACTGTCGTAGATGATGTCCGTGCCATTCGTGAGTTCAGAAGCGTCAATTTTACAGTTTTGAAAAGATGGTCGAAATCAATTATGACATCATCAGTAATGTCACAATTGACATTATCGGTTTTAAAATTACTGTCGTAGATGATGTTCGTGCCATTCGTGAGTTCAGAAGCGTCAATTTTACAGTTTTGAAAAGATGGTCGAAATCAATTATGACATTATCAGTGATGTCACAATTGACATTATTGGTTTTAAAATTACTGTCGTAGATGATGTCCGTGCCATTCGTGAGTTCAGAAGCGTCATTTTTACAGTTTTGAAAAGATGGTCGAAATCAATTATGACATCATCAGTGATGTCACAATTGACATTATCGGTTTTAAAATTACTGTCGTAGATGATGTCCGTGCCATCCGTGAGTTCAGAAGCGTCAATTTTACAGTTTTGAAAAGATGGTCAAAATCAATTATGACATCATCAGTGATGTCACAATTGACATTATCGCTTTTAAAATTACTGTCGTAGATGATGTCCGTGCCATCCGTGAGTTCAGAAGCGTCAATTTTACAGTTTTGAAAAGAAGGTCAAAATCAATTATGACATCATCAGTGATGTCACAATTGACATTATCGGTTTTAAAATTACTGTCGTAGATGATGTTCGTGCCATCCGTGAGTTCAGAAGCGTAAATTTTACAGTTTTGAAAAGATGGTCAAAATCAATTATGACATCATCAGTGATGTCACAATTGACATTATCGGTTTTTAAAATTACTGTCGTAGATGATGTCCGTGCCATTCGTGAGTTCAGAAGCGTCAATTTTACAGTTTTGAAAAGATGGTCAAAATCAATTATGACATCATCAGTGATGTCACAATTGACATTATCGGTTTTAAAATTACTGTCGTAGATGATGTTCGTGCCATTCGTGAGTTCAGAAGCGTCAATTTTACAGTTTTGAACAGATGGTCGAAATCAATTATGACATCATCAGTGATGTCACAATTGACATTATTGGTTTTAAAATTACTGTCGTAGATGATGTCCGTGCCATTCGTGAGTTCAGAAGCGTCATTTTTACAGTTTTGAAAAGATGGTCGAAATCTTTTATGACATCATCAGTGATGTCACAATTGACATTATTGGTTTTAAAATTACTGTCGTAGATGATGTCCGTGCCATTCGTGAGTTCAGAAGCGTCAATTTTACAGTTTTGAAAAGATGGTCGAAATCAATTATGACATCATCAGTGATGTCACAATTGACATTATCGGTTTTAAAATTACTGTCGTAGATGATGTCCGTGCCATTCGTGAGTTCAGAAGCGTCAATTTTACAGTTTTGAAAAGATGGTCAAAATCAATTATGACATCATCAGTGATGTCACAATTGACATTATCGGTTTTACAATTACTGTCGTAGATGATGTCCGTGCCATTCGTGAGTTCAGAAGCGTCAATTTTACAGTTTTGAAAAGATGGTCGAAATCAATTATGACATCATCAGTGATGTCACAATTGACATTATCGGTTTTAAAATTACTGTCGTAGATGATGTTCGTGCCATTCGTGAGTTCAGAAGCGTCAATTTTACAGTTTTGAAAAGATGGTCGAAATCAATTATGACATCATCAGTGATGTCACAATTGACATTATCGGTTTTAAAATTACTGTCGTAGATGATGTCCGTGCCATCCGTGAGTTCAGAAGCGTCAATTTTACAGTTTTGAAAAGAAGGTCAAAATCAATTATGACATCATCAGTGATGTCACAATTGACATTATCGGTTTAAAAATTACTGTCGTAGATGATGTTCGTGCCATCCGTGAGTTCAGAAGCGTAAATTTTACAGTTTTGAAAAGATGGTCAAAATCAATTATGACATCATCAGTGATGTCACAATTGACATTATCGGTTTTAAAATTACTGTCGTAGATGATGTCCGTGCCATTCGTGAGTTCAGAAGCGTCAATTTTACAGTTTTGAAAAGATGGTCAAAATCAATTATGACATCATCAGTGATGTCACAATTGACATTATCGGTTTTAAAATTACTGTCGTAGATGATGTTCGTGCCATTCGTGAGTTCAGAAGCGTCAATTTTACAGTTTTGAACAGATGGTCGAAATCAATTATGACATCATCAGTGATGTCACAATTGACATTATCGGTTTTAAAAATTACTGTCGTAGATGATGTCCGTGCCATTCGTGAGTTCAGAAGCGTCATTTTTACAGTTTTGAAAAGATGGTCGAAATCAATTATGACATCATCAGTGATGTCACAATTGACATTATTGGTTTTAAAATTACTGTCGTAGATGATGTCCGTGCCATTCGTGAGTTCAGAAGCGTCAATTTTACAGTTTTGAAAAGATGGTCGAAATCAATTATGACATCATCAGTGATGTCACAATTGACATTATCGGTTTTAAAATTACTGTCGTAGATGATGTCCGTGCCAACGTTAGTTCAGAAGCGTCATTTTTACAGTTTTGAAAAGATGGTCGAAATCAATTATGACATCATCAGTGATGTCACAATTGACATTATCGGTTTTAAAATTACTGTCGTAGATGATGTCCGTGCCATTCGTGAGTTCAGAAGCATCAATTTTACAGTTTTGAAAAGATGGTCAAAATCAATTATGACATCATCAGTGATGTCACAATTGACATTATCGGTTTTAAAATTACTGTCGTAGATGATGTTCGTGCCATCCGTGAGTTCAGAAGCGTAAATTTTACAGTTTTGAAAAGATGGTCAAAATCAATTATGACATCATCAGTGATGTCACAATTGACATTATCGGTTTTAAAATTACTGTCGTAGATGATGTCCGTGCCATTCGTGAGTTCAGAAGCGTCAATTTTACAGTTTTGAAAAGATGGTCAAAATCAATTATGACATCATCAGTGATGTCACAATTGACATTATCGGTTTAAAAATTACTGTCGTAGATGATGTTCGTGCCATTCGTGAGTTCAGAAGCGTCAATTTTACAGTTTTGAACAGATGGTCGAAATCAATTATGACATCATCAGTGATGTCACAATTGACATTATTGGTTTTAAAATTACTGTCGTAGATGATGTCCGTGCCATTCGTGAGTTCAGAAGCGTCATTTTTACAGTTTTGAAAAGATGGTCGAAATCAATTATGACATCATCAGTGATGTCACAATTGACATTATTGGTTTTAAAATTACTGTCGTAGATGATGTCCGTGCCATTCGTGAGTTCAGAAGCGTCAATTTTACAGTTTTGAAAAGATGGTCGAAATCAATTATGACATCATCAGTGATGTCACAATTGACATTATCGGTTTTAAAATTACTGTCGTAGATGATGTCCGTGCCATTCGTGAGTTCAGAAGCGTCAATTTTACAGTTTTGAAAAGATGGTCAAAATCAATTATGACATCATCAGTGATGTCACAATTGACATTATCGGTTTAAAAATTACTGTCGTAGATGATGTCCGTGCCATTCGTGAGTTCAGAAGCGTCATTTTTACAGTTTTGAAAAGATGGTCGAAATCAATTATGACATCATCAGTGATGTCACAATTGACATTATCGGTTTAAAAATTACTGTCGTAGATGATGTCCGTGCCATTCGTGAGTTCAGAAGCGTCATTTTTACAGTTTTGAAAAGATGGTCGAAATCAATTATGACATCATTAGTGATGTCACAATTGACATTATCGGTTTTAAAATTACTGTCGTAGATGATGTTCGTGCCATTCGTGAGTTCAGAAGCGTCAATTTTACAGTTTTGAACAGATGGTCGAAATCAATTATGACATCATCAGTGATGTCACAATTGACATTATTGGTTTTAAAATTACTGTCGTAGATGATGTCCGTGCCATTCGTGAGTTCAGAAGCGTCATTTTTACAGTTTTGAAAAGATGGTCGAAATCAATTATGACATCTTCAGTGATGTCACAATTGACATTATTGGTTTTAAAATTACTGTCGTAGATGATGTCCGTGCCATTCGTGAGTTCAGAAGCGTCAATTTTACAGTTTTGAAAAGATGGTCGAAATCAATTATGACATCATCAATGATGTCACAATTGACATTATCGGTTTTAAAATTACTGTCGTAGATGATGTCCGTGCCATTCGTGAGTTCAGAAGTGTCAATTTTACAGTTTTGAAAAGATGGTCAAAATCAATTATGAAATCATCAGTGATGTCACAATTGACATTATCGGTTTTACAATTACTGTCGTAGATGATGTCCGTGCCATTCGTGAGTTCAGAAGCGTCAATTTTACAGTTTTGAAAAGATGGTCGAAATCAATTATGACATCATCAGTGATGTCACAATTGACATTATCGGTTTTAAAATTACTGTCGTAGATGATGTTCGTGCCATTCGTGAGTTCAGAAGCGTCAATTTTACAGTTTTGAAAAGATGGTCGAAATCAATTATGACATCATCAGTGATGTCACAATTGACATTATTGGTTTTAAAATTACTGTCGTAGATGATGTCCGTGCCATTCGTGAGTTCAGAAGCGTCATTTTTACAGTTTTGAAAAGATGGTCGAAATCAATTATGACATCATCAGTGATGTCACAATTGACATTATCGGTTTTAAAATTACTGTCGTAGATGATGTCCGTGCCATTCGTGAGTTCAGAAGCGTCAATTTTACAGTTTTGAAAAGATGGTCGAAATCAATTATGACATCATCAGTGATGTCACAATTGACATTATCGGTTTTAAAATTACTGTCGTAGATGATGTTCGTGCCATTCGTGAGTTCAGAAGCGTCAATTTTACAGTTTTGAAAAGATGGTCGAAATCAAATATGACATCATCAGTGATGTCACAATTGACATTATCGGTTTTAAAATTACTGTCGTAGATGATGTTCGTGCCATTCGTGAGTTCAGAAGCGTCAATTTTACAGTTTTGAAAAGATGGTCGAAATCAATTATGACATCATCAGTGATGTCACAATTGACATTATTGGTTTTAAAATTACTGTCGTAGATGATGTCCGTGCCATTCGTGAGTTCAGAAGCGTCATTTTTACAGTTTTGAAAAGATGGTCGAAATCAATTATGACATCATCAGTGATGTCACAATTGACATTATCGGTTTTAAAATTACTGTCGTAGATGATGTCCGTGCCATTCGTGAGTTCAGAAGCATCAATTTTACAGTTTTGAAAAGATGGTCAAAATCAATTATGACATCATCAGTGATGTCACAATTGACATTATCGGTTTAAAAATTACTGTCGTAGATGATGTCCGTGCCATTCGTGAGTTCAGAAGCGTCATTTTTACAGTTTTGAAAAGATGGTCGAAATCAATTATGACATCATCAGTGATGTCACAATTGACATTATCGGTTTAAAAATTACTGTCGTAGATGATGTCCGTGCCATTCGTGAGTTCAGAAGCGTCATTTTTACAGTTTTGAAAAGATGGTCTAAATCAATTATGACATCATCAGTGATGTCACAATTGACATTATCGGTTTTACAATTACTGTCGTAGATGATGTTCGTGCCATTCGTGAGTTCAGAAGCGTCAATTTTACAGTTTTGAACAGATGGTCGAAATCAATTATGACATCATCAGTGATGTCACAATTGACATTATTGGTTTTAAAATTACTGTCGTAGATGATGTCCGTGCCATTCGTGAGTTCAGAAGCGTCATTTTTACAGTTTTGAAAAGATGGTCGAAATCAATTATGACATCATCAGTGATGTCACAATTGACATTATTGGTTTTAAAATTACTGTCGTAGATGATGTCCGTGCCATTTGTGAGTTCAGAAGCGTCAATTTTACAGTTTTGAAAAGATGGTCGAAATCAATTATGACATCATCAGTGATGTCACAATTGACATTATCGGTTTTAAAATTACTGTCGTAGATGATGTCCGTGCCATTCGTGAGTTCAGAAGCGTCAATTTTACAGTTTTGAAAAGATGGTCGAAATCAATTATGACATCATCAGTGATGTCACAATTGACATTATCGGTTTTAAAATTACTGTCGTAGATGATGTCCGTGCCATCCGTGAGTTCAGAAGCGTAAATTTTACAGTTTTGAAAAGATGGTCGAAATCAATTATGACATCATCAGTGATGTCACAATTGACATTATCGGTTTTACAATTACTGTCGTAGATGATGTCCGTGCCATCCGTGAGTTCAGAAGCGTCAATTTTACAGTTTTGAAAAGATGGTCGAAATCAATTATGACATCATCAGTGATGTCACAATTGACATTATTGGTTTTACAATTACTGTCGTAGATGATGTTCGTGCCATTCGTGAGTTCAGAAGCGTCAATTTTACAGTTTTGAAAAGATGGTCGAAATCAATTATGACATCATCAGTGATGTCACAATTGACATTATCGGTTTTAAAATTACTGTCGTAGATGATGTCCGTGCCATTCGTGAGTTCAGAAGCATCAATTTTACAGTTTTGAAAAGATGGTCAAAATCAATTATGACATCATCAGTGATGTCACAATTGTCATTATCGGTTTTAAAATTACTGTCGTAGATGATGTCCGTGCCATCCGTGAGTTCAGAAGTGTCAATTTTACAGTTTCGAAAAGATGGTCAAAATCAATTATGACATCATCAGTGATGTCACAATTGACATTATCGGTTTTAAAATTACAGTCGTAAATGATGTCCGTGCCATCCGTGAGTTCAGAATCGTCAAATATACAGTTTCGAAAAGTTGGTCGAAATCAATTATGACATCATCAGTGATGTCACAATTCACATTATCGGTTTTAAAATTACTGTCGTAGATCATGTCCGTGCCATTCGTGAGTTCAGAAGCGTCAATTTTACAGTTTTGAAAAGATGGACAAAATCAATTATGACATCATCAGTGATGTCACAATTGACATTATCGGTTTTAAAATTACTGTCGTAGATGATTTCCGTGCCATCCGTGATTTCAGAAGCGTCAATTTTACAGTTTTGAAAAGATGGTTAAAATCAATTATGACATCATCAGTGATGTCACAATTGACATTATCGGTTTTAAAATTACAGTCGTAGATGATGTCCGTGCCATCCGTAAGTTCAGAAGCGTCAATTTTACAGTTTCGAAAAGATGGTCAAAATCAATTATGACATCATCACTGATGTCACGATTGACATTATCGGTTTTAAAAGTACTGTCATAGATGATGTCCGTGCCATCTTTGAGTTCAAAAGCGTCAATTTTACAGTTACGAAAAGATGGTCAAAATCAATTATGACATCATCAGTGATGTCACAATTGACATTATCGGTTTTAAAATTACTGTCGTAGATGATGTCTGTGCCATCCGTGAGTTCAGAAGTGTCAATTTTACAGTTTCGAAAAGATGGTCAAAATCAATTATGACATCATCAGTGATGTCACAATTGACATTATCGGTTTTAAAATTACTGTCGTAGATGATGTCCGTACCATCCGTGAGTTCAGAAGCTTCAATTTTACAGTTTTGAAAAGATGGTTGAAATCTATTATGACATCATCAGTGATGTCACAATTGACATTATCGGTTTTAAAATTACTGTCGTAGATGATGTCCGTGCCATCCGTGAGTTCAGAATCGTCAAATTTACAGTTTCGAAAAGTTGGTAGAAATCAATTATGACATCATCAGTGATGTCACAATTGACATTATCGGTTTTAAAATTACTGTCGTAAATGATGTCCGTGCCATCCGTGAGTTCAGAATCGTCAAATATACAGTTTCGAAAAGTTGGTCGAAATCAATTATGACATCATCAGTGATGTCACAATTCACATTATCGGTTTTAAAATTACTGTCGTAGATGATTTCCGTGCCATCCGTGATTTCAGAAGCGTCAATTTTACAGTTTTGAAAAGATGGTTAAAATCAATTATGACATCATAAGTGATGTCCCAATTGACATTATCGGTTTTAAAAGTACTGTCATAGATGATGTCCGTGCCATCCGTAAGTTCAGAAGCGTCAATTTTACAGTTTCGAAAAGATGGTCAAAATCAATTATGACATCATCAGTGATGTCACAATTGACATTATCGGTTTTAAAATTACAGTCGTAGATGATGTCCGTGCCATCCGTAAGTTCAGAAGCGTCAATTTTACAGTTTCGAAAAGATGGTCAAAATCAATTATGACATCATCACTGATGTCACAATTGACATTATCGGTTTTAAAAGTACTGTCATAGATGATGTCCGTGCCATCTTTGAGTTCAAAAGCGTCAATTTTACAGTTACGAAAAGATGGTCAAAATCAATTATGACATCATCAGTGATGTCACAATTGACATTATTGGTTTTAAAATTACTGTCGTAGATGATGTCCGTGCCATCCGTGAGTTCAGAATCGTCAAATATACAGTTTCGAAAAGTTGGTCGAAATCAATTATGACATAATCAGTGATGTCACAATTGACATTATCGGTTTTAAAATTACTGTCGTAGATGATGTCCATGCCATCCGTGAGTTCAGAAGCGTAAATTTTACAGTTTTGAAAAGATGGTTAAAATCAATTATGACATCATCAGTGATGTCACAATTGACATTATTGTTTTTAAAATTACTGTCGTAGATGATGTCTGTGCCATCTTTGAGTTCAGAAGCGTCAATTTTATATTTTTAAAATGATGGTTGAAATCAATTATGACATCATCAGTGATGTCACAATTGACATTATCGGTTTCAAAATTACTGTCGTAGATCATGTCCGTGCCATTCGTGAGTTCAGAAGCGTCAATTTTACAGTTTTGAAAAGATGGTCGAAATCAATTATGACATCATCAGTGATGTCACAATTGAAATTATCGGCTTTAAAATTACTGTCGTAGATGATGTCCGTGCCATTCGTGAGTTCAGAAGCGTAAATTTTACAGTTTCGAAAAGATGGTCGAAATCAATTATGACATCATCAGTGATGTCACAATTGTCATTATCGGTTTTAAAATTACTGTCGTAGATCATGTCCGTGCCATTCGTGTGTTCAGAAGCGTCAATTTTACAGTTTTGAAAAGATGGTCGAAATCAATTATGAAATCATCAGTGATGTCACAATTGACATTATCGGCTTTAAAATTACTGTCGTAGATGATGTCCGTGCCATCCGTGAGTTCAGAAGCGTAAATTTTACAGTTTTGAAAAGATGGTTAAAATCAATTATGACATCATCAGTGATGTCACAATTGACATTATTGGTTTTAAAATTACTGTCGTAGATTATGTCCGTGCCATCTTTGAGTTCAGAAGCGTCAATTTTACAGTTTTGAAAAGATGGTCGAAATCAATTATGACATCATCAGTGATGTCACAATTGACATTATCGGTTTTAAAATTACTGTCGTAGATGATGTCCGTGCCATCTGTGAGTTCAGAAGTGTCAATTTTACAGTTTCGAAAAGATGGTCAAAATCAATTATGACATCATCAGTGATGTCACAATTGACTTTATCGGTTTTAAAATTACTGTCGTAGATGATGTCCGTGCCATCCGTGAGTTCAGAAGCGTAAATTTTACAGTTTTGAAAAGATGGTCAAAATCAATTATGACATCATCAGTGATGTCACAATTGACATTATCGGTTTTAAAATTACTGTCGTAGATGATGTCCGTGCCATCCGCGAGTTCAGAAGCGTCAATTTTACAGTTTTGAAAAGATGGTCAAAATCAATTATGACATCATCAGTGATGTCACAATTGACATTATCGGTTTTAAAATTACTGTCGTAGATGATGTCCATGCCATCCGTGAGTTCAGAAGCATCAATTTTACAGTTTCGAAAAGATGGTCGAAATCAATTATGACATCATCAGTGATGTCACAATTGACATTATCAGCTTTAAAATTACTGTCGTAGATGATGTCCGTGCCATTCGTGAGTTCAGAAGCGTAAATTTTACCGTTTCGAAAAGATGGTCGAAATCAATTATGACATCATCAGTGATGTCACAATTGTCATTATCGGTTTTAAAATTACTGTCGTAGATCATGTCCGTGCCATTCGTGAGTTCAGAAGCGTCAATTTTACAGTTTTGAAAAGATGGTTAAAATCAATTATGACATCATCAGTGATGTCACAATTGACATTATTGGTTTTAAAATTACTGTCGTAAATGATGTCCGTGCCATCTTTGAGTTCAGAAGCGTCAATTTTACAGTTTCGAAAAGATGGTCGAAATCAATTATGACATCATCAGTGATGTCACAATTGACATTATCGGTTTTAAAATTACTGTCGTAGATGATGTCCGTACCATCCGTGAGTTCAGAAGCTTCAATTTTACAGTTTTGAAAAGATGGTCGAAATCAATTATGACATCATCAGTGATGTCACAATTGACATTATCGGTTTTAAAATTACTGTCGTAGATGATGTCCGTGCCATCCATGATTTCAGAAGCGTCAATTTTACAGTTTTGAAAAGATGGTTAAAATCAATTATGACATCATCAGTGATGTCACAATTGACATTATTGTTTTTAAAATTACTGTCGTAGATGATGTCTGTGCCATCTTTGAGTTCAGAAGCGTCAATTTTACAGTTTTAAAAAGATGGTTGAAATCAATTATGACATCATCAGTGATGTCACAATTGACATTATCGGTTTTAAAATTACTGTCGTAGATGATGTCCGTTCCATCCAAGATTTCAGAAGCGTCAATTTTACAGTTTTGAAAAGATGGTCGAAATCAATTATGACATCATCAGTGATGTCACAATTGACATTATCGGTTTCAAAATTACTGTCGTACATGATGTCCGTGCCATCCGTGAGTTCAGAAGTGTAAATTTTACAGTTTCGAAAAGATGGTCGAAATCAATTATGACATCATCAGTGATGTCACAATTGACATTATCGGCTTTAAAATTACTGTCGTAGATGATGTCCGTGCCATCCGTGAGTTCAGAATCGTCAAATTTACAGTTTCGAAAAGTTGGTAGAAATCAATTATGACATCATCAGTGATGTCACAATTGACATTGTCGGTTTTAAAATTACTGTCGTAGTTCATGTCCGTGCCATTCGAGAGTTCAGAAGCGTCAATTTTACAGTTTTGAAAAGATGGTAGAAATCAATTATGACATCATCAGTGATGTCACAATTGACATTATCGGTTTTAAAATTACTGTCGTAGATGATGTCCGTGCCATCCATGAGTTCAGAAGCGTCAATTTTACAGTTTTGAAAAGATGGTTAAAATCAATTATGACATCATCAGTGATGTCACAATTGACATTATTGTTTTTAAAATTACTGTCGTAGATGATGTCCGTGCCATCCGTGAGTTCAGAATCGTCAAATATACAGTTTCGAAAAGTTGGTCGACATCAATTATGACATCATCAGTGATGTCACAATTGACATTATCGGTTTTAAAATTACAGTCGTAGATGATGTCTGTGCCATCTTTGAGTTCAGAAGCGTCAATTTTATATTTTTAAAAAGATGGTTGAAATCAATTATGACATCATCAGTGATGTCACAATTGACATTATCGGTTTTAAAATTACTGTCGTAGATGATGTCCGTGCCATTCGTGAGTTCAGAAGCATCAATTTTACAGTTTTGAAAAGATGGTCAAAATCAATTATGACATCATCAGTGATGTCACAATTGACATTATCGGTTTTAAAATTACTGTCGTAGATGATGTCCGTGCCATTCGTGAGTTCAGAAGCGTCAATTTTACAGTTTTGAAAAGATGGTCAAAATCAATTATGACATCATCAGTGATGTCACAATTGACATTATCGGTTTTAAAATTACTGTCGTAGATGATGTCCGTGCCATTCGTGAGTTCAGAAGCGTCATTTTTACAGTTTTGAAAAGATGGTCGAAATCAATTATGACATCATCAGTGATGTCACAATTGACATTATTGGTTTTAAAATTACTGTCGTAGATGATGTCCGTGCCATTTGTGAGTTCAGAAGCGTCAATTTTACAGTTTTGAAAAGATGGTCGAAATCAATTATGACATCATCAGTGATGTCACAATTGACATTATCGGTTTTAAAATTACTGTCGTAGATGATGTCCGTGCCATTCGTGAGTTCAGAAGCGTCAATTTTACAGTTTTGAAAAGATGGTCGAAATCAATTATGACATCATCAGTGATGTCACAATTGACATTATCGGTTTTAAAATTACTGTCGTAGATGATGTCCGTGCCATCCGTGAGTTCAGAAGCGTAAATTTTACAGTTTTGAAAAGATGGTCGAAATCAATTATGACATCATCAGTGATGTCACAATTGACATTATCGGTTTTACAATTACTGTCGTAGATGATGTCCGTGCCATCCGTGAGTTCAGAAGCGTCAATTTTACAGTTTTGAAAAGATGGTCGAAATCAATTATGACATCATCAGTGATGTCACAATTGACATTATTGGTTTTACAATTACTGTCGTAGATGATGTTCGTGCCATTCGTGAGTTCAGAAGCGTCAATTTTACAGTTTTGAAAAGATGGTCGAAATCAATTATGACATCATCAGTGATGTCACAATTGACATTATCGGTTTTAAAATTACTGTCGTAGATGATGTCCGTGCCATTCGTGAGTTCAGAAGCATCAATTTTACAGTTTTGAAAAGATGGTCAAAATCAATTATGACATCATCAGTGATGTCACAATTGACATTATCGGTTTTAAAATTACTGTCGTAGATGATGTCCGTGCCATCCGTGAGTTCAGAAGTGTCAATTTTACAGTTTCGAAAAGATGGTCAAAATCAATTATGACATCATCAGTGATGTCACAATTGACATTATCGGTTTTAAAATTACAGTCGTAAATGATGTCCGTGCCATCCGTGAGTTCAGAATCGTCAAATATACAGTTTCGAAAAGTTGGTCGAAATCAATTATGACATCATCAGTGATGTCACAATTCACATTATCGGTTTTAAAATTACTGTCGTAGATCATGTCCGTGCCATTCGTGAGTTCAGAAGCGTCAATTTTACAGTTTTGAAAAGATGGACAAAATCAATTATGACATCATCAGTGATGTCACAATTGACATTATCGGTTTTAAAATTACTGTCGTAGATGATTTCCGTGCCATCCGTGATTTCAGAAGCGTCAATTTTACAGTTTTGAAAAGATGGTTAAAATCAATTATGACATCATCAGTGATGTCACAATTGACATTATCGGTTTTAAAATTACAGTCGTAGATGATGTCCGTGCCATCCGTAAGTTCAGAAGCGTCAATTTTACAGTTTCGAAAAGATGGTCAAAATCAATTATGACATCATCACTGATGTCACGATTGACATTATCGGTTTTAAAAGTACTGTCATAGATGATGTCCGTGCCATCTTTGAGTTCAAAAGCGTCAATTTTACAGTTACGAAAAGATGGTCAAAATCAATTATGACATCATCAGTGATGTCACAATTGACATTATCGGTTTTAAAATTACTGTCGTAGATGATGTCTGTGCCATCCGTGAGTTCAGAAGCATCAATTTTACAGTTTCGAAAAGATGGTCGAAATCAATTATGACATCATCAGTGATGTCACAATTGACATTATCAGCTTTAAAATTACTGTCGTAGATGATGTCCGTGCCATTCGTGAGTTCAGAAGCGTAAATTTTACCGTTTCGAAAAGATGGTCGAAATCAATTATGACATCATCAGTGATGTCACAATTGTCATTATCGGTTTTAAAATTACTGTCGTAGATCATGTCCGTGCCATTCGTGAGTTCAGAAGCGTCAATTTTACAGTTTTGAAAAGATGGTTAAAATCAATTATGACATCATCAGTGATGTCACAATTGACATTATTGGTTTTAAAATTACTGTCGTAAATGATGTCCGTGCCATCTTTGAGTTCAGAAGCGTCAATTTTACAGTTTCGAAAAGATGGTCGAAATCAATTATGACATCATCAGTGATGTCACAATTGACATTATCGGTTTTAAAATTACTGTCGTAGATGATGTCCGTACCATCCGTGAGTTCAGAAGCTTCAATTTTACAGTTTTGAAAAGATGGTCGAAATCAATTATGACATCATCAGTGATGTCACAATTGACATTATCGGTTTTAAAATTACTGTCGTAGATGATGTCCGTGCCATCCATGATTTCAGAAGCGTCAATTTTACAGTTTTGAAAAGATGGTTAAAATCAATTATGACATCATCAGTGATGTCACAATTGACATTATTGTTTTTAAAATTACTGTCGTAGATGATGTCTGTGCCATCTTTGAGTTCAGAAGCGTCAATTTTACAGTTTTAAAAAGATGGTTGAAATCAATTATGACATCATCAGTGATGTCACAATTGACATTATCGGTTTTAAAATTACTGTCGTAGATGATGTCCGTTCCATCCAAGATTTCAGAAGCGTCAATTTTACAGTTTTGAAAAGATGGTCGAAATCAATTATGACATCATCAGTGATGTCACAATTGACATTATCGGTTTCAAAATTACTGTCGTACATGATGTCCGTGCCATCCGTGAGTTCAGAAGTGTAAATTTTACAGTTTCGAAAAGATGGTCGAAATCAATTATGACATCATCAGTGATGTCACAATTGACATTATCGGCTTTAAAATTACTGTCGTAGATGATGTCCGTGCCATCCGTGAGTTCAGAATCGTCAAATTTACAGTTTCGAAAAGTTGGTAGAAATCAATTATGACATCATCAGTGATGTCACAATTGACATTGTCGGTTTTAAAATTACTGTCGTAGTTCATGTCCGTGCCATTCGAGAGTTCAGAAACGTCAATTTTACAGTTTTGAAAAGATGGTAGAAATCAATTATGACATCATCAGTGATGTCACAATTGACATTATCGGTTTTAAAATTACTGTCGTAGATGATGTCCGTGCCATCCATGAGTTCAGAAGCGTCAATTTTACAGTTTTGAAAAGATGGTTAAAATCAATTATGACATCATCAGTGATGTCACAATTGACATTATTGTTTTTAAAATTACTGTCGTAGATGATGTCCGTGCCATCCGTGAGTTCAGAATCGTCAAATATACAGTTTCGAAAAGTTGGTCGACATCAATTATGACATCATCAGTGATGTCACAATTGACATTATCGGTTTTAAAATTACAGTCGTAGATGATGTCTGTGCCATCTTTGAGTTCAGAAGCGTCAATTTTATATTTTTAAAAAGATGGTTGAAATCAATTATGACATCATCAGTGATGTCACAATTGACATTATCGGTTTTAAAATTACTGTCGTAGATGATGTCCGTGCCATTCGTGAGTTCAGAAGCATCAATTTTACAGTTTTGAAAAGATGGTCAAAATCAATTATGACATCATCAGTGATGTCACAATTGACATTATCGGTTTTAAAATTACTGTCGTAGATGATGTCCGTGCCATTCGTGAGTTCAGAAGCGTCAATTTTACAGTTTTGAAAAGATGGTCAAAATCAATTATGACATCATCAGTGATGTCACAATTGACATTATCGGTTTTAAAATTACTGTCGTAGATGATGTTCGTGCCATTCGTGAGTTCAGAAGCGTCAATTTTACAGTTTTGAACAGATGGTCGAAATCAATTATGACATCATCAGTGATGTCACAATTGACATTATTGGTTTTAAAATTACTGTCGTAGATGATGTCCGTGCCATTCGTGAGTTCAGAAGCGTCATTTTTACAGTTTTGAAAAGATGGTCGAAATCAATTATGACATCATCAGTGATGTCACAATTGACATTATTGGTTTTAAAATTACTGTCGTAGATGATGTCCGTGCCATTCGTGAGTTCAGAAGCGTCAATTTTACAGTTTTGAAAAGATGGTCGAAATCAATTATGACATCATCAGTGATGTCACAATTGACATTATCGGTTTTAAAATTACTGTCGTAGATGATGTCCGTGCCATTCGTGAGTTCAGAAGCGTCAATTTTACAGTTTTGAAAAGATGGTCAAAATCAATTATGACATCATCAGTGATGTCACAATTGACATTATCGGTTTTACAATTACTGTCGTAGATGATGTCCGTGCCATTCGTGAGTTCAGAAGCGTCAATTTTACAGTTTTGAAAAGATGGTCGAAATCAATTATGACATCATCAGTGATGTCACAATTGACATTATCGGTTTTAAAATTACTGTCGTAGATGATGTTCGTGCCATTCGTGAGTTCAGAAGCGTCAATTTTACAGTTTTGAAAAGATGGTCGAAATCAATTATGACATCATCAGTGATGTCACAATTGACATTATTGGTTTTAAAATTACTGTCGTAGATGATGTCCGTGTCATTCGTGAGTTCAGAAGCGTCATTTTTACAGTTTTGAAAAGATGGTCGAAATCAATTATGACATCATCAGTGATGTCACAATTGACATTATCGGTTTTAAAATTACTGTCGTAGATGATGTCCGTGCCATTCGTGAGTTCAGAAGCATCAATTTTACAGTTTTGAAAAGATGGTCAAAATCAATTATGACATCATCAGTGATGTCACAATTGACATTATCGGTTTAAAAATTACTGTCGTAGATGATGTCCGTGCCATTCGTGAGTTCAGAAGCGTCATTTTTACAGTTTTGAAAAGATGGTCGAAATCAATTATGACATCATCAGTGATGTCACAATTGACATTATCGGTTTAAAAATTACTGTCGTAGATGATGTCCGTGCCATTCGTGAGTTCAGAAGCGTCATTTTTACAGTTTTGAAAAGATGGTCGAAATCAATTATGACATCATTAGTGATGTCACAATTGACATTATCGGTTTTAAAATTACTGTCGTAGATGATGTTCGTGCCATTCGTGAGTTCAGAAGCGTCAATTTTACAGTTTTGAACAGATGGTCGAAATCAATTATGACATCATCAGTGATGTCACAATTGACATTATTGGTTTTAAAATTACTGTCGTAGATGATGTCCGTGCCATTCGTGAGTTCAGAAGCGTCATTTTTACAGTTTTGAAAAGATGGTCGAAATCAATTATGACATCTTCAGTGATGTCACAATTGACATTATTGGTTTTAAAATTACTGTCGTAGATGATGTCCGTGCCATTCGTGAGTTCAGAAGCGTCAATTTTACAGTTTTGAAAAGATGGTCGAAATCAATTATGACATCATCAATGATGTCACAATTGACATTATCGGTTTTAAAATTACTGTCGTAGATGATGTCCGTGCCATTCGTGAGTTCAGAAGTGTCAATTTTACAGTTTTGAAAAGATGGTCAAAATCAATTATGAAATCATCAGTGATGTCACAATTGACATTATCGGTTTTACAATTACTGTCGTAGATGATGTCCGTGCCATTCGTGAGTTCAGAAGCGTCAATTTTACAGTTTTGAAAAGATGGTCGAAATCAATTATGACATCATCAGTGATGTCACAATTGACATTATCGGTTTTAAAATTACTGTCGTAGATGATGTTCGTGCCATTCGTGAGTTCAGAAGCGTCAATTTTACAGTTTTGAAAAGATGGTCGAAATCAATTATGACATCATCAGTGATGTCACAATTGACATTATTGGTTTTAAAATTACTGTCGTAGATGATGTCCGTGCCATTCGTGAGTTCAGAAGCGTCATTTTTACAGTTTTGAAAAGATGGTCGAAATCAATTATGACATCATCAGTGATGTCACAATTGACATTATCGGTTTTAAAATTACTGTCGTAGATGATGTCCGTGCCATTCGTGAGTTCAGAAGCGTCAATTTTACAGTTTTGAAAAGATGGTCGAAATCAATTATGACATCATCAGTGATGTCACAATTGACATTATCGGTTTTAAAATTACTGTCGTAGATGATGTCCATGCCATTCGTGAGTTCAGAAGCGTCAATTTTACAGTTTTGAAAAGATGGTCGAAATCAAATATGACATCATCAGTGATGTCACAATTGACATTATCGGTTTTAAAATTACTGTCGTAGATGATGTTCGTGCCATTCGTGAGTTCAGAAGCGTCAATTTTACAGTTTTGAAAAGATGGTCGAAATCAATTATGACATCATCAGTGATGTCACAATTGACATTATTGGTTTTAAAATTACTGTCGTAGATGATGTCCGTGCCATTCGTGAGTTCAGAAGCGTCATTTTTACAGTTTTGAAAAGATGGTCGAAATCAATTATGACATCATCAGTGATGTCACAATTGACATTATCGGTTTTAAAATTACTGTCGTAGATGATGTCCGTGCCATTCGTGAGTTCAGAAGCATCAATTTTACAGTTTTGAAAAGATGGTCAAAATCAATTATGACATCATCAGTGATGTCACAATTGACATTATCGGTTTAAAAATTACTGTCGTAGATGATGTCCGTGCCATTCGTGAGTTCAGAAGCGTCATTTTTACAGTTTTGAAAAGATGGTCGAAATCAATTATGACATCATCAGTGATGTCACAATTGACATTATCGGTTTAAAAATTACTGTCGTAGATGATGTCCGTGCCATTCGTGAGTTCAGAAGCGTCATTTTTACAGTTTTGAAAAGATGGTCTAAATCAATTATGACATCATCAGTGATGTCACAATTGACATTATCGGTTTTACAATTACTGTCGTAGATGATGTTCGTGCCATTCGTGAGTTCAGAAGCGTCAATTTTACAGTTTTGAACAGATGGTCGAAATCAATTATGACATCATCAGTGATGTCACAATTGACATTATTGGTTTTAAAATTACTGTCGTAGATGATGTCCGTGCCATTCGTGAGTTCAGAAGCGTCATTTTTACAGTTTTGAAAAGATGGTCGAAATCAATTATGACATCATCAGTGATGTCACAATTGACATTATTGGTTTTAAAATTACTGTCGTAGATGATGTCCGTGCCATTTGTGAGTTCAGAAGCGTCAATTTTACAGTTTTGAAAAGATGGTCGAAATCAATTATGACATCATCAGTGATGTCACAATTGACATTATCGGTTTTAAAATTACTGTCGTAGATGATGTCCGTGCCATTCGTGAGTTCAGAAGCGTCAATTTTACAGTTTTGAAAAGATGGTCGAAATCAATTATGACATCATCAGTGATGTCACAATTGACATTATCGGTTTTAAAATTACTGTCGTAGATGATGTCCGTGCCATCCGTGAGTTCAGAAGCGTAAATTTTACAGTTTTGAAAAGATGGTCGAAATCAATTATGACATCATCAGTGATGTCACAATTGACATTATCGGTTTTACAATTACTGTCGTAGATGATGTCCGTGCCATTCGTGAGTTCAGAAGCGTCAATTTTACAGTTTTGAAAAGATGGTCGAAATCAATTATGACATCATCAGTGATGTCACAATTGACATTATTGGTTTTACAATTACTGTCGTAGATGATGTTCGTGCCATTCGTGAGTTCAGAAGCGTCAATTTTACAGTTTTGAAAAGATGGTCGAAATCAATTATGACATCATCAGTGATGTCACAATTGACATTATCGGTTTTAAAATTACTGTCGTAGATGATGTCCGTGCCATTCGTGAGTTCAGAAGCATCAATTTTACAGTTTTGAAAAGATGGTCAAAATCAATTATGACATCATCAGTGATGTCACAATTGACATTATCGGTTTTAAAATTACTGTCGTAGATGATGTCCGTGCCATCCGTGAGTTCAGAAGTGTCAATTTTACAGTTTCGAAAAGATGGTCAAAATCAATTATGACATCATCAGTGATGTCACAATTGACATTATCGGTTTTAAAATTACAGTCGTAAATGATGTCCGTGCCATCCGTGAGTTCAGAATCGTCAAATATACAGTTTCGAAAAGTTGGTCGAAATCAATTATGACATCATCAGTGATGTCACAATTCACATTATCGGTTTTAAAATTACTGTCGTAGATCATGTCCGTGCCATTCGTGAGTTCAGAAGCGTCAATTTTACAGTTTTGAAAAGATGGACAAAATCAATTATGACATCATCAGTGATGTCACAATTGACATTATCGGTTTTAAAATTACTGTCGTAGATGATTTCCGTGCCATCCGTGATTTCAGAAGCGTCAATTTTACAGTTTTGAAAAGATGGTTAAAATCAATTATGACATCATCAGTGATGTCACAATTGACATTATCGGTTTTAAAATTACAGTCGTAGATGATGTCCGTGCCATCCGTAAGTTCAGAAGCGTCAATTTTACAGTTTCGAAAAGATGGTCAAAATCAATTATGACATCATCACTGATGTCACGATTGACATTATCGGTTTTAAAAGTACTGTCATAGATGATGTCCGTGCCATCTTTGAGTTCAAAAGCGTCAATTTTACAGTTACGAAAAGATGGTCAAAATCAATTATGACATCATCAGTGATGTCACAATTGACATTATCGGTTTTAAAATTACTGTCGTAGATGATGTCTGTGCCATCCGTGAGTTCAGAAGTGTCAATTTTACAGTTTCGAAAAGATGGTCAAAATCAATTATGACATCATCAGTGATGTCACAATTGACATTATCGGTTTTAAAATTACTGTCGTAGATGATGTCCGTACCATCCGTGAGTTCAGAAGCTTCAATTTTACAGTTTTGAAAAGATGGTTGAAATCTATTATGACATCATCAGTGATGTCACAATTGACATTATCGGTTTTAAAATTACTGTCGTAGATGATGTCCGTGCCATCCGTGAGTTCAGAATCGTCAAATTTACAGTTTCGAAAAGTTGGTAGAAATCAATTATGACATCATCAGTGATGTCACAATTGACATTATCGGTTTTAAAATTACTGTCGTAAATGATGTCCGTGCCATCCGTGAGTTCAGAATCGTCAAATATACAGTTTCGAAAAGTTGGTCGAAATCAATTATGACATCATCAGTGATGTCACAATTCACATTATCGGTTTTAAAATTACTGTCGTAGATGATTTCCGTGCCATCCGTGATTTCAGAAGCGTCAATTTTACAGTTTTGAAAAGATGGTTAAAATCAATTATGACATCATAAGTGATGTCCCAATTGACATTATCGGTTTTAAAAGTACTGTCATAGATGATGTCCGTGCCATCCGTAAGTTCAGAAGCGTCAATTTTACAGTTTCGAAAAGATGGTCAAAATCAATTATGACATCATCAGTGATGTCACAATTGACATTATCGGTTTTAAAATTACAGTCGTAGATGATGTCCGTGCCATCCGTAAGTTCAGAAGCGTCAATTTTACAGTTTCGAAAAGATGGTCAAAATCAATTATGACATCATCACTGATGTCACAATTGACATTATCGGTTTTAAAAGTACTGTCATAGATGATGTCCGTGCCATCTTTGAGTTCAAAAGCGTCAATTTTACAGTTACGAAAAGATGGTCAAAATCAATTATGACATCATCAGTGATGTCACAATTGACATTATTGGTTTTAAAATTACTGTCGTAGATGATGTCCGTGCCATCCGTGAGTTCAGAATCGTCAAATATACAGTTTCGAAAAGTTGGTCGAAATCAATTATGACATCATCAGTGATGTCACAATTGACATTATCGGTTTTAAAATTACTGTCGTAGATGATGTCCATGCCATCCGTGAGTTCAGAAGCGTAAATTTTACAGTTTTGAAAAGATGGTTAAAATCAATTATGACATCATCAGTGATGTCACAATTGACATTATTGTTTTTAAAATTACTGTCGTAGATGATGTCTGTGCCATCTTTGAGTTCAGAAGCGTCAATTTTATATTTTTAAAATGATGGTTGAAATCAATTATGACATCATCAGTGATGTCACAATTGACATTATCGGTTTCAAAATTACTGTCGTAGATCATGTCCGTGCCATTCGTGAGTTCAGAAGCGTCAATTTTACAGTTTTGAAAAGATGGTCGAAATCAATTATGACATCATCAGTGATGTCACAATTGACATTATCGGCTTTAAAATTACTGTCGTAGATGATGTCCGTGCCATTCGTGAGTTCAGAAGCGTAAATTTTACAGTTTCGAAAAGATGGTCGAAATCAATTATGACATCATCAGTGATGTCACAATTGTCATTATCGGTTTTAAAATTACTGTCGTAGATCATGTCCGTGCCATTCGTGTGTTCAGAAGCGTCAATTTTACAGTTTTGAAAAGATGGTCGAAATCAATTATGAAATCATCAGTGATGTCACAATTGACATTATCGGCTTTAATATTACTGTCGTAGATGATGTCCGTGCCATCCGTGAGTTCAGAAGCGTAAATTTTACAGTTTTGAAAAGATGGTTAAAATCAATTATGACATCATCAGTGATGTCACAATTGACATTATTGGTTTTAAAATTACTGTCGTAGATTATGTCCGTGCCATCTTTGAGTTCAGAAGCGTCAATTTTACAGTTTTGAAAAGATGGTCGAAATCAATTATGACATCATCAGTGATGTCACAATTGACATTATCGGTTTTAAAATTACTGTCGTAGATGATGTCCGTGCCATCTGTGAGTTCAGAAGTGTCAATTTTACAGTTTCGAAAAGATGGTCAAAATCAATTATGACATCATCAGTGATGTCACAATTGACTTTATCGGTTTTAAAATTACTGTCGTAGATGATGTCCGTGCCATCCGTGAGTTCAGAAGCGTAAATTTTACAGTTTTGAAAAGATGGTCAAAATCAATTATGACATCATCAGTGATGTCACAATTGACATTATCGGTTTTAAAATTACTGTCGTAGATGATGTCCGTGCCATCCGCGAGTTCAGAAGCGTCAATTTTACAGTTTTGAAAAGATGGTCAAAATCAATTATGACATCATCAGTGATGTCACAATTGACATTATCGGTTTTAAAATTACTGTCGTAGATGATGTCCATGCCATCCGTGAGTTCAGAAGCATCAATTTTACAGTTTCGAAAAGATGGTCGAAATCAATTATGACATCATCAGTGATGTCACAATTGACATTATCAGCTTTAAAATTACTGTCGTAGATGATGTCCGTGCCATTCGTGAGTTCAGAAGCGTAAATTTTACCGTTTCGAAAAGATGGTCGAAATCAATTATGACATCATCAGTGATGTCACAATTGTCATTATCGGTTTTAAAATTACTGTCGTAGATCATGTCCGTGCCATTCGTGAGTTCAGAAGCGTCAATTTTACAGTTTTGAAAAGATGGTTAAAATCAATTATGACATCATCAGTGATGTCACAATTGACATTATTGGTTTTAAAATTACTGTCGTAAATGATGTCCGTGCCATCTTTGAGTTCAGAAGCGTCAATTTTACAGTTTCGAAAAGATGGTCGAAATCAATTATGACATCATCAGTGATGTCACAATTGACATTATCGGTTTTAAAATTACTGTCGTAGATGATGTCCGTACCATCCGTGAGTTCAGAAGCTTCAATTTTACAGTTTTGAAAAGATGGTCGAAATCAATTATGACATCATCAGTGATGTCACAATTGACATTATCGGTTTTAAAATTACTGTCGTAGATGATGTCCGTGCCATCCATGATTTCAGAAGCGTCAATTTTACAGTTTTGAAAAGATGGTTAAAATCAATTATGACATCATCAGTGATGTCACAATTGACATTATTGTTTTTAAAATTACTGTCGTAGATGATGTCTGTGCCATCTTTGAGTTCAGAAGCGTCAATTTTACAGTTTTAAAAAGATGGTTGAAATCAATTATGACATCATCAGTGATGTCACAATTGACATTATCGGTTTTAAAATTACTGTCGTAGATGATGTCCGTTCCATCCAAGATTTCAGAAGCGTCAATTTTACAGTTTTGAAAAGATGGTCGAAATCAATTATGACATCATCAGTGATGTCACAATTGACATTATCGGTTTCAAAATTACTGTCGTACATGATGTCCGTGCCATCCGTGAGTTCAGAAGTGTAAATTTTACAGTTTCGAAAAGATGGTCGAAATCAATTATGACATCATCAGTGATGTCACAATTGACATTATCGGCTTTAAAATTACTGTCGTAGATGATGTCCGTGCCATCCGTGAGTTCAGAATCGTCAAATTTACAGTTTCGAAAAGTTGGTAGAAATCAATTATGACATCATCAGTGATGTCACAATTGACATTGTCGGTTTTAAAATTACTGTCGTAGTTCATGTCCGTGCCATTCGAGAGTTCAGAAGCGTCAATTTTACAGTTTTGAAAAGATGGTAGAAATCAATTATGACATCATCAGTGATGTCACAATTGACATTATCGGTTTTAAAATTACTGTCGTAGATGATGTCCGTGCCATCCATGAGTTCAGAAGCGTCAATTTTACAGTTTTGAAAAGATGGTTAAAATCAATTATGACATCATCAGTGATGTCACAATTGACATTATTGTTTTTAAAATTACTGTCGTAGATGATGTCCGTGCCATCCGTGAGTTCAGAATCGTCAAATATACAGTTTCGAAAAGTTGGTCGACATCAATTATGACATCATCAGTGATGTCACAATTGACATTATCGGTTTTAAAATTACAGTCGTAGATGATGTCTGTGCCATCTTTGAGTTCAGAAGCGTCAATTTTATATTTTTAAAAAGATGGTTGAAATCAATTATGACATCATCAGTGATGTCACAATTGACATTATCGGTTTTAAAATTACTGTCGTAGATGATGTCTGTGCCATTCGTGAGTTCAGAAGTGTCAATTTTACAGTTTCGAAAAGATGGTCAAAATCAATTATGACATCATCAGTGATGTCACAATTGACATTATCGGTTTTAAAATTACTGTCGTAGATGATGTCCGTACCATCCGTGAGTTCAGAAGCTTCAATTTTACAGTTTTGAAAAGATGGTTGAAATCAATTATGACATCATCAGTGATGTCACAATTGACATTATCGGTTTTAAAATTACTGTCGTAGATGATGTCCGTGCCATCCGTGAGTTCAGAATCGTCAAATTTACAGTTTCGAAAAGTTGGTAGAAATCAATTATGACATCATCAGTGATGTCACAATTGACATTATCGGTTTTAAAATTACTGTCGTAGATCATGTCCGTGCCATTCGTGAGTTCAGAAGCGTCAATTTTACAGTTTTGAAAAGATAGTCGAAATCAATTATGACATCATCAGTGATGTCACAATTGACATTATCGGTTTTAAAATTACTGTCGTAGATGATGTCCGTGCCATCCGTGAGTTCAGAAGCGTCAATTTTACAGTTTTGAAAAGATGGTTAAAATCAATTATGACATCATCAGTGATGTCACAATTGACATTATTGGTTTTAAAATTACTGTCGTAGATGATGTCTGTGCCATATTTGAGTTCAAAAGCGTCAATTTTACAGTTTTGAAAAGATGGTTGAAATCAATTATGACATCATCAGTGATGTCACAATTGACATTATCGGTTTTAAAATTACTGTCGTAGATGATGTCCGTGCCATCCGTGATTTCAGACGCGTCAATTTTACCGTTTCGAAAAGATGGTCGAAATCAATTATGACATCATCAGTGATGTCACAATTGACATTATCGGTTTTAAAATTACTGTCGTAGATGATGTCCGTGCCATCCGTGATTTCAGAAGCGTCAATTTTACAGTTTTGAAAAGATGGTTAAAATCAATTATGACATCATCACTGATGTCACAATTGACATTATTGGTTTTAAAATTACTGTCGTAGATGATGTCCGTGCCATCCGTGATTTCAGAAGCGGCAATTTTACAGTTTTGAAAAGATGGTTAAAATCAATTATGACATCATCAGTGATGTCACAATTGACATTATCGGTTTTAAAATTACTGTCGTAGATGATGTCCGTGCCATCCGTGAGTTCAGAAGCGTCAATTTTACAGTTTTGAAAAGATGGTTAAAATCAATTATGACATCAGCAGTGATATCACAATTGACATTATTGGTTTTAAAAATACTGTCGTAGATGATGTCCGTGCCATCTTTGAGTTCAGAAGCGTCAATTTTACAGTTTTGAAAAGATGGTTGAAATCAATTATGACATCATCAGTGATGTCACAATTGACATTATCGGTTTAAAAATTACTGTCGTAGATGATGTCCGTGCCATCCGTGAGTTCAGAAGCGTCAATTTTACAGTTTCGAAAAGATGGTCGAAATCAATTATGACATCATCAGTGATGTCACAATTGACATTATCGGTTTTAAAATTACTGTCGTAGATGATGTCCGTGCCATCCGTGAGTTCAGAAGCGTAAATTTTACAGTTTTGAAAAGATGGTTAAAATCAATTATGACATCATCAGTGATGTCACAATTGACATTATTGGTTTTAAAATTACTGTCGTAGATGATGTCCGTGCCATCCGTGAGTTCAGAAGTGTCAATTTTACAGTTTCGAAAAGATGGTCAAAATCAATTTGACATCATCAGTGATGTCACAATTGACATTATCGGTTTTAAAATTACTGTCGTAGATGATGTCCGTGCCATCCGTGAGTTCAGAATCGTCAAATATACAGTTACGAAAAGATGGTCAAAATCAATTATGACATCATCAGTGATGTCACAATTGACATTATCGGTTTTAAAATTACTGTCGTAGATGATGTCCGTGCCATCCGTGAGTTTAGAAGTGTCAATTTTACAGTTTCGAAAAGATGGTCAAAATCAATTATGACATCATCAGTGATGTCACAATTGACATTATCGGTTTTAAAATTACTGTCGTAAATGATGTCCGTGCCATCCGTGAGTTCAGAATCGTCAAATATACAGTTTCGAAAAGTTGGTCGAAATCAATTATGACATCATCAGTGATGTCACAATTCACATTATCGGTTTTAAAATTACTGTCGTAGATCATGTCCGTGCCATTCGTGAGTTCAGAAGCGTCAATTTTACAGTTTTGAAAAGATGGACAAAATCAATTATGACATCATCAGTGATGTCACAATTGACATTATCGGTTTTAAAATTACTGTCGTAGATGATTTCCGTGCCATCCGTGATTTCAGAAGCGTCAATTTTACAGTTTTGAAAAGATGGTTAAAATCAATTATGACATCATAAGTGATGTCACAATTGACATTATCGGTTTTAAAATTACTGTCGTAGATGATGTCCGTGCCATCCGTGAGTTCAGAATCGTCAAATATACAGTTTCGAAAAGTTGGTCGAAATCAATTATGACATCATCAGTGATGTCACAATTGACATTATCGGTTTTAAAATTACAGTCGTAGATGATGTCCGTGCCATCCGTAAGTTCAGAAGCGTCAATTTTACAGTTTCGAAAAGATGGTCAAAATCAATTATGACATCATCACTGATGTCACGATTGACATTATCGGTTTTAAAAGTACTGTCATAGATGATGTCCGTGCCATCTTTGAGTTCAAAAGCGTCAATTTTACAGTTACGAAAAGATGGTCAAAATCAATTATGACATCATCAGTGATGTCACAATTGACATTATCGGTTTTAAAATTACTGTCGTAAATGATGTCTGTGCCATCCGTGAGTTCAGAAGTGTCAATTTTACAGTTTCGAAAAGATGGTCAAAATCAATTATGACATCATCAGTGATGTCACAATTGACATTATCGGTTTTAAAATTACTGTCGTAGATGATGTCCGTACCATCCGTGAGTTCAGAAGCTTCAATTTTACAGTTTTGAAAAGATGGTTGAAATCTATTATGACATCATCAGTGATGTCACAATTGACATTATCGGTTTTAAAATTACTGTCGTAGATGATGTCCGTGCCATCCGTGAGTTCAGAATCGTCAAATTTACAGTTTCGAAAAGTTGGTAGAAATCAATAATGACATCATCAGTGATGTCACAATTGACATTATCGGTTTTAAAATTACTGTCGTAAATGATGTCCGTGCCATCTGTGAGTTCAGAATCGTCAAATATACAGTTTCGAAAAGTTGGTCGAAATCAATTATGACATCATCAGTGATGTCACAATTCACATTATCGGTTTTAAAATTACTGTCGTAGATGATTTCCGTGCCATCCGTGATTTCAGAAGCGTCAATTTTACAGTTTTGAAAAGATGGTTAAAATCAATTATGACATCATAAGTGATGTCACAATTGACATTATCGGTTTTAAAATTACTGTCGTAGATGATGTCCGTGCCATCCGTGAGTTCAGAATCGTCAAATATACAGTTTCGAAAAGTTGGTCGAAATCAATTATGACATCATCAGTGATGTCACAATTGACATTATCGGTTTTAAAATTACAGTCGTAGATGATGTCCGTGCCATCCGTAAGTTCAGAAGCGTCAATTTTACAGTTTCGAAAAGATGGTCAAAATCAATTATGACATCATCACTGATGTCACAATTGACATTATCGGTTTTAAAAGTACTGTCATAGATGATGTCCGTGCCATCTTTGAGTTCAAAAGCGTCAATTTTACAGTTACGAAAAGATGGTCAAAATCAATTATGACATCATCAGTGATGTCACAATTGACATTATCGGTTTTAAAATTACTGTCGTAGATGATGTCCGTGCCATCCGTGAGTTCAGAATCGTCAAATATACAGTTTCGAAAAGTTGGTCGAAATCAATTATGACATCATCAGTGATGTCACAATTGACATTATCGGTTTTAAAATTACAGTCGTAGATGATGTCCGTGCCATCCGTAAGTTCAGAAGCGTCAATTTTACAGTTTCGAAAAGATGGTCAAAATCAATTATGACATCATCACTGATGTCACAATTGACATTATCGGTTTTAAAAGTACTGTCATAGATGATGTCCGTGCCATCTTTGAGTTCAAAAGCGTCAATTTTACAGTTACGAAAAGATGGTCAAAATCAATTATGACATCATCAGTGATGTCACAATTGACATTATCGGTTTTAAAATTACTGTCGTAGATGATGTCCGTGCCATCCGTGAGTTCAGAAGCGTAATTTTACAGTTTTGAAAAGATGGTTAAAATCAATTATGACATCATCAGTGATGTCACAATTGACATTATCGGTTTTAAAATTACTGTCGTAGATGATGTCCGTGCCATCCGTGAGTTCAGAAGCGTCAATTTTACAGTTTTGAAAAGATGGTTAAAATCAATTATGACATCAGCAGTGATATCACAATTGACATTATTGGTTTTAAAAATACTGTCGTAGATGATGTCCGTGCCATCTTTGAGTTCAGAAGCGTCAATTTTACAGTTTTGAAAAGATGGTTGAAATCAATTATGACATCATCAGTGATGTCACAATTGACATTATCGGTTTAAAAATTACTGTCGTAGATGATGTCCGTGCCATCCGTGAGTTCAGAAGCGTCAATTTTACAGTTTCGAAAAGATGGTCGAAATCAATTATGACATCATCAGTGATGTCACAATTGACATTATCGGTTTTAAAATTACTGTCGTAGATGATGTCCGTGCCATCCGTGAGTTCAGAAGCGTAAATTTTACAGTTTTGAAAAGATGGTTAAAATCAATTATGACATCATCAGTGATGTCACAATTGACATTATTGGTTTTAAAATTACTGTCGTAGATGATGTCCGTGCCATCCGTGAGTTCAGAAGTGTCAATTTTACAGTTTCGAAAAGATGGTCAAAATCAATTTGACATCATCAGTGATGTCACAATTGACATTATCGGTTTTAAAATTACTGTCGTAGATGATGTCCGTGCCATCCGTGAGTTCAGAATCGTAAAATATACAGTTACGAAAAGATGGTCAAAATCAATTATGACATCATCAGTGATGTCACAATTGACATTATCGGTTTTAAAATTACTGTCGTAGATGATGTCCGTGCCATCCGTGAGTTCAGAAGTGTCAATTTTACAGTTTCGAAAAGATGGTCAAAATCAATTATGACATCATCAGTGATGTCACAATTGACATTATCGGTTTTAAAATTACTGTCGTAAATGATGTCCGTGCCATCCGTGAGTTCAGAATCGTCAAATATACAGTTTCGAAAAGTTGGTCGAAATAAATTATGACATCATCAGTGATGTCACAATTCACATTATCGGTTTTAAAATTACTGTCGTAGATCATGTCCGTGCCATTCGTGAGTTCAGAAGCGTCAATTTTACAGTTTTGAAAAGATGGTCAAAATCAATTATGACATCATCAGTGATGTCACAATTGACATTATCGGTTTTAAAATTACTGTCGTAGATGATTTCCGTGCCATCCGTGATTTCAGAAGCGTCAATTTTACAGTTTTGAAAAGATGGTTAAAATCAATTATGACATCATAAGTGATGTCACAATTGACATTATCGGTTTTAAAATTACTGTCGTAGATGATGTCCGTGCCATCCGTGAGTTCAGAATCTTCAAATATACAGTTTCGAAAAGTTGGTCGAAATCAATTATGACATCATCAGTGATGTCACAATTGACATTATCGGTTTTAAAATTACAGTCGTAGATGATGTCCGTGCCATCCGTAAGTTCAGAAGCGTCAATTTTACAGTTTCGAAAAGATGGTCAAAATCAATTATGACATCATCACTGATGTCACAATTGACATTATCGGTTTTAAAATTACTGTCGTAGATGATGTCCGTACCATCCGTGAGTTCAGAAGCTTCAATTTTACAGTTTTGAAAAGATGGTTGAAATCTATTATGACATCATCAGTGATGTCACAATTGACATTATCGGTTTTAAAATTACTGTCGTAGATGATGTCCGTGCCATCCGTGAGTTCAGAATCGTCAAATTTACAGTTTCGAAAAGTTGGTAGAAATCAATAATGACATCATCAGTGATGTCACAATTGACATTATCGGTTTTAAAATTACTGTCGTAAATGATGTCCGTGCCATCCGTGAGTTCAGAATCGTCAAATATACAGTTTCGAAAAGTTGGTCGAAATCAATTATGACATCATCAGTGATGTCACAATTCACATTATCGGTTTTAAAATTACTGTCGTAGATGATTTCCGTGCCATCCGTGATTTCAGAAGCGTCAATTTTACAGTTTTGAAAAGATGGTTAAAATCAATTATGACATCATAAGTGATGTCACAATTGACATTATCGGTTTTAAAATTACTGTCGTAGATGATGTCCGTGCCATCCGTGAGTTCAGAATCGTCAAATATACAGTTTCGAAAAGTTGGTCGAAATCAATTATGACATCATCAGTGATGTCACAATTGACATTATCGGTTTTAAAATTACAGTCGTAGATGATGTCCGTGCCATCCGTAAGTTCAGAAGCGTCAATTTTACAGTTTCGAAAAGATGGTCAAAATCAATTATGACATCATCACTGATGTCACAATTGACATTATCGGTTTTAAAAGTACTGTCATAGATGATGTCCGTGCCATCTTTGAGTTCAAAAGCGTCAATTTTACAGTTACGAAAAGATGGTCAAAATCAATTATGACATCATCAGTGATGTCACAATTGACATTATCGGTTTTAAAATTACTGTCGTAGATGATGTCCGTGCCATCCGTGAGTTCAGAATCGTCAAATATACAGTTTCGAAAAGTTGGTCGAAATCAATTATGACATCATCAGTGATGTCACAATTGACATTATCGGTTTTAAAATTACAGTCGTAGATGATGTCCGTGCCATCCGTAAGTTCAGAAGCGTCAATTTTACAGTTTCGAAAAGATGGTCAAAATCAATTATGACATCATCACTGATGTCACAATTGACATTATCGGTTTTAAAAGTACTGTCATAGATGATGTCCGTGCCATCTTTGAGTTCAAAAGCGTCAATTTTACAGTTACGAAAAGATGGTCAAAATCAATTATGACATCATCAGTGATGTCACAATTGACATTATCGGTTTTAAAATTACTGTCGTAGATGATGTCCGTGCCATCCGTGAGTTCAGAAGCGTAATTTTACAGTTTTGAAAAGATGGTTAAAATCAATTATGACATCATCAGTGATGTCACAATTGACATTATCGGTTTTAAAATTACTGTCGTAGATGATGTCCGTGCCATCCGTGAGTTCAGAAGCGTCAATTTTACAGTTTTGAAAAGATGGTTAAAATCAATTATGACATCAGCAGTGATATCACAATTGACATTATTGGTTTTAAAAATACTGTCGTAGATGATGTCCGTGCCATCTTTGAGTTCAGAAGCGTCAATTTTACAGTTTTGAAAAGATGGTTGAAATCAATTATGACATCATCAGTGATGTCACAATTGACATTATCGGTTTAAAAATTACTGTCGTAGATGATGTCCGTGCCATCCGTGAGTTCAGAAGCGTCAATTTTACAGTTTCGAAAAGATGGTCGAAATCAATTATGACATCATCAGTGATGTCACAATTGACATTATCGGTTTTAAAATTACTGTCGTAGATGATGTCCGTGCCATCCGTGAGTTCAGAAGCGTAAATTTTACAGTTTTGAAAAGATGGTTAAAATCAATTATGACATCATCAGTGATGTCACAATTGACATTATTGGTTTTAAAATTACTGTCGTAGATGATGTCCGTGCCATCCGTGAGTTCAGAAGTGTCAATTTTACAGTTTTGAAAAGATGGTCAAAATCAATTTGACATCATCAGTGATGTCACAATTGACATTATCGGTTTTAAAATTACTGTCGTAGATGATGTCCGTGCCATCCGTGAGTTCAGAATCGTAAAATATACAGTTACGAAAAGATGGTCAAAATCAATTATGACATCATCAGTGATGTCACAATTGACATTATCGGTTTTAAAATTACTGTCGTAGATGATGTCCGTGCCATCCGTGAGTTCAGAAGTGTCAATTTTACAGTTTCGAAAAGATGGTCAAAATCAATTATGACATCATCAGTGATGTCACAATTGACATTATCGGTTTTAAAATTACTGTCGTAAATGATGTCCGTGCCATCCGTGAGTTCAGAATCGTCAAATATACAGTTTCGAAAAGTTGGTCGAAATAAATTATGACATCATCAGTGATGTCACAATTCACATTATCGGTTTTAAAATTACTGTCGTAGATCATGTCCGTGCCATTCGTGAGTTCAGAAGCGTCAATTTTACAGTTTTGAAAAGATGGTCAAAATCAATTATGACATCATCAGTGATGTCACAATTGACATTATCGGTTTTAAAATTACTGTCGTAGATGATTTCCGTGCCATCCGTGATTTCAGAAGCGTCAATTTTACAGTTTTGAAAAGATGGTTAAAATCAATTATGACATCATAAGTGATGTCACAATTGACATTATCGGTTTTAAAATTACTGTCGTAGATGATGTCCGTGCCATCCGTGAGTTCAGAATCTTCAAATATACAGTTTCGAAAAGTTGGTCGAAATCAATTATGACATCATCAGTGATGTCACAATTGACATTATCGGTTTTAAAATTACAGTCGTAGATGATGTCCGTGCCATCCGTAAGTTCAGAAGCGTCAATTTTACAGTTTCGAAAAGATGGTCAAAATCAATTATGACATCATCACTGATGTCACAATTGACATTATCGGTTTTAAAAGTACTGTCATAGATGATGTCCGTGCCATCTTTGAGTTCAAAAGCGTCAATTTTACAGTTACGAAAAGATGGTCAAAATCAATTATGACATCATCAGTGATGTAACAATTGACATTATCGGTTTTAAAATTACTGTCGTAGATGATGTCTGTGCCATCCGTGAGTTCAGAAGTGTCAATTTTACAGTTTCGAAAAGATGGTCAAAATCAATTATGACATCATCAGTGATGTCACAATTGACATTATCGGTTTTAAAATTACTGTCGTAGATGATGTCCGTACCATCCGTGAGTTCAGAAGCTTCAATTTTACAGTTTTGAAAAGATGGTTGAAATCTATTATGACATCATCAGTGATGTCACAATTGACATTATCGGTTTTAAAATTACTGTCGTAGATGATGTCCGTGCCATCCGTGAGTTCAGAATCGTCAAATTTACAGTTTCGAAAAGTTGGTAGAAATCAATTATGACATCATCAGTGGTGTCACAATTGACATTATCGGTTTTAAAATTACTGTCGTAAATGATGTCCGTGCCATCCGTGAGTTCAGAATCGTCAAATATACAGTTTCGAAAAGTTGGTCGAAATCAATTATGACATCATCAGTGATGTCACAATTCACATTATCGGTTTTAAAATTACTGTCGTAGATGATTTCCGTGCCATCCGTGATTTCAGAAGCGTCAATTTTACAGTTTTGAAAAGATGGTTGAAATCAATTATGACATCATAAGTGATGTCACAATTGACATTATCGGTTTTAAAATTACTGTCGTAGATGATGTCCGTGCCATCCGTGAGTTCAGAATCGTCAAATATACAGTTTCGAAAAGTTGGTCGAAATCAATTATGACATCATCAGTGATGTCACAATTGACATTATCGGTTTTAAAATTACAGTCGTAGATGATGTCCGTGCCATCCGTAAGTTCAGAAGCGTCAATTTTACAGTTTCGAAAAGATGGTCAAAATCAATTATGACATCATCACTGATGTCACAATTGACATTATCGGTTTTAAAAGTACTGTCATAGATGATGTCCGTGCCATCTTTGAGTTCAAAAGCGTCAATTTTACAGTTACGAAAAGATGGTCAAAATCAATTATGACATCATCAGTGATGTCACAATTGACATTATCGGTTTTAAAATTACTGTCGTAGATGATGTCTGTGCCATCCGTGAGTTCAGAAGTGTCAATTTTACAGTTTCGAAAAGATGGTCAAAATCAATTATGACATCATCAGTGATGTCACAATTGACATTATCGGTTTTAAAATTACTGTCGTAGATGATGTCCGTACCATCCGTGAGTTCAGAAGCTTCAATTTTACAGTTTTGAAAAGATGGTTGAAATCTATTATGACATCATCAGTGATGTCACAATTGACATTATCGGTTTTAAAATTACTGTCGTAGATGATGTCCGTGCCATCCGTGAGTTCAGAATCGTCAAATTTACAGTTTCGAAAAGTTGGTAGAAATCAATTATGACATCATCAGTGATGTCACAATTAACATTATCGGTTTTAAAATTACTGTCGTAAATGATGTCCGTGCCATCCGTGAGTTCAGAATCGTCAAATATACAGTTTCGAAAAGTTGGTCGAAATCAATTATGACATCATCAGTGATGTCACAATTCACATTATCGGTTTTAAAATTACTGTCGTAGATAATTTCCGTGCCATCCGTGATTTCAGAAGCGTCAATTTTACAGTTTTGAAAAGATGGTTAAAATCAATTATGACATCATAAGTGATGTCACAATTGACATTATCGGTTTTAAAATTACTGTCGTAGATGATGTCCGTGCCATCCGTGAGTTCAGAATCGTCAAATATACAGTTTCGAAAAGTTGGTCGAAATCAATTATGACATCATCAGTGATGTCACAATTGACATTATCGGTTTTAAAATTACAGTCGTAGATGATGTCCGTGCCATCTTTGAGTTCAAAAGCGTCAATTTTACAGTTACGAAAAGATGGTCAAAATCAATTATGACATCATCAGTGATGTCACAATTGACATTATCGGTTTTAAAATTACTGTCGTAGATGATGTCCGTGCCATCCGTGAGTTCAGAATCGTCAAATATACAGTTTCGAAAAGTTGGTCGAAATCAATTATGACATCATCAGTGATGTCACAATTGACATTATCGGTTTTAAAATTACAGTCGTAGATGATGTCCGTGCCATCCGTAAGTTCAGAAGCGTCAATTTTACAGTTTCGAAAAGATGGTCAAAATCAATTATGACATCATCACTGATGTCACAATTGACATTATCGGTTTTAAAAGTACTGTCATAGATGATGTCCGTGCCATCTTTGAGTTCAAAAGCGTCAATTTTACAGTTACGAAAAGATGGTCAAAATCAATTATGACATCATCAGTGATGTCACAATTGACATTATTGGTTTTAAAATTACTGTCGTAGATGATGTCTGTGCCATCCGTGAGTTCAGAAGTGTCAATTTTACAGTTTCGAAAAGATGGTCAAAATCAATTATGACATCATCAGTGATGTCACAATTGACATTATCGGTTTTAAAATTACTGTCGTAGATGATGTCCGTACCATCCGTGAGTTCAGAAGCTTCAATTTTACAGTTTTGAAAAGATGGTTGAAATCTATTATGACATCATCAGTGATGTCACAATTGACATTATCGGTTTTAAAATTACTGTCGTAGATGATGTCCGTGCCATCCGTGAGTTCAGAATCGTCAAATTTACAGTTTCGAAAAGTTGGTAGAAATCAATTATGACATCATCAGTGATGTCACAATTAACATTATCGGTTTTAAAATTACTGTCGTAAATGATGTTCGTGCCATCCGTGAGTTCAGAATCGTCAAATATACAGTTTCGAAAAGTTGGTCGAAATCAATTATGACATCATCAGTGATGTCACAATTCACATTATCGGTTTTAAAATTACTGTCGTAGATGATTTCCGTGCCATCCGTGATTTCAGAAGCGTCAATTTTACAGTTTTGAAAAGATGGTTAAAATCAATTATGACATCATAAGTGATGTCCCAATTGACATTATCGGTTTTAAAATTACTGTCGTAGATGATGTCCGTGCCATCCGTGAGTTCAGAATCGTCAAATATACAGTTTCGAAAAGTTGGTCGAAATCAATTATGACATCATCAGTGATGTCACAATTGACATTATCGTTTTAAAATTACTGTCGTAGATGATGTCCGTGCCATCCGTAAGTTCAGAAGCGTCAATTTTACAGTTTCGAAAAGATGGTCAAAATCAATTATGACATCATCACTGATGTCACAATTGACATTATCGGTTTTAAAAGTACTGTCATAGATGATGTCCGTGCCATCTTTGAGTTCAAAAGCGTCAATTTTACAGTTACGAAAAGATGGTCAAAATCAATTATGACATCATCAGTGATGTCACAATTGACATTATCGGTTTTAAAATTACTGTCGTAGATGATGTCCGTGCCATCCGTGAGTTCAGAAGCGTAATTTTACAGTTTTGAAAAGATGGTTAAAATCAATTATGACATCATCAGTGATGTCACAATTGACATTATCGGTTTTAAAATTACTGTCGTAGATGATGTCCGTGCCATCCGTGAGTTCAGAAGCGTCAATTTTACAGTTTTGAAAAGATGGTTAAAATCAATTATGACATCAGCAGTGATATCACAATTGACATTATTGGTTTTAAAAATACTGTCGTAGATGATGTCCGTGCCATCTTTGAGTTCAGAAGCGTCAATTTTACAGTTTTGAAAAGATGGTTGAAATCAATTATGACATCATCAGTGATGTCACAATTGACATTATCGGTTTAAAAATTACTGTCGTAGATGATGTCCGTGCCATCCGTGAGTTCAGAAGCGTCAATTTTACAGTTTCGAAAAGATGGTCGAAATCAATTATGACATCATCAGTGATGTCACAATTGACATTATCGGTTTTAAAATTACTGTCGTAGATGATGTCCGTGCCATCCGTGAGTTCAGAAGCGTAAATTTTACAGTTTTGAAAAGATGGTTAAAATCAATTATGACATCATCAGTGATGTCACAATTGACATTATTGGTTTTAAAATTACTGTCGTAGATGATGTCCGTGCCATCCGTGAGTTCAGAAGTGTCAATTTTACAGTTTCGAAAAGATGGTCAAAATCAATTTGACATCATCAGTGATGTCACAATTGACATTATCGGTTTTAAAATTACTGTCGTAGATGATGTCCGTGCCATCCGTGAGTTCAGAATCGTAAAATATACAGTTACGAAAAGATGGTCAAAATCAATTATGACATCATCAGTGATGTCACAATTGACATTATCGGTTTTAAAATTACTGTCGTAGATGATGTCCGTGCCATCCGTGAGTTCAGAAGTGTCAATTTTACAGTTTCGAAAAGATGGTCAAAATCAATTATGACATCATCAGTGATGTCACAATTGACATTATCGGTTTTAAAATTACTGTCGTAAATGATGTCCGTGCCATCCGTGAGTTCAGAATCGTCAAATATACAGTTTCGAAAAGTTGGTCGAAATAAATTATGACATCATCAGTGATGTCACAATTCACATTATCGGTTTTAAAATTACTGTCGTAGATCATGTCCGTGCCATTCGTGAGTTCAGAAGCGTCAATTTTACAGTTTTGAAAAGATGGTCAAAATCAATTATGACATCATCAGTGATGTCACAATTGACATTATCGGTTTTAAAATTACTGTCGTAGATGATTTCCGTGCCATCCGTGATTTCAGAAGCGTCAATTTTACAGTTTTGAAAAGATGGTTAAAATCAATTATGACATCATAAGTGATGTCACAATTGACATTATCGGTTTTAAAATTACTGTCGTAGATGATGTCCGTGCCATCCGTGAGTTCAGAATCTTCAAATATACAGTTTCGAAAAGTTGGTCGAAATCAATTATGACATCATCAGTGATGTCACAATTGACATTATCGGTTTTAAAATTACAGTCGTAGATGATGTCCGTGCCATCCGTAAGTTCAGAAGCGTCAATTTTACAGTTTCGAAAAGATGGTCAAAATCAATTATGACATCATCACTGATGTCACAATTGACATTATCGGTTTTAAAATTACTGTCGTAGATGATGTCCGTACCATCCGTGAGTTCAGAAGCTTCAATTTTACAGTTTTGAAAAGATGGTTGAAATCTATTATGACATCATCAGTGATGTCACAATTGACATTATCGGTTTTAAAATTACTGTCGTAGATGATGTCCGTGCCATCCGTGAGTTCAGAATCGTCAAATTTACAGTTTCGAAAAGTTGGTAGAAATCAATAATGACATCATCAGTGATGTCACAATTGACATTATCGGTTTTAAAATTACTGTCGTAAATGATGTCCGTGCCATCCGTGAGTTCAGAATCGTCAAATATACAGTTTCGAAAAGTTGGTCGAAATCAATTATGACATCATCAGTGATGTCACAATTCACATTATCGGTTTTAAAATTACTGTCGTAGATGATTTCCGTGCCATCCGTGATTTCAGAAGCGTCAATTTTACAGTTTTGAAAAGATGGTTAAAATCAATTATGACATCATAAGTGATGTCACAATTGACATTATCGGTTTTAAAATTACTGTCGTAGATGATGTCCGTGCCATCCGTGAGTTCAGAATCGTCAAATATACAGTTTCGAAAAGTTGGTCGAAATCAATTATGACATCATCAGTGATGTCACAATTGACATTATCGGTTTTAAAATTACAGTCGTAGATGATGTCCGTGCCATCCGTAAGTTCAGAAGCGTCAATTTTACAGTTTCGAAAAGATGGTCAAAATCAATTATGACATCATCACTGATGTCACAATTGACATTATCGGTTTTAAAAGTACTGTCATAGATGATGTCCGTGCCATCTTTGAGTTCAAAAGCGTCAATTTTACAGTTACGAAAAGATGGTCAAAATCAATTATGACATCATCAGTGATGTCACAATTGACATTATCGGTTTTAAAATTACTGTCGTAGATGATGTCCGTGCCATCCGTGAGTTCAGAATCGTCAAATATACAGTTTCGAAAAGTTGGTCGAAATCAATTATGACATCATCAGTGATGTCACAATTCACATTATCGGTTTTAAAATTACTGTCGTAGATCATGTCCGTGCCATTCGTGAGTTCAGAAGCGTCAATTTTACAGTTTTGAAAAGATGGTCAAAATCAATTATGACATCATCAGTGATGTCACAATTGACATTATCGGTTTTAAAATTACTGTCGTAGATGATGTCCGTGCCATCCGTGAGTTCAGAATCTTCAAATATACAGTTTCGAAAAGTTGGTCGAAATCAATTATGACATCATCAGTGATGTCACAATTGACATTATCGGTTTTAAAATTACAGTCGTAGATGATGTCCGTGCCATCCGTAAGTTCAGAAGCGTCAATTTTACAGTTTCGAAAAGATGGTCAAAATCAATTATGACATCATCACTGATGTCACAATTGACATTATCGGTTTTAAAATTACTGTCGTAGATGATGTCCGTACCATCCGTGAGTTCAGAAGCTTCAATTTTACAGTTTTGAAAAGATGGTTGAAATCTATTATGACATCATCAGTGATGTCACAATTGACATTATCGGTTTTAAAATTACTGTCGTAGATGATGTCCGTGCCATCCGTGAGTTCAGAATCGTCAAATTTACAGTTTCGAAAAGTTGGTAGAAATCAATAATGACATCATCAGTGATGTCACAATTGACATTATCGGTTTTAAAATTACTGTCGTAAATGATGTCCGTGCCATCCGTGAGTTCAGAATCGTCAAATATACAGTTTCGAAAAGTTGGTCGAAATCAATTATGACATCATCAGTGATGTCACAATTCACATTATCGGTTTTAAAATTACTGTCGTAGATGATTTCCGTGCCATCCGTGATTTCAGAAGCGTCAATTTTACAGTTTTGAAAAGATGGTTAAAATCAATTATGACATCATAAGTGATGTCACAATTGACATTATCGGTTTTAAAATTACTGTCGTAGATGATGTCCGTGCCATCCGTGAGTTCAGAATCGTCAAATATACAGTTTCGAAAAGTTGGTCGAAATCAATTATGACATCATCAGTGATGTCACAATTGACATTATCGGTTTTAAAATTACAGTCGTAGATGATGTCCGTGCCATCCGTAAGTTCAGAAGCGTCAATTTTACAGTTTCGAAAAGATGGTCAAAATCAATTATGACATCATCACTGATGTCACAATTGACATTATCGGTTTTAAAAGTACTGTCATAGATGATGTCCGTGCCATCTTTGAGTTCAAAAGCGTCAATTTTACAGTTACGAAAAGATGGTCAAAATCAATTATGACATCATCAGTGATGTCACAATTGACATTATCGGTTTTAAAATTACTGTCGTAGATGATGTCCGTGCCATCCGTGAGTTCAGAATCGTCAAATATACAGTTTCGAAAAGTTGGTCGAAATCAATTATGACATCATCAGTGATGTCACAATTGACATTATCGGTTTTAAAATTACAGTCGTAGATGATGTCCGTGCCATCCGTAAGTTCAGAAGCGTCAATTTTACAGTTTCGAAAAGATGGTCAAAATCAATTATGACATCATCACTGATGTCACAATTGACATTATCGGTTTTAAAAGTACTGTCATAGATGATGTCCGTGCCATCTTTGAGTTCAAAAGCGTCAATTTTACAGTTACGAAAAGATGGTCAAAATCAATTATGACATCATCAGTGATGTCACAATTGACATTATCGGTTTTAAAATTACTGTCGTAGATGATGTCCGTGCCATCCGTGAGTTCAGAAGCGTAATTTTACAGTTTTGAAAAGATGGTTAAAATCAATTATGACATCATCAGTGATGTCACAATTGACATTATCGGTTTTAAAATTACTGTCGTAGATGATGTCCGTGCCATCCGTGAGTTCAGAAGCGTCAATTTTACAGTTTTGAAAAGATGGTTAAAATCAATTATGACATCAGCAGTGATATCACAATTGACATTATTGGTTTTAAAAATACTGTCGTAGATGATGTCCGTGCCATCTTTGAGTTCAGAAGCGTCAATTTTACAGTTTTGAAAAGATGGTTGAAATCAATTATGACATCATCAGTGATGTCACAATTGACATTATCGGTTTAAAAATTACTGTCGTAGATGATGTCCGTGCCATCCGTGAGTTCAGAAGCGTCAATTTTACAGTTTCGAAAAGATGGTCGAAATCAATTATGACATCATCAGTGATGTCACAATTGACATTATCGGTTTTAAAATTACTGTCGTAGATGATGTCCGTGCCATCCGTGAGTTCAGAAGCGTAAATTTTACAGTTTTGAAAAGATGGTTAAAATCAATTATGACATCATCAGTGATGTCACAATTGACATTATTGGTTTTAAAATTACTGTCGTAGATGATGTCCGTGCCATCCGTGAGTTCAGAAGTGTCAATTTTACAGTTTTGAAAAGATGGTCAAAATCAATTTGACATCATCAGTGATGTCACAATTGACATTATCGGTTTTAAAATTACTGTCGTAGATGATGTCCGTGCCATCCGTGAGTTCAGAAGTGTCAATTTTACAGTTTCGAAAAGATGGTCAAAATCAATTATGACATCATCAGTGATGTCACAATTGACATTATCGGTTTTAAAATTACTGTCGTAAATGATGTCCGTGCCATCCGTGAGTTCAGAATCGTCAAATATACAGTTTCGAAAAGTTGGTCGAAATAAATTATGACATCATCAGTGATGTCACAATTCACATTATCGGTTTTAAAATTACTGTCGTAGATCATGTCCGTGCCATTCGTGAGTTCAGAAGCGTCAATTTTACAGTTTTGAAAAGATGGTCAAAATCAATTATGACATCATCAGTGATGTCACAATTGACATTATCGGTTTTAAAATTACTGTCGTAGATGATTTCCGTGCCATCCGTGATTTCAGAAGCGTCAATTTTACAGTTTTGAAAAGATGGTTAAAATCAATTATGACATCATAAGTGATGTCACAATTGACATTATCGGTTTTAAAATTACTGTCGTAGATGATGTCCGTGCCATCCGTGAGTTCAGAATCTTCAAATATACAGTTTCGAAAAGTTGGTCGAAATCAATTATGACATCATCAGTGATGTCACAATTGACATTATCGGTTTTAAAATTACAGTCGTAGATGATGTCCGTGCCATCCGTAAGTTCAGAAGCGTCAATTTTACAGTTTCGAAAAGATGGTCAAAATCAATTATGACATCATCACTGATGTCACAATTGACATTATCGGTTTTAAAAGTACTGTCATAGATGATGTCCGTGCCATCTTTGAGTTCAAAAGCGTCAATTTTACAGTTACGAAAAGATGGTCAAAATCAATTATGACATCATCAGTGATGTAACAATTGACATTATCGGTTTTAAAATTACTGTCGTAGATGATGTCTGTGCCATCCGTGAGTTCAGAAGTGTCAATTTTACAGTTTCGAAAAGATGGTCAAAATCAATTATGACATCATCAGTGATGTCACAATTGACATTATCGGTTTTAAAATTACTGTCGTAGATGATGTCCGTACCATCCGTGAGTTCAGAAGCTTCAATTTTACAGTTTTGAAAAGATGGTTGAAATCTATTATGACATCATCAGTGATGTCACAATTGACATTATCGGTTTTAAAATTACTGTCGTAGATGATGTCCGTGCCATCCGTGAGTTCAGAATCGTCAAATTTACAGTTTCGAAAAGTTGGTAGAAATCAATTATGACATCATCAGTGATGTCACAATTGACATTATCGGTTTTAAAATTACTGTCGTAAATGATGTCCGTGCCATCCGTGAGTTCAGAATCGTCAAATATACAGTTTCGAAAAGTTGGTCGAAATCAATTATGACATCATCAGTGATGTCACAATTCACATTATCGGTTTTAAAATTACTGTCGTAGATGATTTCCGTGCCATCCGTGATTTCAGAAGCGTCAATTTTACAGTTTTGAAAAGATGGTTGAAATCAATTATGACATCATAAGTGATGTCACAATTGACATTATCGGTTTTAAAATTACTGTCGTAGATGATGTCCGTGCCATCCGTGAGTTCAGAATCGTCAAATATACAGTTTCGAAAAGTTGGTCGAAATCAATTATGACATCATCAGTGATGTCACAATTGACATTATCGGTTTTAAAATTACAGTCGTAGATGATGTCCGTGCCATCCGTAAGTTCAGAAGCGTCAATTTTACAGTTTCGAAAAGATGGTCAAAATCAATTATGACATCATCACTGATGTCACAATTGACATTATCGGTTTTAAAAGTACTGTCATAGATGATGTCCGTGCCATCTTTGAGTTCAAAAGCGTCAATTTTACAGTTACGAAAAGATGGTCAAAATCAATTATGACATCATCAGTGATGTCACAATTGACATTATCGGTTTTAAAATTACTGTCGTAGATGATGTCTGTGCCATCCGTGAGTTCAGAAGTGTCAATTTTACAGTTTCGAAAAGATGGTCAAAATCAATTATGACATCATCAGTGATGTCACAATTGACATTATCGGTTTTAAAATTACTGTCGTAGATGATGTCCGTACCATCCGTGAGTTCAGAAGCTTCAATTTTACAGTTTTGAAAAGATGGTTGAAATCTATTATGACATCATCAGTGATGTCACAATTGACATTATCGGTTTTAAAATTACTGTCGTAGATGATGTCCGTGCCATCCGTGAGTTCAGAATCGTCAAATTTACAGTTTCGAAAAGTTGGTAGAAATCAATTATGACATCATCAGTGATGTCACAATTAACATTATCGGTTTTAAAATTACTGTCGTAAATGATGTCCGTGCCATCCGTGAGTTCAGAATCGTCAAATATACAGTTTCGAAAAGTTGGTCGAAATCAATTATGACATCATCAGTGATGTCACAATTCACATTATCGGTTTTAAAATTACTGTCGTAGATGATTTCCGTGCCATCCGTGATTTCAGAAGCGTCAATTTTACAGTTTTGAAAAGATGGTTAAAATCAATTATGACATCATAAGTGATGTCACAATTGACATTATCGGTTTTAAAATTACTGTCGTAGATGATGTCCGTGCCATCCGTGAGTTCAGAATCGTCAAATATACAGTTTCGAAAAGTTGGTCGAAATCAATTATGACATCATCAGTGATGTCACAATTGACATTATCGGTTTTAAAATTACAGTCGTAGATGATGTCCGTGCCATCTTTGAGTTCAAAAGCGTCAATTTTACAGTTACGAAAAGATGGTCAAAATCAATTATGACATCATCAGTGATGTCACAATTGACATTATCGGTTTTAAAATTACTGTCGTAGATGATGTCCGTGCCATCCGTGAGTTCAGAATCGTCAAATATACAGTTTCGAAAAGTTGGTCGAAATCAATTATGACATCATCAGTGATGTCACAATTGACATTATCGGTTTTAAAATTACAGTCGTAGATGATGTCCGTGCCATCCGTAAGTTCAGAAGCGTCAATTTTACAGTTTCGAAAAGATGGTCAAAATCAATTATGACATCATCACTGATGTCACAATTGACATTATCGGTTTTAAAAGTACTGTCATAGATGATGTCCGTGCCATCTTTGAGTTCAAAAGCGTCAATTTTACAGTTACGAAAAGATGGTCAAAATCAATTATGACATCATCAGTGATGTCACAATTGACATTATTGGTTTTAAAATTACTGTCGTAGATGATGTCTGTGCCATCCGTGAGTTCAGAAGTGTCAATTTTACAGTTTCGAAAAGATGGTCAAAATCAATTATGACATCATCAGTGATGTCACAATTGACATTATCGGTTTTAAAATTACTGTCGTAGATGATGTCCGTACCATCCGTGAGTTCAGAAGCTTCAATTTTACAGTTTTGAAAAGATGGTTGAAATCTATTATGACATCATCAGTGATGTCACAATTGACATTATCGGTTTTAAAATTACTGTCGTAGATGATGTCCGTGCCATCCGTGAGTTCAGAATCGTCAAATTTACAGTTTCGAAAAGTTGGTAGAAATCAATTATGACATCATCAGTGATGTCACAATTAACATTATCGGTTTTAAAATTACTGTCGTAAATGATGTTCGTGCCATCCGTGAGTTCAGAATCGTCAAATATACAGTTTCGAAAAGTTGGTCGAAATCAATTATGACATCATCAGTGATGTCACAATTCACATTATCGGTTTTAAAATTACTGTCGTAGATGATTTCCGTGCCATCCGTGATTTCAGAAGCGTCAATTTTACAGTTTTGAAAAGATGGTTAAAATCAATTATGACATCATAAGTGATGTCCCAATTGACATTATCGGTTTTAAAATTACTGTCGTAGATGATGTCCGTGCCATCCGTGAGTTCAGAATCGTCAAATATACAGTTTCGAAAAGTTGGTCGAAATCAATTATGACATCATCAGTGATGTCACAATTGACATTATCGGTTTTAAAATTACAGTCGTAGATGATGTCCGTGCCATCCGTAAGTTCAGAAGCGTCAATTTTACAGTTTCGAAAAGATGGTCAAAATCAATTATGACATCATCACTGATGTCACAATTGACATTATCGGTTTTAAAAGTACTGTCATAGATGATGTCCGTGCCATCTTTGAGTTCAAAAGCGTCAATTTTACAGTTACGAAAAGATGGTCAAAATCAATTATGACATCATCAGTGATGTCACAATTGACATTATCGGTTTTAAAATTACTGTCGTAGATGATGTCTGTGCCATCCGTGAGTTCAGAAGTGTCAATTTTACAGTTTCGAAAAGATGGTCAAAATCAATTATGACATCATCAGTGATGTCACAATTGACATTATCGGTTTTAAAATTACTGTCGTAGATGATGTCCGTACCATCCGTGAGTTTAGAAGCTTCAATTTTACAGTTTTGAAAAGATGGTTGAAATCAATTATGACATCATCAGTGATGTCACAATTGACATTATCGGTTTTAAAATTACTGTCGTAGATGATGTCCGTGCCATCCGTGAGTTCAGAATCGTCAAATTTACAGATTCGAAAAGTTGGTAGAAATCAATTATGACATCATCAGTGATGTCACAATTGACATTATCGGTTTTAAAATTACTGTCGTAGATCATGTCCGTGCCATTCGTGAGTTCAGAAGCGTCAATTTTACAGTTTTGAAAAGATGGTCGAAATCTATTATGACATCATCAGTGATGTCACAATTGACATTATCGGTTTTAAAATTACTGTCGTAGATCATGTACGTGCCATCCGTGAGTTCAGAAGCGTCAATTTTACAGTTTTGAAAAGATGGTTAAAATCAATTATGACATCATCAGTGATGTCACAATTGACATTATTGGTTTTAAAATTACTGTCGTAGATGATGTCTGTGCCATCTTTGAGTTCAAAAGCGTCAATTTTACAGTTTTGAAAAGATGGTTGAAATCAATTATGACATCATCAGTGATGTCACAATTGACATTATCGGTTTTAAAATTACTGTCGTAGATGATGTCCGTGCCATCCGTGATTTCAGAAGCGTCAATTTTACAGTTTCGAAAAGATGGTCGAAATCAATTATGACATCATCAGTGATGTCACAATTGACATTATCGGTTTTAAAATTACTGTCGTAGATGATGTCCGTGCCATCCGTGATTTCAGAAGCGTCAATTTTACAGTTTTGAAAAGATGGTTAAAATCAATTATGACATCATCAGTGATGTCACAATTGACATTATCGGTTTTAAAATTACTGTCGTAGATGATGTCCGTGCCATCCGTGAGTTCAGAAGCGTCAATTTTACAGTTTTGAAAAGATGGTTAAAATCAATTATGACATCAGCAGTGATATCACAATTGACATTATTGGTTTTAAAATTACTGTCGTAGATGATGTCCGTGCCATCTTTGAGTTCAGAAGCGTCAATTTTACAGTTTTGAAAAGATGGTTGAAATCAATTATGACATCATCAGTGATGTCACAATTGACATTATCGGTTTTAAAATTACTGTCGTAGATGATGTCCGTGCCATCCGTGAGTTCAGAAGCGTCAATTTTACAGTTTTGAAAAGATGGTTAAAATCAATTATGACATCATCAGTGATGTCACAATTGACATTATCGGTTTTAAAATTACTGTCGTAGATGATGTCCGTGCCATCTTTGAGTTCAGAAGCGTCAATTTTACAGTTTCGAAAAGATGGTCGAAATCAATTATGACATCATCAGTGATGTCACAATTGACATTATCGGTTTTAAAATTACTGTCGTAGATGATGTCCGTACCATCCGTGAGTTCAGAAGCTTCAATTTTACAGTTTTGAAAAGATGGTCGAAATCAATTATGACATCATCAGTGATGTCACAATTGACATTATCGGTTTTAAAATTACTGTCGTAGATCATGTCCGTGCCATTCGTGAGTTCAGAAGCGTCAATTTTACAGTTTTGAAAAGATGGTCGAAATCAATTATGACATCATCAGTGATGTCACAATTGACATTATCGGTTTTAAAATTACTGTCGTAGATGATGTCCGTGCCATCCATGATTTCAGAAGCGTCAATTTTACAGTTTTGAAAAGATGGTTAAAATCAATTATGACATCATCAGTGGTGTCACAATTGACATTATTGTTTTTAAAATTACTGTCGTAGATGATGTCTGTGCCATCTTTGAGTTCAGAAGCGTCAATTTTACAGTTTTAAAAAGATGGTTGAAATCAATTATGACATCATCAGTGATGTCACAATTGACATTATCGGTTTTAAAATTACTGTCGTAGATGATGTCCGTTCCATCCAAGATTTCAGAAGCGTCAATTTTACAGTTTTGAAAAGATGGTCGAAATCAATTATGACATCATCAGTGATGTCACAATTGACATTATCGGTTTCAAAATTACTGTCGTATATGATGTCCGTGCCATCCGTGAGTTCAGAAGCGTAAATTTTACAGTTTCGAAAAGATGGTCGAAATCAATTATGACATCATCAGTGATGTCACAATTGACATTATCGGCTTTAAAATTACTGTCGTAGATGATGTCCGTGCCATCCGTGAGTTCAGAATCGTCAAATTTACAGTTTCGAAAAGTTGGTAGAAATCAATTATGACATCATCAGTGATGTCACAATTGACATTGTCGGTTTTAAAATTACTGTCGTAGATCATGTCCGTGCCATTCGTGAGTTCAGAAGCGTCAATTTTACAGTTTTGAAAAGATGGTCGAAATCAATTATGACATCATCAGTGATGTCACAATTGACATTATCGGTTTTAAAATTACTGTCGTAGATGATGTCCGTGCCATCCATGAGTTCAGAAGCGTCAATTTTACAGTTTTGAAAAGATGGTTAAAATCAATTATAACATCATCAGTGATGTCACAATTGACATTATTGTTTTTAAAATTACTGTCGTAGATGATGTCTGTGCCATCTTTGAGTTCAGAAGCGTCAATTTTATATTTTTAAAAAGATGGTTGAAATCAATTATGACATCATCAGTGATGTCACAATTGACATTATCGGTTTCAAAATTACTGTCGTACATGATGTCCGTGCCATCCGTGAGTTCAGAAGCGTAAATTTCACAGTTTTGAAAAGTTGGTCGAAATCAATTATGACATCATCAGTGATGTCACAATTGACATTATTGGTTTTAAAATTACTTTCGTAGATGATGTCCGTGCCATCTTTGAGTTAAGAAGTGTCAATTTTACAGTTTTGAAAAGATGGTCGAAATCAATTATGACATCATCAGTGATGTCACAATTGACATTATCGGTTTCAAAATTACTGTCGTACATGATGTCCGTGCCATCCGTGAGTTCAGAAGCGTAAATTTTACAGTTTCGAAAAGATGGTCGAAATCAATTATGACATCATCTGTGATGTCACAATTGACATTATCAGTTTTAAAATTACTGTCGTAGATCATGTCCGTGCCATTCGCGAGTTCAGAAGCGTCAATTTTACAGTTTTGAAAAGATGGTCTAAATCAATTATGACATCATCAGTGATGTCACAATTGACATTATCGGCTTTAAAATTACTGTCGTAGATGATGTCCGTGCCATTCGTGAGTTCAGAAGCGTAAATTTTACAGTTTCGAAAAGATGGTCGAAATCAATTATGACATCATCAGTGATGTCACAATTGTCATTATCGGTTTTAAAATTACTGTCGTAGATCATGTCCGTGCCATTCGTGAGTTCAGAAGCGTCAATTTTACAGTTTTGAAAAGATGGTCGAAATCAATTATGAAATCATCAGTGATGTCACAATTGACATTATCGGTTTTAAAATTACTGTCGTAGATGATGTCCGTGCCATCCGTGAGTTCATAAGCGTCAATTTTACAGTTTTGAAAAGATGCTTAAAATCAATTATGACATCATCAGTGATGTCACAATTGACATTATTGGTTTTAAAATTACTTTCGTAGATGATGTCCGTGCCATCTTTGAGTTCAGAAGTGTCAATTTTACAGTTTTGAAAAGATGGTCGAAATCAATTATGACATCATCAGTGATGTCACAATTGACATTATCGGTTTCAAAATTACTGTCGTACATGATGTCCGTGCCATCCGTGAGTTCAGAAGCGTAAATTTTACAGTTTCGAAAAGATGGTCGAAATCAATTATGACATCATCTGTGATGTCACAATTGACATTATCAGTTTTAAAATTACTGTCGTAGATCATGTCCGTGCCATTCGTGAGTTCAGAAGCGTCAATTTTACAGTTTTGAAAAGATGGTCTAAATCAATTATGACATCATCAGTGATGTCACAATTGACATTATCGGCTTTAAAATTACTGTCGTAGATGATGTCCGTGCCATTCGTGAGTTCAGAAGCGTAAATTTTACAGTTTCGAAAAGATGGTCGAAATCAATTATGACATCATCAGTGATGTCACAATTGTCATTATCGGTTTTAAAATTACTGTCGTAGATGATGTCCGTGCCATCTGTGAGTTCAGAAGTGTCAATTTTACAGTTTCGAAAAGATGGTCAAAATCAATTATGACATCATCAGTGATGTCACAATTGACTTTATCGGTTTTAAAATTACTGTCGTAGATGATGTCCGTGCCATCCGTGAGTTCAGAAGCGTAAATTTTACAGTTTTGAAAAGATGGTCAAAATCAATTATGACATCATCAGTGATGTCACAATTGACATTATCGGTTTTAAAATTACTGTCGTAGATGATGTCCGTGCCATCCGTGAGTTCAGAATCGTCAAATTTACAGTTTCGAAAAGTTGGTAGAAATCAATTATGACATCATCAGTGATGTCACAATTGACATTGTCGGTTTTAAAATTACTGTCGTAGATCATGTCCGTGCCATTCGTGAGTTCAGAAGCGTCAATTTTACAGTTTTGAAAAGATGGTCGAAATCAATTATGACATCATCAGTGATGTCACAATTGACATTATCGGTTTTAAAATTACTGTCGTAGATGATGTCCGTGCCATCCATGAGTTCAGAAGCGTCAATTTTACAGTTTTGAAAAGATGGTTAAAATCAATTATGACATCATCAGTGATGTCACAATTGACATTATTGTTTTTAAAATTACTGTCGTAGATGATGTCTGTGCCATCTTTGAGTTCAGAAGCGTCAATTTTATATTTTTAAAAAGATGGTTGAAATCAATTATGACATCATCAGTGATGTCACAATTGACATTATCGGTTTCAAAATTACTATCGTACATGATGTCCGTGCCATCCGTGAGTTCAGAAGCGTAAATTTCACAGTTTTGAAAAGTTGGTCGAAATCAATTATGACATCATCAGTGATGTCACAATTGACATTATCGGTTTTAAAATTACTGTCGTAGATGATGTCCGTGCCATCCGTGAGTTCATAAGCGTCAATTTTACAGTTTTGAAAAGATGCTTAAAATCAATTATGACATCATCAGTGATGTCACAATTGACATTATTGGTTTTAAAATTACTTTCGTAGATGATGTCCGTGCCATCTTTGAGTTCAGAAGTGTCAATTTTACAGTTTTGAAAAGATGGTCGAAATCAATTATGACATCATCAGTGATGTCACAATTGACATTATCGGTTTCAAAATTACTGTCGTACATGATGTCCGTGCCATCCGTGAGTTCAGAAGCGTAAATTTTACAGTTTCGAAAAGATGGTCGAAATCAATTATGACATCATCTGTGATGTCACAATTGACATTATCAGTTTTAAAATTACTGTCGTAGATCATGTCCGTGCCATTCGTGAGTTCAGAAGCGTCAATTTTACAGTTTTGAAAAGATGGTCGAAATCAATTATGACATCATCAGTGATGTCACAATTGACATTATCGGCTTTAAAATTACTGTCGTAGATGATGTCCGTGCCATTCGTGAGTTCAGAAGCGTAAATTTTACAGTTTCGAAAAGATGGTCAAAATCAATTATGACATCATCAGTGATGTCACAATTGTCATTATCGGTTTTAAAATTACTGTCGTAGATCATGTCCGTGCCATTCGTGAGTTCAGAAGCGTCAATTTTACAGTTTTGAAAAGATGGTCGAAATCAATTATGAAATCATCAGTGATGTCACAATTGACATTATCGGCTTTAAAATTACTGTCGTAGATGATGTCCGTGCCATCCGTGAGTTCAGAAGCGTAAATTTTACAGTTTTGAAAAGATGGTTAAAATCAATTATGACATCATCAGTGATGTCACAATTGACATTATTGGTTTTAAAATTACTGTCGTAGATTATGTCCGTGCCATCTTTGAGTTCAGAAGCGTCAATTTTACAGTTTTGAAAAGATGGTCGAAATCAATTATGACATCATCAGTGATGTCACAATTGACATTATCGGTTTCAAAATTACTGTCGTACATGATGTCCGTGCCATCCGTGAGTTCAGAAGCGTAAATTTTACAGTTTCGAAAAGATGGTCGAAATCAATTATGACATCATCAGTGATGTCACAATTGACATTATCGGTTTTAAAATTACTGTCGTAGATGATGTCCGTGCCATCTGTGAGTTCAGAAGTGTCAATTTTACAGTTTCGAAAAGATGGTCAAAATCAATTATGACATCATCAGTGATGTCACAATTGACTTTATCGGTTTTAAAATTACTGTCGTAGATGATGTCCGTGCCATCCGTGAGTTCAGAAGCGTAAATTTTACAGTTTTGAAAAGATGGTCAAAATCAATTATGACATCATCAGTGATGTCACAATTGACATTATCGGTTTTAAAATTACTGTCGTAGATGATGTCCGTGCCATCCGTGAGTTCAGAATCGTCAAATTTACAGTTTCGAAAAGTTGGTAGAAATCAATTATGACATCATCAGTGATGTCACAATTGACATTGTCGGTTTTAAAATTACTGTCGTAGATCATGTCCGTGCCATTCGTGAGTTCAGAAGCGTCAATTTTACAGTTTTGAAAAGATGGTCGAAATCAATTATGACATCATCAGTGATGTCACAATTGACATTATCGGTTTTAAAATTACTGTCGTAGATGATGTCCGTGCCATCCATGAGTTCAGAAGCGTCAATTTTACAGTTTTGAAAAGATGGTTAAAATCAATTATGACATCATCAGTGATGTCACAATTGACATTATTGTTTTTAAAATTACTGTCGTAGATGATGTCTGTGCCATCTTTGAGTTCAGAAGCGTCAATTTTATATTTTTAAAAAGATGGTTGAAATCAATTATGACATCATCAGTGATGTCACAATTGACATTATCGGTTTCAAAATTACTGTCGTACATGATGTCCGTGCCATCCGTGAGTTCAGAAGCGTAAATTTCACAGTTTTGAAAAGTTGGTCGAAATCAATTATGACATCATCAGTGATGTCACAATTGACATTATCGGTTTTAAAATTACTGTCGTAGATGATGTCCGTGCCATCCGTGAGTTCATAAGCGTCAATTTTACAGTTTTGAAAAGATGCTTAAAATCATTTATGACATCATCAGTGATGTCACAATTGACATTATTGGTTTTAAAATTACTTTCGTAGATGATGTCCGTGCCATCTTTGAGTTCAGAAGTGTCAATTTTACAGTTTTGAAAAGATGGTCGAAATCAATTATGACATCATCAGTGATGTCACAATTGACATTATCGGTTTCAAAATTACTGTCGTACATGATGTCCGTGCCATCCGTGAGTTCAGAAGCGTAAATTTTACAGTTTCGAAAAGATGGTCGAAATCAATTATGACATCATCTGTGATGTCACAATTGACATTATCAGTTTTAAAATTACTGTCGTAGATCATGTCCGTGCCATTCGTGAGTTCAGAAGCGTCAATTTTACAGTTTTGAAAAGATGGTCGAAATCAATTATGACATCATCAGTGATGTCACAATTGACATTATCGGCTTTAAAATTACTGTCGTAGATGATGTCCGTGCCATTCGTGAGTTCAGAAGCGTAAATTTTACAGTTTCGAAAAGATGGTCAAAATCAATTATGACATCATCAGTGATGTCACAATTGTCATTATCGGTTTTAAAATTACTGTCGTAGATCATGTCCGTGCCATTCGTGAGTTCAGAAGCGTCAATTTTACAGTTTTGAAAAGATGGTCGAAATCAATTATGAAATCATCAGTGATGTCACAATTGACATTATCGGCTTTAAAATTACTGTCGTAGATGATGTCCGTGCCATCCGTGAGTTCAGAAGCGTAAATTTTACAGTTTTGAAAAGATGGTTAAAATCAATTATGACATCATCAGTGATGTCACAATTGACATTATTGGTTTTAAAATTACTGTCGTAGATTATGTCCGTGCCATCTTTGAGTTCAGAAGCGTCAATTTTACAGTTTTGAAAAGATGGTCGAAATCAATTATGACATCATCAGTGATGTCACAATTGACATTATCGGTTTCAAAATTACTGTCGTACATGATGTCCGTGCCATCTGTGAGTTCAGAAGCGTAAATTTTACAGTTTCGAAAAGATGGTCGAAATCAATTATGACATCATCAGTGATGTCACAATTGACATTATCGGTTTTAAAATTACTGTCGTAGATGATGTCCGTGCCATCTGTGAGTTCAGAAGTGTCAATTTTACAGTTTCGAAAAGATGGTCAAAATCAATTATGGCATCATCAGTGATGTCACAATTGACTTTATCGGTTTTAAAATTACTGTCGTAGATGATGTCCGTGCCATCCGTGAGTTCAGAAGCGTAAATTTTACAGTTTTGAAAAGATGGTCAAAATCAATTATGACATCATCAGTGATGTCACAATTGACATTATCGGTTTTAAAATTACTGTCGTAGATGATGTCCGTGCCATCCGCGAGTTCAGAAGCGTCAATTTTACAGTTTTGAAAAGATGGTCAAAATCAATTATGACATCATCAGTGATGTCACAATTGACATTATCGGTTTTAAAATTACTGTCGTAGATGATGTCCATGCCATCCGTGAGTTCAGAAGCATCAATTTTACAGTTTCGAAAAGATGGTCGAAATCAATTATGACATCATCAGTGATGTCACAATTGACATTATCGGTTTTAAAATTACTGTCGTAGATGATGTCCGTGCCATCCATGAGTTCAGAAGCGTCAATTTTACAGTTTTGAAAAGATGGTTAAAATCAATTATGACATCATCACTGATGTCACAATTGACATTATCGGTTTTAAAAGTACTGTAATAGATGATGTCCGTGCCATCTTTGAGTTCAAAAGCGTCAATTTTACAGTTTCGAAAAGATGGTCGAAATCAATTATGACATCATCAGTGATGTCACAATTGACATTATCGGTTTTAAAATTACTGTCGTAGATGATGTCCGTGCCATCCGTGAGTTCAGAAGCGTAAATTTTACAGTTTTGAAAAGATGGTTAAAATCAATTATGACATCATCAGTGATGTCACAATTGACATTATTGGTTTTAAAATTACTGTCGTAGATGATGTCCGTGCCATCCGTGAGTTCAGAAGTGTCAATTTTACAGTTTCGAAAAGATGGTCAAAATCAATTTGACATCATCAGTGATGTCACAATTGACATTATCGGTTTTAAAATTACTGTCGTAGATGATGTCCGTGCCATCCGTGAGTTCAGAATCGTCAAATATACAGTTACGAAAAGATGGTCAAAATCAATTATGACATCATCAGTGATGTCACAATTGACATTATCGGTTTTAAAATTACTGTCGTAGATGATGTCCGTGCCATCCGTGAGTTCAGAAGTGTCAATTTTACAGTTTCGAAAAGATGGTCAAAATCAATTATGACATCATCAGTGATGTCACAATTGACATTATCGGTTTTAAAATTACTGTCGTAAATGATGTCCGTGCCATCCGTGAGTTCAGAATCGTCAAATATACAGTTTCGAAAAGTTGGTCGAAATAAATTATGACATCATCAGTGATGTCACAATTCACATTATCGGTTTTAAAATTACTGTCGTAGATCATGTCCGTGCCATTCGTGAGTTCAGAAGCGTCAATTTTACAGTTTTGAAAAGATGGTCAAAATCAATTATGACATCATCAGTGATGTCACAATTGACATTATCGGTTTTAAAATTACTGTCGTAGATGATTTCCGTGCCATCCGTGATTTCAGAAGCGTCAATTTTACAGTTTTGAAAAGATGGTTAAAATCAATTATGACATCATAAGTGATGTCACAATTGACATTATCGGTTTTAAAATTACTGTCGTAGATGATGTCCGTGCCATCCGTGAGTTCAGAATCTTCAAATATACAGTTTCGAAAAGTTGGTCGAAATCAATTATGACATCATCAGTGATGTCACAATTGACATTATCAGTTTTAAAATTACAGTCGTAGATGATGTCCGTGCCATCCGTAAGTTCAGAAGCGTCAATTTTACAGTTTCGAAAAGATGGTCAAAATCAATTATGACATCATCACTGATGTCACAATTGACATTATCGGTTTTAAAAGTACTGTCATAGATGATGTCCGTGCCATCTTTGAGTTCAAAAGCGTCAATTTTACAGTTACGAAAAGATGGTCAAAATCAATTATGACATCATCAGTGATGTCACAATTGACATTATCGGTTTTAAAATTACTGTCGTAGATGATGTCTGTGCCATCCGTGAGTTCAGAAGTGTCAATTTTACAGTTTCGAAAAGATGGTCAAAATCAATTATGACATCATCAGTGATGTCACAATTGACATTATCGGTTTTAAAATTACTGTCGTAGATGATGTCCGTACCATCCGTGAGTTCAGAAGCTTCAATTTTACAGTTTTGAAAAGATGGTTGAAATCTATTATGACATCATCAGTGATGTCACAATTGACATTATCGGTTTTAAAATTACTGTCGTAGATGATGTCCGTGCTATCCGTGAGTTCAGAATCGTCAAATTTACAGTTTCGAAAAGTTGGTAGAAATCAATTATGACATCATCAGTGATGTCACAATTGACATTATCGGTTTTAAAATTACTGTCGTAGATTATGTCCGTGCCATCTTTGAGTTCAGAAGCGTCAATTTTACAGTTTTGAAAAGATGGTCGAAATCAATTATGACATCATCAGTGATGTCACAATTGACATTATCGGTTTCAAAATTACTGTCGTACATGATGTCCGTGCCATCCGTGAGTTCAGAAGCGTAAATTTTACAGTTTCGAAAAGATGGTCGAAATCAATTATGACATCATCAGTGATGTCACAATTGACATTATCGGTTTTAAAATTACTGTCGTAGATGATGTCCGTGCCATCTGTGAGTTCAGAAGTGTCAATTTTACAGTTTCGAAAAGATGGTCAAAATCAATTATGGCATCATCAGTGATGTCACAATTGACTTTATCGGTTTTAAAATTACTGTCGTAGATGATGTCCGTGCCATCCGTGAGTTCAGAAGCGTAAATTTTACAGTTTTGAAAAGATGGTCAAAATCAATTATGACATCATCAGTGATGTCACAATTGACATTATCGGTTTTAAAATTACTGTCGTAGATGATGTCCGTGCCATCCGCGAGTTCAGAAGCGTCAATTTTACAGTTTTGAAAAGATGGTCAAAATCAATTATGACATCATCAGTGATGTCACAATTGACATTATCGGTTTTAAAATTACTGTCGTAGATGATGTCCATGCCATCCGTGAGTTCAGAAGCATCAATTTTACAGTTTCGAAAAGATGGTCGAAATCAATTATGACATCATCAGTGATGTCACAATTGACATTATCGGTTTTAAAATTACTGTCGTAGATGATGTCCGTGCCATCCATGAGTTCAGAAGCGTCAATTTTACAGTTTTGAAAAGATGGTTAAAATCAATTATGACATCATCACTGATGTCACAATTGACATTATCGGTTTTAAAAGTACTGTAATAGATGATGTCCGTGCCATCTTTGAGTTCAAAAGCGTCAATTTTACAGTTTCGAAAAGATGGTCGAAATCAATTATGACATCATCAGTGATGTCACAATTGACATTATCGGTTTTAAAATTACTGTCGTAGATGATGTCCGTGCCATCCGTGAGTTCAGAAGCGTAAATTTTACAGTTTTGAAAAGATGGTTAAAATCAATTATGACATCATCAGTGATGTCACAATTGACATTATTGGTTTTAAAATTACTGTCGTAGATGATGTCCGTGCCATCCGTGAGTTCAGAACTGTCAATTTTACAGTTTCGAAAAGATGGTCAAAAACAATTTGACATCATCAGTGATGTCACAATTGACATTATCGGTTTTAAAATTACTGTCGTAGATGATGTCCGTGCCATCCGTGAGTTCAGAATCGTCAAATATACAGTTACGAAAAGATGGTCAAAATCAATTATGACATCATCAGTGATGTCACAATTGACATTATCGGTTTTAAAATTACTGTCGTAGATGATGTCCGTGCCATCCGTGAGTTCAGAAGTGTCAATTTTACAGTTTCGAAAAGATGGTCAAAATCAATTATGACATCATCAGTGATGTCACAATTGACATTATCGGTTTTAAAATTACTGTCGTAAATGATGTCCGTGCCATCCGTGAGTTCAGAATCGTCAAATATACAGTTTCGAAAAGTTGGTCGAAATAAATTATGACATCATCAGTGATGTCACAATTCACATTATCGGTTTTAAAATTACTGTCGTAGATCATGTCCGTGCCATTCGTGAGTTCAGAAGCGTCAATTTTACAGTTTTGAAAAGATGGTCAAAATCAATTATGACATCATCAGTGATGTCACAATTGACATTATCGGTTTTAAAATTACTGTCGTAGATGATTTCCGTGCCATCCGTGATTTCAGAAGCGTCAATTTTACAGTTTTGAAAAGATGGTTAAAATCAATTATGACATCATAAGTGATGTCACAATTGACATTATCGGTTTTAAAATTACTGTCGTAGATGATGTCCGTGCCATCCGTGAGTTCAGAATCTTCAAATATACAGTTTCGAAAAGTTGGTCGAAATCAATTATGACATCATCAGTGATGTCACAATTGACATTATCAGTTTTAAAATTACAGTCGTAGATGATGTCCGTGCCATCCGTAAGTTCAGAAGCGTCAATTTTACAGTTTCGAAAAGATGGTCAAAATCAATTATGACATCATCACTGATGTCACAATTGACATTATCGGTTTTAAAAGTACTGTCATAGATGATGTCCGTGCCATCTTTGAGTTCAAAAGCGTCAATTTTACAGTTACGAAAAGATGGTCAAAATCAATTATGACATCATCAGTGATGTCACAATTGACATTATCGGTTTTAAAATTACTGTCGTAGATGATGTCTGTGCCATCCGTGAGTTCAGAAGTGTCAATTTTACAGTTTCGAAAAGATGGTCAAAATCAATTATGACATCATCAGTGATGTCACAATTGACATTATCGGTTTTAAAATTACTGTCGTAGATGATGTCCGTACCATCCGTGAGTTCAGAAGCTTCAATTTTACAGTTTTGAAAAGATGGTTGAAATCTATTATGACATCATCAGTGATGTCACAATTGACATTATCGGTTTTAAAATTACTGTCGTAGATGATGTCCGTGCTATCCGTGAGTTCAGAATCGTCAAATTTACAGTTTCGAAAAGTTGGTAGAAATCAATTATGACATCATCAGTGATGTCACAATTGACATTATCGGTTTTAAAATTACTGTCGTAAATGATGTCCGTGCCATCCGTGAGTTCAGAATCGTCAAATATACAGTTTCGAAAAGTTGGTCGAAATCAATTATGACATCATCAGTGATGTCACAATTCACATTATCGGTTTTAAAATTACTGTCGTAGATGATTTCCGTGCCATCCGTGATTTCAGAAGCGTCAATTTTACAGTTTTGAAAAGATGGTTAAAATCAATTATGACATCATAAGTGATGTCACAATTGACATTATCGGTTTTAAAATTACTGTCGTAGATGATGTCCGTGCCATCCGTGAGTTCAGAATCGTCAAATATACAGTTTCGAAAAGTTGGTCGAAATCAATTATGACATCATCAGTGATGTCACAATTGACATTATCGGTTTTAAAATTACAGTCGTAGATGATGTCCGTGCCATCCGTAAGTTCAGAAGCGTCAATTTTACAGTTTTGAAAAGATGGTCAAAATCAATTATGACATCATCAGTGATGTCACAATTGACATTATCGGTTTTAAAATTACTGTCGTAGATGATGTCCGTGCCATTCGTGAGTTCAGAAGCGTAAATTTTACAGTTTTGAAAAGATGGTCAAAATCAATTATGACATCATCAGTGATGTCACAATTGACATTATCGGTTTTAAAATTACTGTCGTAGATGATGTCCGTGCCATTCGTGAGTTCAGAAGCGTCAATTTTACAGTTTTGAAAAGATGGTCGAAATCAATTATGACATCATCAGTGATGTCACAATTGACATTATCGGTTTTAAAATTACTGTCGTAGATGATGTCCGTGCCATTTGTGAGTTCAGAAGCGTCATTTTTACAGTTTTGAAAAGATGGTCGAAATCAATTATGACATCATCAGTGATGTCACAATTGACATTATCAGTTTTAAAATTACTGTCGTAGATGATGTCCGTGCCATTCGTGAGTTCAGAAGCGTCAATTTTACAGTTTTGAAAAGATGGTCAAAATCAATTATGACATCATCAGTGATGTCACAATTGACATTATCGGTTTTAAAATTACTGTCGTAGATGATGTCCGTGCCATCCGTAAGTTCAGAAGTGTCAATTTTACAATTTCGAAAAGATGGTCAAAATCAATTATGACATCATCAGTGATGTCACAATTGACATTATCGGTTTTAAAATTACTGTCGTAGATGATGTCCGTGCCATTCGTGAGTTCAGAAGCGTAAATTTTACAGTTTTGAAAAGATGGTCAAAATCAATTATGACATCATCAGTGATGTCACAATTGACATTATCGGTTTTAAAATTACTGTCATAGATGATGTCCGTGCCATCCGTGAGTTCAGAAGTGTCAATTTTACAGTTTCGAAAAGATGGTCAAAATCAATTATGACATCATCAGTGATGTCACAATTGACATTATCGGTTTTAAAATTACTGTCGTAGATGATGTTCGTGCCATTCGTGAGTTCAGAAGCGTCAATTTTACAGTTTTGAAAAGATGGTCGAAATCAATTATGACATCATCAGTGATGTCACAATTGACATTATCGGTTTTAAAATTACTGTCGTAGATGATGTTCGTGCCATTCGTGAGTTCAGAAGTGTCAATTTTACAGTTTTGAAAAGATGGTCGAAATCAATTATGACATCATCAGTGATGTCACAATTGACATTATTGGTTTTAAAATTACTGTCGTAGATGATGTCTGTGCCATTCGTGCGTTCAGAAGCGTCAATTTTACAGTTTTGAAAAGATGGTCGAAATCAATTATGACATCATCAGTGATGTCACAATTGACATTATTGGTTTTAAAATTACTGTCGTAGATGATGTCTGTGCCATTCGTGCGTTCAGAAGCGTCAATTTTACAGTTTTGAAAAGATGGTCGAAATCAATTATGACATCATCAGTGATGTCACAATTGACATTATCGGTTTTAAAATTACTGTCGTAGATGATGTTCGTGCCATTCGTGAGTTCAGAAGTGTCAATTTTACAGTTTTGAAAAGATGGTCGAAATCAATTATGACATCATCAGTGATGTCACAATTGACATTATTGGTTTTAAAATTACTGTCGTAGAAGATGTCTGTGCCATTCGTGCGTTCAGAAGCGTCAATTTTACAGTTTTGAAAAGATGGTCGAAATCAATTATGACATCATCAGTGATGTCACAATTGACATTATCGGTTTTAAAATTACTGTTGTAGATGATGTCCGTGCCATCCGTGAGTTCAGAAGCGTCAATTTTACAGTTTTGAAAAGATGGTCAAAATCAATTATGACATCATCAGTGATGTCACAATTGACATTATCGCTTTTAAAATTACTGTCGTAGATGATGTCCGTGCCATCCGTGAGTTCAGAAGCGTCAATTTTACAGTTTTTAAAAGAAGGTCAAAATAAATTATGACATCATCAGTGATGTCACAACTGACATTATCGGTTTTAAAATTACTGTCGTAGATGATGTTCGTGCCATCCGTGAGTTCAGAAGCGTAAATTTTACAGTTTTGAAAAGATGGTCGAAATCAATTATGACATCATCAGTGATGTCACAATTGACATTATCGGTTTTAAAATTACTGTCGTAGATGATGTCCGTGCCATTCGTGAGTTCAGAAGCGTCAATTTTACAGTTTTGAAAAGATGGTCGAAATCAATTATGACATCATCAGTGATGTCACAATTGACATTATCGGTTTTAAAATTACTGTCGTAGATGATGTCCGTGCCATTCGTGAGTTCAGAAGCGTCAATTTAACAGTTTTGAAAAGATGGTCAAAATCAATTATGACATCATCAGTGATGTCACAATTGACATTATCGGTTTTAAAATTACTGTCGTAGATGATGTCCGTGCCATCCGTAAGTTCAGAAGTGTCAATTTTACAATTTCGAAAAGATGGTCAAAATCAATTATGACATCATCAGTGATGTCACAATTGACATTATCGGTTTTAAAATTACTGTCGTAGATGATGTCCGTGCCATTCGTGAGTTCAGAAGCGTCAATTTTACAGTTTCGAAAAGATGGTCAAAATCAATTATGACATCATCAGTGATGTCACAATTGACATTATCGGTTTTACAATTACTGTCGTAGATGATATTCGTGCCATTCGTGAGTTCAGAAGCGTCAATTTTACAGTTTTGAAAAGATGGTCGAAATCAATTATGACATCATCAGTGATGTCACAATTGACATTATCGGTTTTACAATTACTGTCGTAGATGATGTCCGTGCCATTCGTGAGTTCAGAAGCGTCAATTTTACAGTTTTGAAAAGATGGTCGAAATCAATTATGACATCATCACTGATGTCACAATTGACATTATCGGTTTTAAAATTACTGTCGTAGATGATGTTCGTGCCATTCGTGAGTTCAGAAGCTTCAATTTTACAGTTTTGAAAAGATGGTCGAAATCAATTATGACATCATCAGTGATGTCACAATTGACATTATTGGTTTTAAAATTACTGTCGTAGATGATGTCCGTGCCATTCGTGAGTTCAGAAGCGTCATTTTTACAGTTTTGAAAAGATGGTCGAAATCAATTATGACATCATCAGTGATGTCACAATTGACATTATCGGTTTTAAAATTACTGTCGTAGATGATGTCCGTGCCATTCGTGAGTTCAGAAGCGTCAATTTTACAGTTTTGAAAAGATGGTCAAAATCAATTATGACATCATCAGTGATGTCACAATTGACATTATCGGTTTTAAAATTACTGTCATAGATGATGTCCGTGCCATCCGTGAGTTCAGAAGTGTCAATTTTACAGTTTTGAAAAGATGGTCGAAATCAATTATGACATCATCAGTGATGTCACAATTGACATTATCGGTTTTAAAATTACTGTCGTAGATGATGTCCGTGCCATTCGTGAGTTCAGAAGCGTAAATTTTACAGTTTTGAAAAGATGGTCAAAATCAATTATGACATCATCAGTGATGTCACAATTGACATTATCGGTTTTAAAATTACTGTCGTAGATGATGTCCGTGCCATCCGTGAGTTCAGAAGTGTCAATTTTACAGTTTCGAAAAGATGGTCAAAATCAATTATGACATCATCAGTGATGTCACAATTGACATTATCGGTTTTAAAATTACTGTCGTAGATGATGTTCTTGCCATTCGTGAGTTCAGAAGCGTCAATTTTACAGTTTTGAAAAGATGGTCGAAATCAATTATGACATCATCAGTGATGTCACAATTGACATTATCGGTTTTAAAATTACTGTCGTAGATGATGTCCGTGCCATTCGTGAGTTCAGAAGCGTCAATTTTACAGTTTTGAAAAGATGGTCGAAATCAATTATGACATCATCAGTGATGTCACAATTGACATTATCGGTTTTAAAATTACTGTCGTAGATGATGTTCGTGCCATTCGTGAGTTCAGAAGCGTCAATTTTACAGTTTTGAAAAGATGGTCGAAATCAATTATGACATCATCAGTGATGTCACAATTGACATTATTGGTTTTAAAATTACTGTCGTAGATGATGTCCGTGCCATTCGTGAGTTCAGAAGCGTCAATTTTACAGTTTTGAAAAGATGGTCGAAATCAATTATGACATCATCAGTGATGTCACAATTGACATTATCGGTTTTAAAATTACTGTCGTAGATGATGTCCGTGCCATTTGTGAGTTCAGAAGCGTCAATTTTACAGTTTTGAAAAGATGGTCAAAATCAATTATGACATCATCAGTGATGTCACAATTGACATTATCGGTTTTACAATTACTATCGTAGATGATGTCCGTGCCATTCGTGAGTTCAGAAGCGTCAATTTTACAGTTTTGAAAAGATGGTCGAAATCAATTATGACATCATCAGTGATGTCACAATTGACATTATCGGTTTTAAAATTACTGTCGTAGATGATGTTCGTGCCATTCGTGAGTTCAGAAGCGTCAATTTTACAGTTTTGAAAAGATGGTCGAAATCAATTATGACATCATCAGTGATGTCACAATTGACATTATTGGTTTTAAAATTACTGTCGTAGATGATGTCCGTGCCATTCGTGAGTTCAGAAGCGTCATTTTTACAGTTTTGAAAAGATGGTCGAAATCAATTATGACATCATCAGTGATGTCACAATTGACATTATCGGTTTTAAAATTACTGTCGTAGATGATGTCCGTGCCATTCGTGAGTTCAGAAGCGTCAATTTTACAGTTTTGAAAAGATGGTCAAAATCAATTATGACATCATCGGTGATGTCACAATTGACATTATCGGTTTTAAAATTACTGTCGTAGATGATGTCCGTGCCATCCGTGAGTTCAGAAGTGTCAATTTTACAGTTTCGAAAAGATGGTCAAAATCAATTACAGTATGACATCATCAGTGATGTCACAATTGACATTATCGGTTTTAAAATTACTGTCGTAGATGATGTCCGTGCCATTCGTGAGTTCAGAAGCGTCAATTTTACAGTTTTGAAAAGATGGTCGAAATCAATTATGACATCATCAGTGATGTCACAATTGACATTATCGGTTTTAAAATTACTGTCGTAGATGATGTCCGTGCCATTCGTGAGTTCAGAAGCGTCAATTTTACAGTTTTGAAAAGATGGTCGAAATCAATTATGACATCATCAGTGATGTCACAATTGACATTATCGGTTTTAAAATTACTGTCGTAGATGATGTTCGTGCCATTCGTGAGTTCAGAAGCGTCAATTTTACAGTTTTGAAAAGATGGTCGAAATCAATTATGACATCATCAGTGATGTCACAATTGACATTATTGGTTTTAAAATGACTGTCGTAGATGATGTCCGTGCCATTCGTGAGTTCAGAAGCGTCAATTTTACAGTTTTGAAAAGATGATCGAAATCAATTATGACATCATCAGTGATGTCACAATTGACATTATCGGTTTTAAAATTACTGTCGTAGATGATGTCCGTGCCATTCGTGAGTTCAGAAGCGTCAATTTTAAAGTTTTGAAAAGATGGTCAAAATCAATTATGACATCATCAGTGATGTCACAATTGACATTATCGGTTTTACAATTACTATCGTAGATGATGTCCGTGCCATTCGTGAGTTCAGAAGCGTCAATTTTACAGTTTTGAAAAGATGGTCGAAATCAATTATGACATCATCAGTGATGTCACAATTGACATTATCGGTTTTAAAATTACTGTCGTAGATGATGTTCGTGCCATTCGTGAGTTCAGAAGCGTCAATTTTACAGTTTTGAAAAGATGGTCGAAATCAATTATGACATCATCAGTGATGTCACAATTGACATTATTGGTTTTAAAATTACTGTCGTAGATGATGTCCGTGCCATTCGTGAGTTCAGAAGCGTCAATTTTACAGTTTTGAAAAGATGGTCGAAATCAATTATGACATCATCAGTGATGTCACAATTGACATTATCGGTTTTAAAATTACTGTCGTAGATGATGTCCGTGCCATTCGTGAGTTCAGAAGCGTCAATTTTACAGTTTTGAAAAGATGGTCAAAATCAATTATGACATCATCAGTGATGTCACAATTGACATTATCGGTTTTACAATTACTATCGTAGATGATGTCCGTGCCATTCGTGAGTTCAGAAGCGTCAATTTTACAGTTTTGAAAAGATGGTCGAAATCAATTATGACATCATCAGTGATGTCACAATTGACATTATCGGTTTTAAAATTACTGTCGTAGATGATGTTCGTGCCATTCGTGAGTTCAGAAGCGTCAATTTTACAGTTTTGAAAAGATGGTCGAAATCAATTATGACATCATCAGTGATGTCACAATTGACATTATTGGTTTTAAAATTACTGTCGTAGATGATGTCCGTGCCATTCGTGAGTTCAGAAGCGTAAATTTTACAGTTTTGAAAAGATGGTCAAAATCAATTATGACATCATCAGTGATGTCACAATTGACATTATCGGTTTTAAAATTACTGTCGTAGATGATGTCCGTGCCATCCGTGAGTTCAGAAGTGTCAATTTTACAGTTTCGAAAAGATGGTCAAAATCAATTATGACATCATCAGTGATGTCACAATTGACATTATCGGTTTTAAAATTACTGTCGTAGATGATGTTCGTGCCATTCGTGAGTTCAGAAGCGTCAATTTTACAGTTTTGAAAAGATGGTCGAAATCAATTATGACATCATCAGTGATGTCACAATTGACATTATCGGTTTTAAAATTACTGTCGTAGATGATGTTCGTGCCATTCGTGAGTTCAGAAGTGTCAATTTTACAGTTTTGAAAAGATGGTCGAAATCAATTATGACATCATCAGTGATGTCACAATTGACATTATTGGTTTTAAAATTACTGTCGTAGATGATGTCTGTGCCATTCGTGCGTTCAGAAGCGTCAATTTTACAGTTTTGAAAAGATGGTCGAAATCAATTATGACATCATCAGTGATGTCACAATTGACATTATTGGTTTTAAAATTACTGTCGTAGATGATGTCTGTGCCATTCGTGCGTTCAGAAGCGTCAATTTTACAGTTTTGAAAAGATGGTCGAAATCAATTATGACATCATCAGTGATGTCACAATTGACATTATCGGTTTTAAAATTACTGTCGTAGATGATGTTCGTGCCATTCGTGAGTTCAGAAGTGTCAATTTTACAGTTTTGAAAAGATGGTCGAAATCAATTATGACATCATCAGTGATGTCACAATTGACATTATTGGTTTTAAAAATTACTGTCGTAGAAGATGTCTGTGCCATTCGTGCGTTCAGAAGCGTCAATTTTACAGTTTTGAAAAGATGGTCGAAATCAATTATGACATCATCAGTGATGTCACAATTGACATTATCGGTTTTAAAATTACTGTCGTAGATGATGTCCGTGCCATCCGTGAGTTCAGAAGCGTCAATTTTACAGTTTTGAAAAGATGGTCAAAATCAATTATGACATCATCAGTGATGTCACAATTGACATTATCGCTTTTAAAATTACTGTCGTAGATGATGTCCGTGCCATCCGTGAGTTCAGAAGCGTCAATTTTACAGTTTTTAAAAGAAGGTCAAAATAAATTATGACATCATCAGTGATGTCACAATTGACATTATCGGTTTTAAAATTACTGTCGTAGATGATGTTCGTGCCATCCGTGAGTTCAGAAGCGTAAATTTTACAGTTTTGAAAAGATGGTCGAAATCAATTATGACATCATCAGTGATGTCACAATTGACATTATCGGTTTTAAAATTACTGTCGTAGATGATGTCCGTGCCATTCGTGAGTTCAGAAGCGTCAATTTTACAGTTTTGAAAAGATGGTCGAAATCAATTATGACATCATCAGTGATGTCACAATTGACATTATCGGTTTTAAAATTACTGTCGTAGATGATGTCCGTGCCATTCGTGAGTTCAGAAGCGTCAATTTAACAGTTTTGAAAAGATGGTCAAAATCAATTATGACATCATCAGTGATGTCACAATTGACATTATCGGTTTTAAAATTACTGTCGTAGATGATGTCCGTGCCATCCGTAAGTTCAGAAGTGTCAATTTTACAATTTCGAAAAGATGGTCAAAATCAATTATGACATCATCAGTGATGTCACAATTGACATTATCGGTTTTAAAATTACTGTCGTAGATGATGTCCATGCCATTCGTGAGTTCAGAAGCGTCAATTTTACAGTTTCGAAAAGATGGTCAAAATCAATTATGACATCATCAGTGATGTCACAATTGACATTATCGGTTTTACAATTACTGTCGTAGATGATATTCGTGCCATTCGTGAGTTCAGAAGCGTCAATTTTACAGTTTTGAAAAGATGGTCGAAATCAATTATGACATCATCAGTGATGTCACAATTGACATTATTGGTTTTAAAATTACTGTCGTAGATGATGTCCGTGCCATTCGTGAGTTCAGAAGCGTCATTTTTACAGTTTTGAAAAGATGGTCGAAATCAATTATGACATCATCAGTGATGTCACAATTGACATTATCGGTTTTAAAATTACTGTCGTAGATGATGTCCGTGCCATTCGTGAGTTCAGAAGCGTCAATTTTACAGTTTTGAAAAGATGGTCAAAATCAATTATGACATCATCAGTGATGTCACAATTGACATTATCGGTTTTAAAATTACTGTCATAGATGATGTCCGTGCCATCCGTGAGTTCAGAAGTGTCAATTTTACAGTTTTGAAAAGATGGTCGAAATCAATTATGACATCATCAGTGATGTCACAATTGACATTATCGGTTTTAAAATTACTGTCGTAGATGATGTCCGTGCCATTCGTGAGTTCAGAAGCGTAAATTTTACAGTTTTGAAAAGATGGTCAAAATCAATTATGACATCATCAGTGATGTCACAATTGACATTATCGGTTTTAAAATTACTGTCGTAGATGATGTCCGTGCCATCCGTGAGTTCAGAAGTGTCAATTTTACAGTTTCGAAAAGATGGTCAAAATCAATTATGACATCATCAGTGATGTCACAATTGACATTATCGGTTTTAAAATTACTGTCGTAGATGATGTTCTTGCCATTCGTGAGTTCAGAAGCGTCAATTTTACAGTTTTGAAAAGATGGTCGAAATCAATTATGACATCATCAGTGATGTCACAATTGACATTATCGGTTTTAAAATTACTGTCGTAGATGATGTCCGTGCCATTCGTGAGTTCAGAAGCGTCAATTTTACAGTTTTGAAAAGATGGTCGAAATCAATTATGACATCATCAGTGATGTCACAATTGACATTATTGGTTTTAAAATTACTGTCGTAGATGATGTCTGTGCCATTCGTGCGTTCAGAAGCGTCAATTTTACAGTTTTGAAAAGATGGTCGAAATCAATTATGACATCATCAGTGATGTCACAATTGACATTATCGGTTTTAAAATTACTGTCGTAGATGATGTTCGTGCCATTCGTGAGTTCAGAAGTGTCAATTTTACAGTTTTGAAAAGATGGTCGAAATCAATTATGACATCATCAGTGATGTCACAATTGACATTATTGGTTTTAAAAATTACTGTCGTAGAAGATGTCTGTGCCATTCGTGCGTTCAGAAGCGTCAATTTTACAGTTTTGAAAAGATGGTCAAAATCAATTATGACATCATCAGTGATGTCACAATTGACATTATCGCTTTTAAAATTACTGTCGTAGATGATGTCCGTGCCATCCGTGAGTTTAGAAGCGTCAATTTTACAGTTTTTAAAAGAAGGTCAAAATAAATTATGACATCATCAGTGATGTCACAATTGACATTATCGGTTTTAAAATTACTGTCGTAGATGATGTTCGTGCCATCCGTGAGTTCAGAAGCGTAAATTTTACAGTTTTGAAAAGATGGTCGAAATCAATTATGACATCATCAGTGATGTCACAATTGACATTATCGGTTTTAAAATTACTGTCGTAGATGATGTCCGTGCCATTCGTGAGTTCAGAAGCGTCAATTTTACAGTTTTGAAAAGATGGTCGAAATCAATTATGACATCATCAGTGATGTCACAATTGACATTATCGGTTTTAAAATTACTGTCGTAGATGATGTCCGTGCCATTCGTGAGTTCAGAAGCGTCAATTTAACAGTTTTGAAAAGATGGTCAAAATCAATTATGACATCATCAGTGATGTCACAATTGACATTATCGGTTTTAAAATTACTGTCGTAGATGATGTCCGTGCCATCCGTAAGTTCAGAAGTGTCAATTTTACAATTTTGAAAAGATGGTCAAAATCAATTATGACATCATCAGTGATGTCACAATTGACATTATCGGTTTTAAAATTACTGTCGTAGATGATGTCCATGCCATTCGTGAGTTCAGAAGCGTCAATTTTACAGTTTCGAAAAGATGGTCAAAATCAATTATGACATCATCAGTGATGTCACAATTGACATTATCGGTTTTACAATTACTGTCGTAGATGATATTCGTGCCATTCGTGAGTTCAGAAGCGTCAATTTTACAGTTTTGAAAAGATGGTCGAAATCAATTATGACATCATCAGTGATGTCACAATTGACATTATTGGTTTTAAAATTACTGTCGTAGATGATGTCCGTGCCATTCGTGAGTTCAGAAGCGTCATTTTTACAGTTTTGAAAAGATGGTCGAAATCAATTATGACATCATCAGTGATGTCACAATTGACATTATCGGTTTTAAAATTACTGTCGTAGATGATGTCCGTGCCATTCGTGAGTTCAGAAGCGTCAATTTTACAGTTTTGAAAAGATGGTCAAAATCAATTATGACATCATCAGTGATGTCACAATTGACATTATCGGTTTTAAAATTACTGTCATAGATGATGTCCGTGCCATCCGTGAGTTCAGAAGTGTCAATTTTACAGTTTTGAAAAGATGGTCGAAATCAATTATGACATCATCAGTGATGTCACAATTGACATTATCGGTTTTAAAATTACTGTCGTAGATGATGTCCGTGCCATTCGTGAGTTCAGAAGCGTAAATTTTACAGTTTTGAAAAGATGGTCAAAATCAATTATGACATCATCAGTGATGTCACAATTGACATTATCGGTTTTAAAATTACTGTCGTAGATGATGTCCGTGCCATCCGTGAGTTCAGAAGTGTCAATTTTACAGTTTCGAAAAGATGGTCAAAATCAATTATGACATCATCAGTGATGTCACAATTGACATTATCGGTTTTAAAATTACTGTCGTAGATGATGTTCTTGCCATTCGTGAGTTCAGAAGCGTAAATTTTACAGTTTTGAAAAGATGGTCGAAATCAATTATGACATCATCAGTGATGTCACAATTGACATTATCGGTTTTAAAATTACTGTCGTAGATGATGTCCGTGCCATTCGTGAGTTCAGAAGCGTCAATTTTACAGTTTTGAAAAGATGGTCGAAATCAATTATGACATCATCAGTGATGTCACAATTGACATTATCGGTTTTAAAATTACTGTCGTAGATGATGTTCGTGCCATTCGTGAGTTCAGAAGCGTCAATTTTACAGTTTTGAAAAGATGGTCGAAATCAATTATGACATCATCAGTGATGTCACAATTGACATTATTGGTTTTAAAATTACTGTCGTAGATGATGTCCGTGCCATTCGTGAGTTCAGAAGCGTCAATTTTACAGTTTTGAAAAGATGGTCGAAATCAATTATGACATCATCAGTGATGTCACAATTGACATTATTGGTTTTAAAATTACTGTCGTAGATGATGTCCGTGCCATTCGTGAGTTCAGAAGCATAATTTTTACAGTTTTGAAAAGATGGTCGAAATCAATTATGACATCATCAGTGATGTCACAATTGACATTATCGGTTTTAAAATTACTGTCGTAGATGATGTCCGTGCCATTCGTGAGTTCAGAAGCGTCAATTTTACAGTTTTGAAAAGATGGTCAAAATCAATTATGACATCATCAGTGATGTCACAATTGACATTATCGGTTTTAAAATTACTGTCGTAGATGATGTCCGTGCCATCCGTGAGTTCAGAAGTGTCAATTTTACAGTTTCGAAAAGATGGTCAAAATCAATTACAGTATGACATCATCAGTGATGTCACAATTGACATTATCGGTTTTAAAATTACTGTCGTAGATGATGTCCGTGCCATTCGTGAGTTCAGAAGCGTCAATTTTACAGTTTTGAAAAGATGGTCGAAATCAATTATGACATCATCAGTGATGTCACAATTGACATTATCGGTTTTAAAATTACTGTCGTAGATGATGTCCGTGCCATTCGTGAGTTCAGAAGCGTCAATTTTACAGTTTTGAAAAGATGGTCGAAATCAATTATGACATCATCAGTGATGTCACAATTGACATTATCGGTTTTAAAATTACTGTCGTAGATGATGTTCGTGCCATTCGTGAGTTCAGAAGCGTCAATTTTACAGTTTTGAAAAGATGGTCGAAATCAATTATGACATCATCAGTGATGTCACAATTGACATTATTGGTTTTAAAATTACTGTCGTAGATGATGTCCGTGCCATTCGTGAGTTCAGAAGCGTCAATTTTACAGTTTTGAAAAGATGGTCGAAATCAATTATGACATCATCAGTGATGTCACAATTGACATTATCGGTTTTAAAATTACTGTCGTAGATGATGTCCGTGCCATTCGTGAGTTCAGAAGCGTCAATTTTACAGTTTTGAAAAGATGGTCAAAATCAATTATGACATCATCAGTGATGTCACAATTGACATTATCGGTTTTACAATTACTATCGTAGATGATGTCCGTGCCATTCGTGAGTTCAGAAGCGTCAATTTTACAGTTTTGAAAAGATGGTCGAAATCAATTATGACATCATCAGTGATGTCACAATTGACATTATCGGTTTTAAAATTACTGTCGTAGATGATGTTCGTGCCATTCGTGAGTTCAGAAGCGTCAATTTTACAGTTTTGAAAAGATGGTCGAAATCAATTATGACATCATCAGTGATGTCACAATTGACATTATTGGTTTTAAAATTACTGTCGTAGATGATGTCCGTGCCATTCGTGAGTTCAGAAGCGTCAATTTTACAGTTTTGAAAAGATGGTCGAAATCAATTATGACATCATCAGTGATGTCACAATTGACATTATCGGTTTTAAAATTACTGTCGTAGATGATGTTCGTGCCATTCGTGAGTTCAGAAGCGTCAATTTTACAGTTTTGAAAAGATGGTCGAAATCAATTATGACATCATCAGTGATGTCACAATTGACATTATTGGTTTTAAAATTACTGTCGTAGATGAAGTCCGTGCCATTCGTGAGTTCAGAAGCGTCAATTTTACAGTTTTGAAAAGATGGTCAAAATCAATTATGACATCATCAGTGATGTCACAATTGACATTATCGGTTTTACAATTACTATCGTAGATGATGTCCGTGCCATTCGTGAGTTCAGAAGCGTAAATTTTACAGTTTTGAAAAGATGGTCGAAATCAATTATGACATCATCAGTGATGTCACAATTGACATTATCGGTTTTAAAATTACTGTCGTAGATGATGTTCGTGCCATTCGTGAGTTCAGAAGCGTCAATTTTACAGTTTTAAAAAGATGGTCGAAATCAATTATGACATCATCAGTGATGTCACAATTGACATTATTGGTTTTAAAATTACTGTCGTAGATGATGTCCGTGCCATTCGTGAGTTCAGAAGCGTCATTTTTACAGTTTTGAAAAGATGGTCGAAATCAATTATGACATCATCAGTGATGTCACAATTGACATTATCGGTTTTAAAATTACTGTCGTAGATGATGTCCGTGCCATTCGTGAGTTCAGAAGCGTCAATTTTACAGTTTTGAAAAGATGGTCAAAATCAATTATGACATCATCAGTGATGTCACAATTGACATTATCGGTTTTAAAATTACTGTCGTAGATGATGTCCGTGCCATCCGTGAGTTCAGAAGTGTCAATTTTACAGTTTCGAAAAGATGGTCAAAATCAATTACAGTATGACATCATCAGTGATGTCACAATTGACATTATCGGTTTTAAAATTACTGTCGTAGATGATGTCCGTGCCATTCGTGAGTTCAGAAGCGTCAATTTTACAGTTTTGAAAAGATGGTCGAAATCAATTATGACATCATCAGTGATGTCACAATTGACATTATCGGTTTTAAAATTACTGTCGTAGATGATGTCCGTGCCATTCGTGAGTTCAGAAGCGTCAATTTTACAGTTTTGAAAAGATGGTCGAAATCAATTATGACATCATCAGTGATGTCACAATTGACATTATCGGTTTTAAAATTACTGTCGTAGATGATGTTCGTGCCATTCGTGAGTTCAGAAGCGTCAATTTTACAGTTTTGAAAAGATGGTCGAAATCAATTATGACATCATCAGTGATGTCACAATTGACATTATTGGTTTTAAAATTACTGTCGTAGATGATGTCCGTGCCATTCGTGAGTTCAGAAGCGTCAATTTTACAGTTTTGAAAAGATGGTCGAAATCAATTATGACATCATCAGTGATGTCACAATTGACATTATCGGTTTTAAAATTACTGTCGTAGATGATGTCCGTGCCATTCGTGAGTTCAGAAGCGTCAATTTTACAGTTTTGAAAAGATGGTCAAAATCAATTATGACATCATCAGTGATGTCACAATTGACATTATCGGTTTTACAATTACTATCGTAGATGATGTCCGTGCCATTCGTGAGTTCAGAAGCGTCAATTTTACAGTTTTGAAAAGATGGTCGAAATCAATTATGACATCATCAGTGATGTCACAATTGACATTATCGGTTTTAAAATTACTGTCGTAGATGATGTTCGTGCCATTCGTGAGTTCAGAAGCGTCAATTTTACAGTTTTGAAAAGATGGTCGAAATCAATTATGACATCATCAGTGATGTCACAATTGACATTATTGGTTTTAAAATTACTGTCGTAGATGATGTCCGTGCCATTCGTGAGTTCAGAAGCGTCATTTTTACAGTTTTGAAAAGATGGTCGAAATCAATTATGACATCATCAGTGATGTCACAATTGACATTATCGGTTTTAAAATTACTGTCGTAGATGATGTCCGTGCCATTCGTGAGTTCAGAAGCGTCAATTTTACAGTTTTGAAAAGATGGTCAAAATCAATTATGACATCATCAGTGATGTCACAATTGACATTATCGGTTTTAAAATTACTGTCGTAGATGATGTCCGTGCCATCCGTGAGTTCAGAAGTGTCAATTTTACAGTTTCGAAAAGATGGTCAAAATCAATTACAGTATGACATCATCAGTGATGTCACAATTGACATTATCGGTTTTAAAATTACTGTCGTAGATGATGTCCGTGCCATTCGTGAGTTCAGAAGCGTCATTTTTACAGTTTTGAAAAGATGGTCGAAATCAATTATGACATCATCAGTGATGTCACAATTGACATTATCGGTTTTAAAATTACTGTCGTAGATGATGTTCGTGCCATTCGTGAGTTCAGAAGCGTCAATTTTACAGTTTTGAAAAGATGGTCGAAATCAATTATGACATCATCAGTGATGTCACAATTGACATTATTGGTTTTAAAATTACTGTCGTAGATGATGTCCGTGCCATTCGTGAGTTCAGAAGCGTCAATTTTACAGTTTTGAAAAGATGGTCGAAATCAATTATGACATCATCAGTGATGTCACAATTGACATTATCGGTTTTAAAATTACTGTCGTAGATGATGTCCGTGCCATTCGTGAGTTCAGAAGCGTCAATTTTACAGTTTGAAAAGATGGTCAAAATCAATTATGACATCATCAGTGATGTCACAATTGACATTATCGGTTTTAAAATTACTGTCGTAGATGATGTCCGTGCCATCCGTGAGTTCAGAAGTGTCAATTTTACAGTTTCGAAAAGATGGTCAAAATCAATTACAGTATGACATCATCAGTGATGTCACAATTGACATTATCGGTTTTAAAATGACTGTCGTAGATGATGTCCGTGCCATTCGTGAGTTCAGAAGCGTCAATTTTACAGTTTTGAAAAGATGGTCGAAATCAATTATGACATCATCAGTGATGTCACAATTGACATTATCGTTTTTAAAATTACTGTCGTAGATGATGTCCGTGCCATTCGTGAGTTCAGAAGCGTCAATTTTACAGTTTTGAAAAGATGGTCGAAATCAATTATGACATCATCAGTGATGTCACAATTGACATTATCGGTTTTAAAATTACTGTCATAGATGATGTCCGTGCCATTCGTGAGTTCAGAAGCGTCAATTTTACAGTTTTGAAAAGATGGTCGAAATCAATTATGACATCATCAGTGATGTCACAATTGACATTATCGGTTTTAAAATTACTGTCGTAGATGATGTCCGTGCCATTCGTGAGTTCAGAAGCGTCAATTTTACAGTTTTGAAAAGATGGTCGAAATCAATTATGACATCATCAGTGATGTCACAATTGACATTATTGGTTTTAAAATTACTGTCGTAGATGATGTCCGTGCCATTCGTGAGTTCAGAAGCGTCAATTTTACAGTTTTGAAAAGATGGTCGAAATCAATTATGACATCATCAGTGATGTCACAATTGACATTATCGGTTTTAAAATTACTGTCGTAGATGATGTCCGTGCCATTCGTGAGTTCAGAAGCGTCAATTTTACAGTTTTGAAAAGATGGTCAAAATCAATTATGACATCATCAGTGATGTCACAATTGACATTATCGGTTTTACAATTACTATCGTAGATGATGTCCGTGCCATTCGTGAGTTCAGAAGCGTCAATTTTACAGTTTTGTAAAGATGTTTGAAATCAATTATGACATCATCAGTGATGTCACAATTGACATTATCGGTTTTAAAATTACTGTCGTAGATGATGTTCGTGCCATTCGTGAGTTCAGAAGCGTCAATTTGACAGTTTTGAAAAGATGGTCGAAATCAATTATGACATCATCAGTGATGTCACAATTGACATTATTGGTTTTAAAATTACTGTCGTAGATGATGTCCGTGCCATTCGTGAGTTCAGAAGCGTAAATTTTACAGTTTTGAAAAGATGGTCAAAATCAATTATGACATCATCAGCGATGTCACAATTGACATTATCGGTTTTAAAATTACTGTCGTAGATGATGTCCGTGCCATCCGTGAGTTCAGAAGCGTCAATTTTACAGTTTTGAAAAGATGGTCGAAATCAATTATGACATCATCAGTGATGTCACAATTGACATTATCGGTTTTAAAATTACTGTCGTAGATGATGTCCGTGCCATTCGTGAGTTCAGAAGCGTCAATTTTACAGTTTTGAAAAGATGGTCGAAATCAATTATGACATCATCAGTGATGTCACAATTGACATTATTGGTTTTAAAATTACTGTCGTAGATGATGTCCGTGCCATTCGTGAGTTCAGAAGCGTCAATTTTACATTTTTCAAAAGATGGTCGAAATCAATTATGACATCATCAGTGATGTCACAATTGACATTATCGGTTTTAAAATTACTGTCGTAGATGATGTCCGTGCCATTCGTGAGTTCAGAAGCGTCAATTTTACAGTTTTGAAAAGATGGTCAAAATCAATTATGACGTCATCAGTGATGTCACAATTGACATTATCGGTTTTACAATTACTATCGTAGATGATGTCCGTGCCATTCGTGAGTTCAGAAGCGTCAATTTTACAGTTTTGAAAAGATGGTCGAAATCAATTATGACATCATCAGTGATGTCACAATTGACATTATCGGTTTTAAAATTACTGTCGTAGATGATGTTCGTGCCATTCGTGAGTTCAGAAGCGTCAATTTTACAGTTTTGAAAAGATGGTCGAAATCAATTATGACATCATCAGTGATGTCACAATTGACATTATTGGTTTTAAAATTACTGTCGTAGATGATGTCCGTGCCATTCGTGAGTTCAGAAGCGTCATTTTTACAGTTTTGAAAAGATGGTCGAAATCAATTATGACATCATCAGTGATGTCACAATTGACATTATCGGTTTTAAAATTACTGTCGTAGATGATGTCCGTGCCATTCGTGAGTTCAGAAGCGTCAATTTTACAGTTTTGAAAAGATGGTCAAAATCAATTATGACATCATCAGTGATGTCACAATTGACATTATCGGTTTTAAAATTACTGTCGTAGATGATGTCCGTGCCATCCGTGAGTTCAGAAGTGTCAATTTTACAGTTTCGAAAAGATGGTCAAAATCAATTATGACATCATCAGTGATGTCACAATTGACATTATTGGTTTTAAAATTACTGTCGTAGATGATGTCCGTGCCATTCGTGAGTTCAGAAGCGTAAATTTTACAGTTTGGAAAAGATGGTCAAAATCAATTATGACATCATCAGCGATGTCACAATTGACATTATCGGTTTTAAAATTACTGTCGTAGATGATGTCCGTGCCATCCGTGAGTTCAGAAGCGTCAATTTTACAGTTTTGAAAAGATGGTCGAAATCAATTATGACATCATCAGTGATGTCACAATTGACATTATCGGTTTTAAAATTACTGTCGTAGATGATGTCCGTGCCATTCGTGAGTTCAGAAGCGTCAATTTTACAGTTTTGAAAAGATGGTCGAAATCAATTATGACATCATCAGTGATGTCACAATTGACATTATTGGTTTTAAAATTACTGTCGTAGATGATGTCCGTGCCATTCGTGAGTTCAGAAGCGTCAATTTTACAGTTTTGAAAAGATGGTCGAAATCAATTATGACATCATCAGTGATGTCACAATTGACATTATCGGTTTTAAAATTACTGTCGTAGATGATGTCCGTGCCATTCGTGAGTTCAGAAGCGTCAATTTTACAGTTTTGAAAAGATGGTCAAAATCAATTATGACGTCATCAGTGATGTCACAATTGACATTATCGGTTTTACAATTACTATCGTAGATGATGTCCGTGCCATTCGTGAGTTCAGAAGCGTCAATTTTACAGTTTTGAAAAGATGGTCGAAATCAATTATGACATCATCAGTGATGTCACAATTGACTTTATCGGTTTTAAAATTACTGTCGTAGATGATGTTCGTGCCATTCGTGAGTTCAGAAGCGTCAATTTTACAGTTTTGAAAAGATGGTCGAAATCAATTATGACATCATCAGTGATGTCACAATTGACATTATTGGTTTTAAAATTACTGTCGTAGATGATGTCCGTGCCATTCGTGAGTTCAGAAGCGTCATTTTTACAGTTTTGAAAAGATGGTCGAAATCAATTATGACATCATCAGTGATGTCACAATTGACATTATCGGTTTTAAAATTACTGTCGTAGATGATGTCCGTGCCATTCGTGAGTTCAGAAGCGTCAATTTTACAGTTTTGAAAAGATGGTCAAAATCAATTATGACATCATCAGTGATGTCACAATTGACATTATCGGTTTTAAAATTACTGTCGTAGATGATGTCCGTGCCATCCGTGAGTTCAGAAGTGTCAATTTTACAGTTTCGAAAAGATGGTCAAAATCAATTACAGTATGACATCATCAGTGATGTCACAATTGACATTATCGGTTTTAAAATTACTGTCGTAGATGATGTCCGTGCCATTCGTGAGTTCAGAAGCGTCAATTTTACAGTTTTGAAAAGATGGTCGAAATCAATTATGACATCATCAGTGATGTCACAATTGACATTATCGGTTTTAAAATTACTGTCGTAGATGATGTCCGTGCCATTCGTGAGTTCAGAAGCGTCAATTTTACAGTTTTGAAAAGATGGTCGAAATCAATTATGACATCATCAGTGATGTCACAATTGACATTATCGGTTTTAAAATTACTGTCGTAGATGATGTTCGTGCCATTCGTGAGTTCAGAAGCGTCAATTTTACAGTTTTGAAAAGATGGTCGAAATCAATTATGACATCATCAGTGATGTCACAATTGACATTATTGGTTTTAAAATTACTGTCGTAGATGATGTCCGTGCCATTCGTGAGTTCAGAAGCGTCAATTTTACAGTTTTGAAAAGATGGTCGAAATCAATTATGACATCATCAGTGATGTCACAATTGACATTATCGGTTTTAAAATTACTGTCGTAGATGATGTCCGTGCCATTCGTGAGTTCAGAAGCGTCAATTTTACAGTTTTGAAAAGATGGTCAAAATCAATTATGACATCATCAGTGATGTCACAATTGACATTATCGGTTTTACAATTACTATCGTAGATGATGTCCGTGCCATTCGTGAGTTCAGAAGCGTCAATTTTACAGTTTTGAAAAGATGGTCGAAATCAATTATGACATCATCAGTGATGTCACAATTGACATTATCGGTTTTAAAATTACTGTCGTAGATGATGTTCGTGCCATTCGTGAGTTCAGAAGCGTCAATTTTACAGTTTTGAAAAGATGGTCGAAATCAATTATGACATCATCAGTGATGTCACAATTGACATTATCGGTTTTAAAATTACTGTCGTAGATGATGTCCGTGCCATTCGTGAGTTCAGAAGCGTCAATTTTACAGTTTTGAAAAGATGGTCGAAATCAATTATGACATCATCAGTGATGTCACAATTGACATTATCGGTTTTAAAATTACTGTCGTAGATGATGTCCGTGCCATTCGTGAGTTCAGAAGCGTAAATTTTACAGTTTTGAAAAGATGGTCAAAATCAATTATGACATCATCAGCGATGTCACAATTGACATTATCGGTTTTAAAATTACTGTCGTAGATGATGTCCGTGCCATCCGTGAGTTCAGAAGCGTCAATTTTACAGTTTTGAAAAGATGGTCAAAATCAATTATGACATCATCAGTGATGTCACAATTGACATTATCGGTTTTAAAATTACTGTCGTAGATGATGTCCGTGCCATCCGTGAGTTCAGAAGCGTCAATTTTACAGTTTTGAAAAGAAGGTCAAAATCAATTATGACATCATCAGTGATGTCACAATTGACATTATCGGTTTTAAAATTACTGTCGTAGATGATGTTCGTGCCATCCGTGAGTTCAGAAGCGTCAATTTTACAGTTTTGAAAAGATGGTCAAAATAAATTATGACATCATCAGTGATGTCACAATTGACATTATCGGTTTTAATATTACTGTCGTAGATGATGTCCGTGCCATCCGTGAGTTCAGAATCGTCAAATTTACAGTTTCGAAAAGATGGTCGAAATCAATTATGACATCATCAGTGATGTCACAATTGACATTATCGGTTTTAAAATTACTGTCGTAGATGATGTCCGTGCCATCCGTGAGTTCAGAAGTGTCAATTTTACAGTTTCGAAAAGATGGTCAAAATCAATTATGACATCATCAGTGATGTCACAATTGACATTATCGATTTTAAAATTACTGTCATAGATGATGTCCGTGCCATTCGTGAGTTCAGAAGCGTCAATTTTGCAGTTTTGAAAAGATGGTCGAAATCAATTATGACATCATCAGTGATGTCACAATTGACATTATCGGTTTTAAAATTACTGTCGTAGATGATGTCCGTGCCATTCGTGAGTTCAGAAGCGTCAATTTTACAGTTTTGAAAAGATGGTCGAAATCAATTATGACATCATCAGTGATGTCACAATTGACATTATCGGTTTTAAAATTACTGTCGTAGATGATGTCCGTGCCATCCGTGAGTTCAGAAGTGTCAATTTTACAGTTTCGAAAAGATGGTCAAAATCAATTATGACATCATCAGTGATGTCACAATTGACATTATCGATTTTAAAATTACTGTCGTAGATGATGTCCGTGCCATTCGTGAGTTCAGAAGCGTCAATTTTACAGTTTTGAAAAGATGGTCGAAATCAATTATGACATCATCAGTGATGTCACAATTGACATTATCGGTTTTAAAACTACTGTCGTAGATGATGTCCGTGCCATCCGTGAGTTCAGAAGCGTCAATTTTACAGTTTTGAAAAGATGGTCGAAATCAATTATGACATCATCAGTGATGTCACAATTGACATTATCGGTTTTAAAATTACTGTCGTAGTTGATGTCCGTGCCATTCGTGAGTTCAGAAGCGTCAATTTTACAGTTTTGAAAAGATAGTCAAAATCAATTATGACATCATCAGTGATGTCACAATTGACATTATCGGTTTTACAATTACTGTCGTAGATGATGTCCGTGCCATTCGTGAGTTCAGAAGCGTCAATTTTACAGATTTGAAAAGATGGTCGAAATCAATTATGACATCATCAGTGATGTCACAATTGACATTATCGGTTTTAAAATTACTGTCGTAGATGATGTCCGTGCCATCCGTGAGTTCAGAAGTGTCAATTTTACAGTTTCGAAAAGATGGTCAAAATCAATTATGACATCATCAGTGATGTCACAATTGACATTATCGATTTTAAAATTACTGTCATAGATGATGTCCGTGCCATTCGTGAGTTCAGAAGCGTCAATTTTGCAGTTTTGAAAAGATGGTCGAAATCAATTATGACATCATCAGTGATGTCACAATTGACATTATCGGTTTTAAAATTACTGTCGTAGATGATGTCCGTGCCATTCGTGAGTTCAGAAGCGTCAATTTTACAGTTTTGAAAAGATGGTCGAAATCAATTATGACATCATCAGTGATGTCACAATTGACATTATCGGTTTTAAAATTACTGTCGTAGATGATGTCCGTGCCATCCGTGAGTTCAGAAGTGTCAATTTTACAGTTTCGAAAAGATGGTCAAAATCAATTATGACATCATCAGTGATGTCACAATTGACATTATCGATTTTAAAATTACTGTCGTAGATGATGTCCGTGCCATTCGTGAGTTCAGAAGCGTCAATTTTACAGTTTTGAAAAGATGGTCGAAATCAATTATGACATCATCAGTGATGTCACAATTGACATTATCGGTTTTAAAACTAATATCGTAGATGATGTCCGTGCCATCCGTGAGTTCAGAAGCGTCAATTTTACAGTTTTGAAAAGATGGTCGAAATCAATTATGACATCATCAGTGATGTCACAATTGACATTATCGGTTTTAAAATTACTGTCGTAGTTGATGTCCGTGCCATTCGTGAGTTCAGAAGCGTCAATTTTACAGTTTTGAAAAGATAGTCAAAATCAATTATGACATCATCAGTGATGTCACAATTGACATTATCGGTTTTACAATTACTGTCGTAGATGATGTCCGTGCCATTCGTGAGTTCAGAAGCGTCAATTTTACAGATTTGAAAAGATGGTCGAAATCAATTATGACATCATCAGTGATGTCACAATTGACATTATCGGTTTTAAAATTACTGTCGTAGATGATGTCCGTGCCATCCGTGAGTTCAGAAGTGTCAATTTTACAGTTTCGAAAAGATGGTCAAAATCAATTATGACATCATCAGTGATGTCACAATTGACATTATTGGTTTTAAAATTACTGTCGTAGATGATGTCCGTGCCATCCGTGAGTTCAGAATCGTCAAATTTACAGTTTCGAAAAGATGGTCGAAATCAATTATGACATCATCAGTGATGTCACAATTGACATTATCGGTTTTAAAATTACTGTCGTAGATGATGTCCGTGCCATCCGTGAGTTCAGAAGTGTCAATTTTACAGTTTCGAAAAGATGGTCAAAATCAATTATGACATCATCAGTGATGTCACAATTGACATTATCGATTTTAAAATTACTGTCATAGATGATGTCCGTGCCATTCGTGAGTTCAGAAGCGTCAATTTTACAGTTTTGAAAAGATGGTCGAAATCAATTATGACATCATCAGTGATGTCACAATTGACATTATCGGTTTTAAAATTACTGTCGTAGATGATGTCCGTGCCATCCGTGAGTTCAGAAGTGTCAATTTTACAGTTTCGAAAATATGGTCAAAATCAATTATGACATCATCAGTGATGTCACAATTGACATTATCGATTTTAAAATTACTGTCGTAGATGATGTCCGTGCCATTCGTGAGTTCAGAAGCGTCAATTTTACAGTTTTGAAAAGATGGTCGAAATCAATTATGACATCATCAGTGATGTCACAATTGACATTATCGGTTTTAAAATTACTGTTGTAGATGATGTCCGTGCCATTCGTGAGTTCAGAAGTGTCAATTTTACAGTTTCGAAAAGATGGTCAAAATCAATTATGACATCATCAGTGATGTCACAATTGACATTATCGATTTTAAAATTACTGTCATAGATGATGTCCGTGCCATTCGTGAGTTCAGAAGCGTCAATTTTACAGTTTTGAAAAGATGGTCGAAATCAATTATGACATCATCAGTGATGTCACAATTGACATTATCGGTTTTAAAATTACTGTCGTAGATGATGTCCGTGCCATTCGTGAGTTCAGAAGCGTTAATTTTACAGTTTTGAAAAGATGGTCGAAATCAATTATGACATCATCAGTGATGTCACAATTGACATTATCGGTTTTAAAATTACTGTCGTAGATGATGTCCGTGCCATTCGTGAGTTCAGAAGCGTCAATTTTACAGTTTTGAAAAGATAGTCAAAATCAATTATGACATCATCAGTGATGTCACAATTGACATTATCGGTTTTACAATTACTGTCGTAGATGATGTCCGTGCCATTCGTGAGTTCAGAAGCGTCAATTTTACAGATTTGAAAAGATGGTCGAAATCAATTATGACATCATCAGTGATGTCACAATTGACATTATCGGTTTTAAAATTACTGTCGTAGATGATGTCCGTGCCATCCGTGAGTTCAGAAGTGTCAATTTTACAGTTTCGAAAAGATGGTCAAAATCAATTATGACATCATCAGTGATGTCACAATTGACATTATCGATTTTAAAATTACTGTCATAGATGATGTCCGTGCAATTCGTGAGTTCAGAAGCGTCAATTTTACAGTTTTGAAAAGATGGTCGAAATCAATTATGACATCATCAGTGATGTCACAATTGACATTATCGGTTTTAAAATTACTGTCGTAGATGATGTCCGTGCCATCCGTGAGTTCAGAAGTGTCAATTTTACAGTTTCGAAAAGATGGTCAAAATCAATTATGACATCATCAGTGATGTCACAATTGACATTATCGATTTTAAAATTACTGTCGTAGATGATGTCCGTGCCATTCGTGAGTTCAGAAGCGTCAATTTTACAGTTTTGAAAAGATGGTCGAAATCAATTATGACATCATCAGTGATGTCACAATTGACATTATCGGTTTTAAAACTACTGTCGTAGATGATGTCCGTGCCATCCGTGAGTTCAAAAGCGTCAATTTTACAGTTTTGAAAAGATGGTCGAAATCAATTATGACATCATCAGTGATGTCACAATTGACATTATCGGTTTTAAAATTACTGTCGTAGTTGATGTCCGTGCCATTCGTGAGTTCAGAAGCGTCAATTTTACAGTTTTGAAAAGATAGTCAAAATCAATTATGACATCATCAGTGATGTCACAATTGACATTATCGGTTTTACAATTACTGTCGTAGATGATGTCCGTGCCATTCGTGAGTTCAGAAGCGTCAATTTTACAGATTTGAAAAGATGGTCGAAATCAATTATGACATCATCAGTGATGTCACAATTGACATTATCGGTTTTAAAATTACTGTCGTAGATGATGTCCGTGCCATCCGTGAGTTCAGAAGTGTCAATTTTACAGTTTCGAAAAGATGGTCAAAATCAATTATGACATCATCAGTGATGTCACAATTGACATTATTGGTTTTAAAATTACTGTCGTAGATGATGTCCGTGCCATCCGTGAGTTCAGAATCGTCAAATTTACAGTTTCGAAAAGATGGTCGAAATCAATTATGACATCATCAGTGATGTCACAATTGACATTATCGGTTTTAAAATTACTGTCGTAGATGATGTCCGTGCCATCCGTGAGTTCAGAAGTGTCAATTTTACAGTTTCGAAAAGATGGTCAAAATCAATTATGACATCATCAGTGATGTCACAATTGACATTATCGATTTTAAAATTACTGTCGTAGATGATGTCCGTGCCATTCGTGAGTTCAGAAGCGTCAATTTTACAGTTTTGAAAAGATGGTCGAAATCAATTATGACATCATCAGTGATGTCACAATTGACATTATCGGTTTTAAAATTACTGTCGTAGATGATGTCCGTGCCATCCGTGAGTTCAGAAGTGTCAATTTTACAGTTTCGAAAATATGGTCAAAATCAATTATGACATCATCAGTGATGTCACAATTGACATTATCGATTTTAAAATTACTGTCGTAGATGATGTCTGTGCCATTCGTGAGTTCAGAAGCGTCAATTTTACAGTTTTGAAAAGATGGTCGAAATCAATTATGACATCATCAGTGATGTCACAATTGACATTATCGGTTTTAAAATTACTGTTGTAGATGATGTCCGTGCCATTCGTGAGTTCAGAAGTGTCAATTTTACAGTTTCGAAAAGATGGTCAAAATCAATTGTGACATCATCAGTGATGTCACAATTGACATTATCGATTTTAAAATTACTGTCATAGATGATGTCCGTGCCATTCGTGAGTTCAGAAGCGTCAATTTTACAGTTTTGAAAAGATGGTCGAAATCAATTATGACATCATCAGTGATGTCACAATTGACATTATCGGTTTTAAAATTACTGTCGTAGATGATGTCCGTGCCATTCGTGAGTTCAGAAGCGTTAATTTTACAGTTTTGAAAAGATGGTCGAAATCAATTATGACATCATCAGTGATGTCACAATTGACATTATCGGTTTTAAAATTACTGTCGTAGATGATGTCCGTGCCATTCGTGAGTTCAGAAGCGTCAATTTTACAGTTTTGAAAAGATAGTCAAAATCAATTATGACATCATCAGTGATGTCACAATTGACATTATCGGTTTTACAATTACTGTCGTAGATGATGTCCGTGCCATTCGTGAGTTCAGAAGCGTTAATTTTACAGATTTGAAAAGATGGTCGAAATCAATTATGACATCATCAGTGATGTCACAATTGACATTATCGGTTTTAAAATTACTGTCGTAGATGATGTCCGTGCCATCCGTGAGTTCAGAAGTGTCAATTTTACAGTTTCGAAAAGATGGTCAAAATCAATTATGACATCATCAGTGATGTCACAATTGACATTATCGATTTTAAAATTACTGTCATAGATGATGTCCGTGCAATTCGTGAGTTCAGAAGCGTCAATTTTACAGTTTTGAAAAGATGGTCGAAATCAATTATGACATCATCAGTGATGTCACAATTGACATTATCGGTTTTAAAATTACTGTCGTAGATGATGTCCGTGCCATCCGTGAGTTCAGAAGTGTCAATTTTACAGTTTCGAAAAGATGGTCAAAATCAATTATGACATCATCAGTGATGTCACAATTGACATTATCGATTTTAAAATTACTGTCGTAGATGATGTCCGTGCCATTCGTGAGTTCAGAAGCGTCAATTTTACAGTTTTGAAAAGATGGTCGAAATCAATTATGACATCATCAGTGATGTCACAATTGACATTATCGGTTTTAAAATTACTGTCGTAGATGATGTCCGTGCCATTCGTGAGTTCAGAAGCGTCAATTTTACAGTTTTGAAAAGATGGTCGAAATCAATTATGACATCATCAGTGATGTCACAATTGACATTATCGTTTTTAAAATTACTGTCGTAGATGATGTTCGTGCCATTCGTGAGTTCAGAAGCGTCAATTTTACAGTTTTGAAAAGATGGTCAAAATCAATTATGACATCATCAGTGATGTCACAATTGACATTATCGGTTTTACAATTACTATCGTAGATGATGTCCGTGCCATTCGTGAGTTCAGAAGCGTCAATTTTACAGTTTTGAAAAGATGGTCGAAATCAATTATGACATCATCAGTGATGTCACAATTGACATTATCGGTTTTAAAATTACTGTCGTAGATGATGTTCGTGCCATTCGTGAGTTCAGAAGCGTCAATTTTACAGTTTTGAAAAGATGGTCGAAATCAATTATGACATCATCAGTGATGTCACAATTGACATTATCGGTTTTAAAATTACTGTCGTAGATGATGTCCGTGCCATTCGTGAGTTCAGAAGCGTCAATTTTACAGTTTTGAAAAGATGGTCGAAATCAATTATGACATCATCAGTGATGTCACAATTGACATTATCGGTTTTAAAATTACTGTCGTAGATGATGTCCGTGCCATTCGTGAGTTCAGAAGCGTAAATTTTACAGTTTTGAAAAGATGGTCAAAATCAATTATGACATCATCAGCGATGTCACAATTGACATTATCGGTTTTAAAATTACTGTCGTAGATGATGTCCGTGCCATCCGTGAGTTCAGAAGCGTCAATTTTACAGTTTTGAAAAGATGGTCAAAATCAATTATGACATCATCAGTGATGTCACAATTGACATTATCGGTTTTAAAATTACTGTCGTAGATGATGTCCGTGCCATCCGTGAGTTCAGAAGCGTCAATTTTACAGTTTTGAAAAGAAGGTCAAAATCAATTATGACATCATCAGTGATGTCACAATTGACATTATCGGTTTTAAAATTACTGTCGTAGATGATGTTCGTGCCATCCGTGAGTTCAGAAGCGTCAATTTTACAGTTTTGAAAAGATGGTCGAAATCAATTATGACATCATCAGTGATGTCACAATTGACATTATCGGTTTTAAAATTACTGTCGTAGTTGATGTCCGTGCCATTCGTGAGTTCAGAAGCGTCAATTTTACAGTTTTGAAAAGATGGTCGAAATCAATTATGACATCATCAGTGATGTCACAATTGACATTATTGGTTTTAAAATTACTGTCGTAGATGATGTCCGTGCCATTCGTGAGTTCAGAAGCGTCAATTTTACAGTTTTGAAAAGATGGTCGAAATCAATTATGACATCATCAGTGATGTCACAATTGACATTATCGGTTTTAAAATTACTGTCGTAGATGATGTCCGTGCCATTCGTGAGTTCAGAAGCGTCAATTTTACAGTTTTGAAAAGATGGTCGAAATCAATTATGACATCATCAGTGATGTCACAATTGACATTATCGGTTTTAAAATTACTGTCGTAGATGATGTCCGTGCCATCCGTGAGTTCAGAAGTGTCAATTTTACAGTTTCGAAAAGATGGTCAAAATCAATTATGACATCATCAGTGATGTCACAATTGACATTATCGATTTTAAAATTACTGTCGTAGATGATGTCCGTGCCATCCGTGAGTTCAGAAGTGTCAATTTTACAGTTTCGAAAAGATGGTCAAAATCAATAATGACATCATCAGTGATGTCACAATTGACATTATTGGTTTTAAAATTACTGTCGTAGATGATGTCCGTGCCATCCGTGAGTTCAGAATCGTCAAATTTACAGTTTCGAAAAGATGGTCGAAATCAATTATGACATCATCAGTGATGTCACAATTGACATTATAGGTTTTAAAATTACTGTCGTAGATGATGTCCGTGCCATCCGTGAGTTCAGAAGTGTCAATTTTACAGTTTCGAAAAGATGGTCAAAATCAATTATGACATCATCAGTGATGTCACAATTGACATTATCGATTTTAAAATTACTGTCATAGATGATGTCCGTGCCATTCGTGAGTTCAGAAGCGTCAATTTTACAGTTTTGAAAAGATGGTCGAAATCAATTATGACATCATCAGTGATGTCACAATTGACATTATCGGTTTTAAAATTACTGTCGTAGATGATGTCCGTGCCATCCGTGAGTTCAGAAGTGTCAATTTTACAGTTTCGAAAATATGGTCAAAATCAATTATGACATCATCAGTGATGTCACAATTGACATTATCGATTTTAAAATTACTGTCGTAGATGATGTCCGTGCCATTCGTGAGTTCAGAAGCGTCAATTTTACAGTTTTGAAAAGATGGTCGAAATCAATTATGACATCATCAGTGATGTCACAATTGACATTATCGGTTTTAAAATTACTGTTGTAGATGATGTCCGTGCCATTCGTGAGTTCAGAAGTGTCAATTTTACAGTTTCGAAAAGATGGTCAAAATCAATTATGACATCATCAGTGATGTCACAATTGACATTATCGATTTTAAAATTACTGTCATAGATGATGTCCGTGCCATTCGTGAGTTCAGAAGCGTCAATTTTACAGTTTTGAAAAGATGGTCGAAATCAATTATGACATCATCAGTAATGTCACAATTGACATTATCGGTTTTAAAATTACTGTCGTAGATGATGTCCGTGCCATCCGTGAGTTCAGAAGTGTCAATTTTACAGTTTCGAAAAGATGGTCAAAATCAATTATGACATCATCAGTGATGTCACAATTGACATTATCGATTTTAAAATTACTGTCGTAGATGATGTCCGTGCCATTCGTGAGTTCAGAAGCGTCAATTTTACAGTTTTGAAAAGATGGTCGAAATCAATTATGACATCATCAGTGATGTCACAATTGACATTATCGGTTTTAAAATTACTGTCGTAGATGATGTCCGTGCCATTCGTGAGTTCAGAAGCGTTAATTTTACAGTTTTGAAAAGATGGTCGAAATCAATTATGACATCATCAGTGATGTCACAATTGACATTATCGGTTTTAAAATTACTGTCGTAGATGATGTCCGTGCCATTCGTGAGTTCAGAAGCGTCAATTTTACAGTTTTGAAAAGATAGTCAAAATCAATTATGACATCATCAGTGATGTCACAATTGACATTATCGGTTTTACAATTACTGTCGTAGATGATGTCCGTGCCATTCGTGAGTTCAGAAGCGTCAATTTTACAGATTTGAAAAGATGGTCGAAATCAATTATGACATCATCAGTGATGTCACAATTGACATTATCGGTTTTAAAATTACTGTCGTAGATGATGTCCGTGCCATCCGTGAGTTCAGAAGTGTCAATTTTACAGTTTCGAAAAGATGGTCAAAATCAATTATGACATCATCAGTGATGTCACAATTGACATTATCGATTTTAAAATTACTGTCATAGATGATGTCCGTGCAATTCGTGAGTTCAGAAGCGTCAATTTTACAGTTTTGAAAAGATGGTCGAAATCAATTATGACATCATCAGTGATGTCACAATTGACATTATCGGTTTTAAAATTACTGTCGTAGATGATGTCCGTGCCATCCGTGAGTTCAGAAGTGTCAATTTTACAGTTTCGAAAAGATGGTCAAAATCAATTATGACATCATCAGTGATGTCACAATTGACATTATCGATTTTAAAATTACTGTCGTAGATGATGTCCGTGCCATTCGTGAGTTCAGAAGCGTCAATTTTACAGTTTTGAAAAGATGGTCGAAATCAATTATGACATCATCAGTGATGTCACAATTGACATTATCGGTTTTAAAATTACTGTCGTAGATGATGTCCGTGCCATTCGTGAGTTCAGAAGCGTCAATTTTACAGTTTTGAAAAGATGGTCGAAATCAATTATGACATCATCAGTGATGTCACAATTGACATTATCGTTTTTAAAATTACTGTCGTAGATGATGTTCGTGCCATTCGTGAGTTCAGAAGCGTCAATTTTACAGTTTTGAAAAGATGGTCGAAATCAATTATGACATCATCAGTGATGTCACAATTGACATTATTGGTTTTAAAATTACTGTCGTAGATGATGTCCGTGCCATTCGTGAGTTCAGAAGCGTCAATTTTACAGTTTTGAAAAGATGGTCGAAATCAATTATGACATCATCAGTGATGTCACAATTGACATTATCGGTTTTAAAATTACTGTCGTAGATGATGTCCGTGCCATTCGTGAGTTCAGAAGCGTCAATTTTACAGTTTTGAAAAGATGGTCGAAATCAATTATGACATCATCAGTGATGTCACAATTGACATTATCGGTTTTAAAATTACTGTCGTAGATGATGTCCGTGCCATTCGTGAGTTCAGAAGCGTCAATTTTACAGATTTGAAAAGATGGTCGAAATCAATTATGACATCATCAGTGATGTCACAATTGACATTATCGGTTTTAAAATTACTGTCGTAGATGATGTTCGTGCCATTCGTGAGTTCAGAAGCGTCAATTTTACAGTTTTGAAAAGATGGTCGAAATCAATTATGACATCATCAGTGATGTCACAATTGACATTATCGGTTTTAAAATTACTGTCGTAGATGATGTCCGTGCCATTCGTGAGTTCAGAAGCGTCAATTTTACAGATTTGAAAAGATGGTCGAAATCAATTATGACATCATCAGTGATGTCACAATTGACATTATCGGTTTTAAAATTACTGTCGTAGATGATGTTCGTGCCATTCGTGAGTTCAGAAGCGTCAATTTTACAGTTTTGAAAAGATGGTCGAAATCAATTATGACATCATCAGTGATGTCACAATTGACATTATTGGTTTTAAAATTACTGTCGTAGATGATGTCTGTGCCATTCGTGCGTTCAGAATCGTCAAATTTACAGTTTCGAAAAGATGGTCGAAATCAATTATGACATCATCAGTGATGTCACAATTGACATTATTGATTTTAAAATTACTGTCGTAGATGATGTCCGTGCCATTCGTGAGTTCAGAAGCGTCAATTTTACAGTTTTGAAAAGATGGTCGAAATCAATTATGACATCATCAGTGATGTCACAATTGACATTATCGGTTTTAAAATTACTGTCGTAGATGATGTCCGTGCCATTCGTGAGTTCAGAAGCGTCAATTTTACAGTTTTGAAAAGATGGTCGAAATCAATTATGACATCATCAGTGATGTCACAATTGACATTATCGGTTTTAAAATTACTGTCGTAGATGATGTCCGTGCCATTCGTGAGTTCAGAAGCGTCAATTTTACAGTTTTGAAAAGATAGTCAAAATCAATTATGACATCATCAGTGATGTCACAATTGACATTATCGGTTTTACAATTACTGTCGTAGATGATGTCCGTGCCATTCGTGAGTTCAGAAGCGTCAATTTTACAGATTTGAAAAGATGGTCGAAATCAATTATGACATCATCAGTGATGTCACAATTGACATTATCGGTTTTAAAATTACTGTCGTAGATGATGTCCGTGCCATCCGTGAGTTCAGAAGTGTCAATTTTACAGTTTCGAAAAGATGGTCAAAATCAATTATGACATCATCAGTGATGTCACAATTGACATTATCGATTTTAAAATTACTGTCATAGATGATGTCCGTGCAATTCGTTAGTTCAGAAGCGTCAATTTTACAGTTTTGAAAAGATGGTCGAAATCAATTATGACATCATCAGTGATGTCACAATTGACATTATCGGTTTTAAAATTACTGTCGTAGATGATGTCCGTGCCATCCGTGAGTTCAGAAGTGTCAATTTTACAGTTTCGAAAAGATGGTCAAAATCAATTATGACATCATCAGTGATGTCACAATTGACATTATCGATTTTAAAATTACTGTCGTAGATGATGTCCGTGCCATTCGTGAGTTCAGAAGCGTCAATTTTACAGTTTTGAAAAGATGGTCGAAATCAATTATGACATCATCAGTGATGTCACAATTGACATTATCGGTTTTAAAATTACTGTCGTAGATGATGTCCGTGCCATTCGTGAGTTCAGAAGCGTCAATTTTACAGTTTTGAAAAGATGGTCGAAATCAATTATGACATCATCAGTGATGTCACAATTGACATTATCGTTTTTAAAATTACTGTCGTAGATGATGTTCGTGCCATTCGTGAGTTCAGAAGCGTCAATTTTACAGTTTTGAAAAGATGGTCGAAATCAATTATGACATCATCAGTGATGTCACAATTGACATTATTGGTTTTAAAATTACTGTCGTAGATGATGTCCGTGCCATTCGTGAGTTCAGAAGCGTCAATTTTACAGTTTTGAAAAGATGGTCGAAATCAATTATGACATCATCAGTGATGTCACAATTGACATTATCGGTTTTAAAATTACTGTCGTAGATGATGTCCGTGCCATTCGTGAGTTCAGAAGCGTCAATTTTACAGTTTTGAAAAGATGGTCGAAATCAATTATGACATCATCAGTGATGTCACAATTGACATTATCGTTTTTAAAATTACTGTCGTAGATGATGTTCGTGCCATTCGTGAGTTCAGAAGCGTCAATTTTACAGTTTTGAAAAGATGGTCGAAATCAATTATGACATCATCAGTGATGTCACAATTGACATTATTGGTTTTAAAATTACTGTCGTAGATGATGTCCGTGCCATTCGTGAGTTCAGAAGCGTCAATTTTACAGTTTTGAAAAGATGGTCGAAATCAATTATGACATCATCAGTGATGTCACAATTGACATTATCGGTTTTAAAATTACTGTCGTAGATGATGTCCGTGCCATTCGTGAGTTCAGAAGCGTCAATTTTACAGTTTTGAAAAGATGGTCGAAATCAATTATGACATCATCAGTGATGTCACAATTGACATTATCGGTTTTAAAATTACTGTCGTAGATGATGTTCGTGCCATTCGTGAGTTCAGAAGCGTCAATTTTACAGTTTTGAAAAGATGGTCAAAATCAATTATGACATCATCAGTGATGTCACAATTGACATTATCGGTTTTAAAATTACTGTCGTAGATGATGTCCGTGCCATCCGTGAGTTCAGAAGCGTCAATTTTACAGTTTTGAAAAGATGGTCAAAATCAATTATGACATCATCAGTGATGTCACAATTGACATTATCGGTTTTAAAATTACTGTCGTAGATGATGTCCGTGCCATCCGTGAGTTCAGAAGCGTCAATTTTACAGTTTTGAAAAGAAGGTCAAAATCAATTATGACATCATCAGTGATGTCACAATTGACATTATCGGTTTTAAAATTACTGTCGTAGATGATGTTCGTGCCATCCGTGAGTTCAGAAGCGTCAATTTTACAGTTTTGAAAAGATGGTCGAAATCAATTATGACATCATCAGTGATGTCACAATTGACATTATTGGTTTTAAAATTACTGTCGTAGATGATGTCCGTGCCATTCGTGAGTTCAGAAGCGTCAATTTTACAGTTTTGAAAAGATGGTCAAAATCAATTATGACATCATCAGTGATGTCACAATTGACATTATCGGTTTTAAAATTACTGTCGTAGATGATGTCCGTGCCATCCGTGAGTTCAGAATCGTCAAATTTACAGTTTCGAAAAGATGGTCGAAATCAATTATGACATCATCAGTGATGTCACAATTGACATTATCGGTTTTAAAATTACTGTCGTAGATGATGTCCGTGCCATCCGTGAGTTCAGAAGTGTCAATTTTACAGTTTCGAAAAGATGGTCAAAATCAATTATGACATCATCAGTGATGTCACAATTGACATTATCGATTTTAAAATTACTGTCATAGATGATGTCCGTGCCATTCGTGAGTTCAGAAGCGTCAATTTTACAGTTTTGAAAAGATGGTCGAAATCAATGATGACATCATCAGTGATGTCACAATTGACATTATCGGTTTTAAAATTACTGTCGTAGATGATGTCCGTGCCATTCGTGAGTTCAGAAGCATCAATTTTACAGTTTTGAAAAGATGGTCGAAATCAATTATGACATCATCAGTGATGTCACAATTGACATTATCGGTTTTAAAATTACTGTCGTAGATGATGTCCGTGCCATCCGTGAGTTCAGAAGTGTCAATTTTACAGTTTCAAAAAGATGGTCAAAATCAATTATGACATCATCAGTGATGTCACAATTGACATTATCGGTTTTAAAATTACTGTCGTAGATGATGTCCGTGCCATTCGTGAGTTCAGAAGCGTCAATTTTACAGTTTTGAAAAGATGGTCGAAATCAATTATGACATCATCAGTGATGTCACAATTGACATTATCGGTTTTAAAATTACTGTCGTAGATGATGTCCGTGCCATTCGTGAGTTCAGAAGCGTCAATTTTACAGTTTTGAAAAGATGGTCGAAATCAATTATGACATCATCAGTGATGTCACAATTGACATTATCGTTTTAAAATTACTGTCGTAGATGATGTTCGTGCCATTCGTGAGTTCAGAAGCGTCAATTTTACAGTTTTGAAAAGATGGTCGAAATCAATTATGACATCATCAGTGATGTCACAATTGACATTATCGGTTTTAAAATTACTGTCGTAGATGATGTCCGTGCCATTCGTGAGTTCAGAAGCGTCAATTTTACAGTTTTGAAAAGATGGTCGAAATCAATTATGACATCATCAGTGATGTCACAATTGACATTATCGGTTTTAAAATTACTGTCGTAGATGATGTCCGTGCCATTCGTGAGTTCAGAAGCGTCAATTTTACAGTTTTGAAAAGATAGTCAAAATCAATTATGACATCATCAGTGATGTCACAATTGACATTATCGGTTTTACAATTACTGTCATAGATGATGTCCGTGCCATTCGTGAGTTCAGAAGCGTCAATTTTACAGTTTTGAAAAGATGGTCGAAATCAATTATGACATCATCAGTGATGTCACAATTGACATTATCGGTTTTAAAATTACTGTCGTAGATGATGTCCGTGCCATTCGTGAGTTCAGAAGCGTCAATTTTACAGTTTTGAAAAGATGGTCGAAATCAATTATGACATCATCAGTGATGTCACAATTGACATTATCGGTTTTAAAATTACTGTCGTAGATGATGTCCGTGCCATTCGTGAGTTCAGAAGCGTCAATTTTACAGTTTTGAAAAGATAGTCAAAATCAATTATGACATCATCAGTGATGTCACAATTGACATTATCGGTTTTACAATTACTGTCGTAGATGATGTCCGTGCCATTCGTGAGTTCAGAAGCGTCAATTTTACAGATTTGAAAAGATGGTCGAAATCAATTATGACATCATCAGTGATGTCACAATTGACATTATCGGTTTTAAAATTACTGTCGTAGATGATGTCCGTGCCATCCGTGAGTTCAGAAGTGTCAATTTTACAGTTTCGAAAAGATGGTCAAAATCAATTATGACATCATCAGTGATGTCACAATTGACATTATCGATTTTAAAATTACTGTCATAGATGATGTCCGTGCAATTCGTGAGTTCAGAAGCGTCAATTTTACAGTTTTGAAAAGATGGTCGAAATCAATTATGACATCATCAGTGATGTCACAATTGACATTATCGGTTTTAAAATTACTGTCGTAGATGATGTCCGTGCCATCCGTGAGTTCAGAAGTGTCAATTTTACAGTTTCGAAAAGATGGTCAAAATCAATTATGACATCATCAGTGATGTCACAATTGACATTATCGATTTTAAAATTACTGTCGTAGATGATGTCCGTGCCATTCGTGAGTTCAGAAGCGTCAATTTTACAGTTTTGAAAAGATGGTCGAAATCAATTATGACATCATCAGTGATGTCACAATTGACATTATCGGTTTTAAAATTACTGTCGTAGATGATGTCCGTGCCATTCGTGAGTTCAGAAGCGTCAATTTTACAGTTTTGAAAAGATGGTCGAAATCAATTATGACATCATCAGTGATGTCACAATTGACATTATCGTTTTTAAAATTACTGTCGTAGATGATGTTCGTGCCATTCGTGAGTTCAGAAGCGTCAATTTTACAGTTTTGAAAAGATGGTCGAAATCAATTATGACATCATCAGTGATGTCACAATTGACATTATTGGTTTTAAAATTACTGTCGTAGATGATGTCCGTGCCATTCGTGAGTTCAGAAGCGTCAATTTTACAGTTTTGAAAAGATGGTCGAAATCAATTATGACATCATCAGTGATGTCACAATTGACATTATCGGTTTTAAAATTACTGTCGTAGATGATGTCCGTGCCATTCGTGAGTTCAGAAGCGTCAATTTTACAGTTTTGAAAAGATGGTCGAAATCAATTATGACATCATCAGTGATGTCACAATTGACATTATCGTTTTTAAAATTACTGTCGTAGATGATGTTCGTGCCATTCGTGAGTTCAGAAGCGTCAATTTTACAGTTTTGAAAAGATGGTCGAAATCAATTATGACATCATCAGTGATGTCACAATTGACATTATTGGTTTTAAAATTACTGTCGTAGATGATGTCCGTGCCATTCGTGAGTTCAGAAGCGTCAATTTTACAGTTTTGAAAAGATGGTCGAAATCAATTATGACATCATCAGTGATGTCACAATTGACATTATCGGTTTTAAAATTACTGTCGTAGATGATGTCCGTGCCATTCGTGAGTTCAGAAGCGTCAATTTTACAGTTTTGAAAAGATGGTCGAAATCAATTATGACATCATCAGTGATGTCACAATTGACATTATCGGTTTTAAAATTACTGTCGTAGATGATGTTCGTGCCATTCGTGAGTTCAGAAGCGTCAATTTTACAGTTTTGAAAAGATGGTCAAAATCAATTATGACATCATCAGTGATGTCACAATTGACATTATCGGTTTTAAAATTACTGTCGTAGATGATGTCCGTGCCATCCGTGAGTTCAGAAGCGTCAATTTTACAGTTTTGAAAAGATGGTCAAAATCAATTATGACATCATCAGTGATGTCACAATTGACATTATCGGTTTTAAAATTACTGTCGTAGATGATGTCCGTGCCATCCGTGAGTTCAGAAGCGTCAATTTTACAGTTTTGAAAAGAAGGTCAAAATCAATTATGACATCATCAGTGATGTCACAATTGACATTATCGGTTTTAAAATTACTGTCGTAGATGATGTTCGTGCCATCCGTGAGTTCAGAAGCGTCAATTTTACAGTTTTGAAAAGATGGTCGAAATCAATTATGACATCATCAGTGATGTCACAATTGACATTATTGGTTTTAAAATTACTGTCGTAGATGATGTCCGTGCCATTCGTGAGTTCAGAAGCGTCAATTTTACAGTTTTGAAAAGATGGTCAAAATCAATTATGACATCATCAGTGATGTCACAATTGACATTATCGGTTTTAAAATTACTGTCGTAGATGATGTCCGTGCCATCCGTGAGTTCAGAAGTGTCAATTTTACAGTTTCGAAAAGATGGTCAAAATCAATTATGACATCATCAGTGATGTCACAATTGACATTATCGATTTTAAAATTACTGTCATAGATGATGTCCGTGCCATTCGTGAGTTCAGAAGCGTCAATTTTACAGTTTTGAAAAGATGGTCGAAATCAATGATGACATCATCAGTGATGTCACAATTGACATTATCGGTTTTAAAATTACTGTCGTAGATGATGTCCGTGCCATTCGTGAGTTCAGAAGCATCAATTTTACAGTTTTGAAAAGATGGTCGAAATCAATTATGACATCATCAGTGATGTCACAATTGACATTATCGGTTTTAAAATTACTGTCGTAGATGATGTCCGTGCCATCCGTGAGTTCAGAAGTGTCAATTTTACAGTTTCAAAAAGATGGTCAAAATCAATTATGACATCATCAGTGATGTCACAATTGACATTATCGGTTTTAAAATTACTGTCGTAGATGATGTCCGTGCCATTCGTGAGTTCAGAAGCGTCAATTTTACAGTTTTGAAAAGATGGTCGAAATCAATTATGACATCATCAGTGATGTCACAATTGACATTATCGGTTTTAAAATTACTGTCGTAGATGATGTCCGTGCCATTCGTGAGTTCAGAAGCGTCAATTTTACAGTTTTGAAAAGATGGTCGAAATCAATTATGACATCATCAGTGATGTCACAATTGACATTATCGTTTTAAAATTACTGTCGTAGATGATGTTCGTGCCATTCGTGAGTTCAGAAGCGTCAATTTTACAGTTTTGAAAAGATGGTCGAAATCAATTATGACATCATCAGTGATGTCACAATTGACATTATCGGTTTTAAAATTACTGTCGTAGATGATGTCCGTGCCATTCGTGAGTTCAGAAGCGTCAATTTTACAGTTTTGAAAAGATGGTCGAAATCAATTATGACATCATCAGTGATGTCACAATTGACATTATCGGTTTTAAAATTACTGTCGTAGATGATGTCCGTGCCATTCGTGAGTTCAGAAGCGTCAATTTTACAGTTTTGAAAAGATAGTCAAAATCAATTATGACATCATCAGTGATGTCACAATTGACATTATCGGTTTTACAATTACTGTCATAGATGATGTCCGTGCCATTCGTGAGTTCAGAAGCGTCAATTTTACAGTTTTGAAAAGATGGTCGAAATCAATTATGACATCATCAGTGATGTCACAATTGACATTATCGGTTTTAAAATTACTGTCGTAGATGATGTCCGTGCCATTCGTGAGTTCAGAAGCGTCAATTTTACAGTTTTGAAAAGATGGTCGAAATCAATTATGACATCATCAGTGATGTCACAATTGACATTATCGGTTTTAAAATTACTGTCGTAGATGATGTTCGTGCCATTCGTGAGTTCAGAAGCGTCAATTTTACAGTTTCGAAAAGATGGTCGAAATCAATTATGACATCATCAGTGATGTCACAATTGACAATATCGGTTTTAAAATTACTGTCGTAGATGATGTCCGTGCCATCCGTGAGTTCAGAAGTGTCAATTTTACAGTTTCGAAAAGATGGTCAAAATCAATTATGACATCATCAGTGATGTCACAATTGACATTATCGATTTTAAAATTACTGTCGTAGATGATGTCCGTGCCATTCGTGAGTTCAGAAGCGTCAATTTTACAGTTTTGAAAAGATGGTCGAAATCAATTATGACATCATCAGTGATGTCACAATTGACATTATCGGTTTTAAAATTACTGTCGTAGATGATGTCCGTGCCATTCGTGAGTTCAGAAGCGTCAATTTTACAGTTTTGAAAAGATGGTCGAAATCAATTATGACATCATCAGTGATGTCAAAATTGACATTATCGGTTTTAAAATTACTGTCGTAGATGATGTCCGTGCCATCCGTGAGTTCATAAGTGTCAATTTTACAGTTTCGAAAAGATGGTCGAAATCAATTATGACATCATCAGTGATGTCACAATTGACATTTTCGGTTTTAAAATTACTGTCGTAGATGATGTCCGTGCCATTCGTGAGTTCAGAAGCGTCAATTTTACAGTTTTGAAAAGATAGTCAAAATCAATTATGACATCATCAGTGATGTCACAATTGACATTATCGGTTTTACAATTACTGTCGTAGATGATGTCCGTGCCATTCGTGAGTTCAGAAGCGTCAATTTTACAGATTTGAAAAGATGGTCGAAATCAATTATGACATCATCAGTGATGTCACAATTGACATTATCGGTTTTAAAATTACTGTCGTAGATGATGTCCGTGCCATTCGTGAGTTCAGAAGCGTCAATTTTACAGTTTTGAAAAGATGGTCGAAATCAATTATGACATCATCAGTGATGTCACAATTGACATTATCGGTTTTAAAATTACTGTCGTAGATGATGTCCGTGCCATCCGTGAGTTCAGAAGTGTCAATTTTACAGTTTCGAAAAGATGGTCAAAATCAATTACAGTATGACATCATCAGTGATGTCACAATTGACATTATCGGTTTTAAAATTACTGTCGTAGATGATGTCCGTGCCATTCGTGAGTTCAGAAGCGTCAATTTTACAGTTTTGAAAAGATGGTCGAAATCAATTATGACATCATCAGTGATGTCACAATTGACATTATCGGTTTTAAAATTACTGTCGTAGATGATGTCCGTGCCATTCGTGAGTTCAGAAGCGTCAATTTTACAGTTTTGAAAAGATGGTCGAAATCAATTATGACATCATCAGTGATGTCACAATTGACATTATCGGTTTTAAAATTACTGTCGTAGATGATGTTCGTGCCATTCGTGAGTTCAGAAGCGTCAATTTTACAGTTTTGAAAAGATGGTCGAAATCAATTATGACATCATCAGTGATGTCACAATTGACATTATTGGTTTTAAAATTACTGTCGTAGATGATGTCTGTGCCATTCGTGCGTTCAGAATCGTCAAATTTACAGTTTCGAAAAGAAGGTCAAAATCAATTATGACATCATCAGTGATGTCACAATTGACATTATCGGTTTTAAAATTACTGTCGTAGATGATGTCCGTGCCATCCGTGAGTTCAGAAGCGTCAATTTTACAGTTTTGAAAAGAAGGTCAAAATCAATTATGACATCATCAGTGATGTCACAATTGACATTATCGGTTTTAAAATTACTGTCGTAGATGATGTTCGTGCCATCCGTGAGTTCAGAAGCGTCAATTTTACAGTTTTGAAAAGATGGTCGAAATCAATTATGACATCATCAGTGATGTCACAATTGATATTATTGGTTTTAAAATTACTGTCGTAGATGATGTCCGTGCCATTCGTGAGTTCAGAAGCGTCAATTTTACAGTTTTGAAAAGATGGTCAAAATCAATTATGACATCATCAGTGATGTCACAATTGACATTATCGGTTTTAAAATTACTGTCGTAGATGATGTCCGTGCCATTCGTGAGTTCAGAAGCGTCAATTTTACAGTTTTGAAAAGATGGTCGAAATAAATTATGACATCATCAGTGATGTCACAATTGACATTATCGGTTTTAAAATTACTGTCGTAGATGATGTCCGTGCCATCCGTGAGTTCAGAATCGTCAAATTTACAGTTTCGAAAAGATGGTCGAAATCAATTATGACATCATCAGTGATGTCACAATTGACATTATCGGTTTTAAAATTACTGTCGTAGATGATGTCCGTGCCATCCGTGAGTTCAGAAGTGTCAATTTTACAGTTTCGAAAAGATGGTCAAAATCAATTATGACATCATCAGTGATGTCACAATTGACATTATCGATTTTAAAATTACTGTCGTAGATGATGTCCGTGCCATTCGTGAGTTCAGAAGCGTCAATTTTACAGTTTTGAAAAGATGGTCGAAATCAATTATGACATCATCAGTGATGTCACAATTGACATTATCGGTTTTAAAATTACTGTCGTAGATGATGTCCGTGCCATTCGTGAGTTCAGAAGCGTCAATTTTACAGTTTTGAAAAGATGGTCGAAATCAATTATGACATCATCAGTGATGTCACAATTGACATTATCGGTTTTAAAATTACTGTCGTAGATGATGTCCGTGCCATCCGTGAGTTCAGAAGTGTCAATTTTACAGTTTCGAAAAGATGGTCAAAATCAATTATGACATCATCAGTGATGTCACAATTGACATTATCGATTTTAAAATTACTGTCGTAGATGATGTCCGTGCCATTCGTGAGTTCAGAAGCGTCAATTTTACAGTTTTGAAAAGATGGTCGAAATCAATTATGACATCATCAGTGATGTCACAATTGACATTATCGGTTTTAAAATTACTGTCGTAGATGATGTCCGTGCCATTCGTGAGTTCAGAAGCGTCAATTTTACAGTTTTGAAAAGATGGTCGAAATCAATTATGACATCATCAGTGATGTCACAATTGACATTATCGGTTTTAAAATTACTGTCGTAGATGATGTCCGTGCCATTCGTGAGTTCAGAAGCGTCAATTTTACAGTTTTGAAAAGATAGTCAAAATCAATTATGACATCATCAGTGATGTCACAATTGACATTATCGGTTTTACAATTACTGTCGTAGATGATGTCCGTGCCATTCGTGAGTTCAGAAGCGTCAATTTTACAGATTTGAAAAGATGGTCGAAATCAATTATGACATCATCAGTGATGTCACAATTGACATTATCGGTTTTAAAATTACTGTCGTAGATGATGTCCGTGCCATTCGTGAGTTCAGAAGCGTCAATTTTACAGTTTTGAAAAGATGGTCGAAATCAATTATGACATCATCAGTGATGTCACAATTGACATTATCGGTTTTAAAATTACTGTCGTAGATGATGTCCGTGCCATTCGTGAGTTCAGAAGCGTCAATTTTACAGTTTTGAAAAGATGGTCGAAATCAATTATGACATCATCAGTGATGTCACAATTGACATTATCGGTTTTAAAATTACTGTCGTAGATGATGTTCGTGCCATTCGTGAGTTCAGAAGCGTCAATTTTACAGTTTTGAAAAGATGGTCGAAATCAATTATGACATCATCAGTGATGTCACAATTGACATTATTGGTTTTAAAATTACTGTCGTAGATGATGTCTGTGCCATTCGTGCGTTCAGAATCGTCAAATTTACAGTTTCGAAAAGAAGGTCAAAATCAATTATGACATCATCAGTGATGTCACAATTGACATTATCGGTTTTAAAATTACTGTCGTAGATGATGTCCGTGCCATCCGTGAGTTCAGAAGCGTCAATTTTACAGTTTTGAAAAGAAGGTCAAAATCAATTATGACATCATCAGTGATGTCACAATTGACATTATCGGTTTTAAAATTACTGTCGTAGATGATGTTCGTGCCATCCGTGAGTTCAGAAGCGTCAATTTTACAGTTTTGAAAAGATGGTCGAAATCAATTATGACATCATCAGTGATGTCACAATTGATATTATTGGTTTTAAAATTACTGTCGTAGATGATGTCCGTGCCATTCGTGAGTTCAGAAGCGTCAATTTTACAGTTTTGAAAAGATGGTCAAAATCAATTATGACATCATCAGTGATGTCACAATTGACATTATCGGTTTTAAAATTACTGTCGTAGATGATGTCCGTGCCATTCGTGAGTTCAGAAGCGTAAATTTTACAGTTTTGAAAAGATGGTCAAAATAAATTATGACATCATCAGTGATGTCACAATTGACATTATCGGTTTTAAAATTACTGTCGTAGATGATGTCCGTGCCATCCGTGAGTTCAGAATCGTCAAATTTACAGTTTCGAAAAGATGGTCGAAATCAATTATGACATCATCAGTGATGTCACAATTGACATTATCGGTTTTAAAATTACTGTCGTAGATGATGTCCGTGCCATCCGTGAGTTCAGAAGTGTCAATTTTACAGTTTCGAAAAGATGGTCAAAATCAATTATGACATCATCAGTGATGTCACAATTGACATTATCGATTTTAAAATTACTGTCATAGATGATGTCCGTGCCATTCGTGAGTTCAGAAGCGTCAATTTTACAGTTTTGAAAAGATGGTCGAAATCAATTATGACATCATCAGTGATGTCACAATTGACATTATCGGTTTTAAAATTACTGTCGTAGATGATGTCCGTGCCATTCGTGAGTTCAGAAGCGTCAATTTTACAGTTTTGAAAAGATGGTCGAAATCAATTATGACATCATCAGTGATGTCACAATTGACATTATCGGTTTTAAAATTACTGTCGTAGATGATGTCCGTGCCATCCGTGAGTTCAGAAGTGTCAATTTTACAGTTTCGAAAAGATGGTCAAAATCAATTATGACATCATCAGTGATGTCACAATTGACATTATCGATTTTAAAATTACTGTCGTAGATGATGTCCGTGCCATTCGTGAGTTCAGAAGCGTCAATTTTACAGTTTTGAAAAGATGGTCGAAATCAATTATGACATCATCAGTGATGTCACAATTGACATTATCGGTTTTAAAATTACTGTCGTAGATGATGTCCGTGCCATTCGTGAGTTCAGAAGCGTCAATTTTACAGTTTTGAAAAGATGGTCGAAATCAATTATGACATCATCAGTGATGTCACAATTGACATTATCGGTTTTAAAATTACTGTCGTAGATGATGTCCGTGCCATTCGTGAGTTCAGAAGCGTCAATTTTACAGTTTTGAAAAGATAGTCAAAATCAATTATGACATCATCAGTGATGTCACAATTGACATTATCGGTTTTACAATTACTGTCGTAGATGATGTCCGTGCCATTCGTGAGTTCAGAAGCGTCAATTTTACAGATTTGAAAAGATGGTCGAAATCAATTATGACATCATCAGTGATGTCACAATTGACATTATCGGTTTTAAAATTACTGTCGTAGATGATGTCCGTGCCATCCGTGAGTTCAGAAGTGTCAATTTTACAGTTTCGAAAAGATGGTCAAAATCAATTATGACATCATCAGTGATGTCACAATTGACATTATTGGTTTTAAAATTACTGTCGTAGATGATGTCCGTGCCATCCGTGAGTTCAGAATCGTCAAATTTACAGTTTCGAAAAGATGGTCGAAATCAATTATGACATCATCAGTGATGTCACAATTGACATTATCGGTTTTAAAATTACTGTCGTAGATGATGTCCGTGCCATCCGTGAGTTCAGAAGTGTCAATTTTACAGTTTCGAAAAGATGGTCAAAATCAATTATGACATCATCAGTGATGTCACAATTGACATTATCGATTTTAAAATTACTGTCATAGATGATGTCCGTGCCATTCGTGAGTTCAGAAGCGTCAATTTTACAGTTTTGAAAAGATGGTCGAAATCAATTATGACATCATCAGTGATGTCACAATTGACATTATCGGTTTTAAAATTACTGTCGTAGATGATGTCCGTGCCATTCGTGAGTTCAGAAGCGTCAATTTTACAGTTTTGAAAAGATGGTCGAAATCAATTATGACATCATCAGTGATGTCACAATTGACATTATCGATTTTAAAATTACTGTCATAGATGATGTCCGTGCCATTCGTGAGTTCAGAAGCGTCAATTTTACAGTTTTGAAAAGATGGTCGAAATCAATTATGACATCATCAGTGATGTCACAATTGACATTATCGGTTTTAAAATTACTGTCGTAGATGATGTCCGTGCCATTCGTGAGTTCAGAAGCGTCAATTTTACAGTTTTGAAAAGATGGTCGAAATCAATTATGACATCATCAGTGATGTCACAATTGACATTATCGGTTTTAAAATTACTGTCGTAGATGATGTCCGTGCCATCCGTGAGTTCAGAAGTGTCAATTTTACAGTTTCGAAAAGATGGTCAAAATCAATTATGACATCATCAGTGATGTCACAATTGACATTATCGATTTTAAAATTACTGTCGTAGATGATGTCCGTGCCATTCGTGAGTTCAGAAGCGTCAATTTTACAGTTTTGAAAAGATGGTCGAAATCAATTATGACATCATCAGTGATGTCACAATTGACATTATCGGTTTTAAAATTACTGTCGTAGATGATGTTCGTGCCATTCGTGAGTTCAGAAGCGTCAATTTTACAGTTTTGAAAAGATGGTCGAAATCAATTATGACATCATCAGTGATGTCACAATTGACATTATCGTTTTTAAAATTACTGTCGTAGATGATGTTCGTGCCATTCGTGAGTTCAGAAGCGTCAATTTTACAGTTTTGAAAAGATGGTCGAAATCAATTATGACATCATCAGTGATGTCACAATTGACATTATTGGTTTTAAAATTACTGTCGTAGATGATGTCCGTGCCATTCGTGAGTTCAGAAGCGTCAATTTTACAGTTTTGAAAAGATGGTCGAAATCAATTATGACATCATCAGTGATGTCACAATTGACATTATCGGTTTTAAAATTACTGTCGTAGATGATGTCCGTGCCATTCGTGAGTTCAGAAGCGTCAATTTTACAGTTTTGAAAAGATGGGCGAAATCAATTATGACATCATCAGTGATGTCACAATTGACATTATCGGTTTTAAAATTACTGTCGTAGATGATGTTCGTGCCATTCGTGAGTTCAGAAGCGTCAATTTTACAGTTTTGAAAAGATGGTCGAAATCAATTATGACATCATCAGTGATGTCACAATTGACATTATTGGTTTTAAAATTACTGTCGTAGATGATGTCTGTGCCATTCGTGCGTTCAGAATCGTCAAATTTACAGTTTCGAAAAGATGGTCGAAATCAATTATGACATCATCAGTGATGTCACAATTGACATTATCAGTTTTAAAATTACTGTCGTAGATGATGTCCGTGCCATTTGTGAGTTCAGAAGCGTCAATTTTACAGTTTCGAAAAGATGGTCAAAATCAATTATGACATCATCAGCGATGTCACAATTGACATTATCGGTTTTAAAATTACTGTCATAGATGATGTCCGTGCCATCCGTGAGTTCAGAAGCGTCAATTTTACAGTTTTGAAAAGATGGTCGAAATCAATTATGACATCATCAGTGATGTCACAATTGACATTATCGTTTTTAAAATTACTGTCGTAGATGATGTTCGTGCCATTCGTGAGTTCAGAAGCGTCAATTTTACAGTTTTGAAAAGATGGTCGAAATCAATTATGACATCATCAGTGATGTCACAATTGACATTATTGGTTTTAAAATTACTGTCGTAGATGATGTCCGTGCCATTCGTGAGTTCAGAAGCGTCAATTTTACAGTTTTGAAAAGATGGTCGAAATCAATTATGACATCATCAGTGATGTCACAATTGACATTATCGGTTTTAAAATTACTGTCGTAGATGATGTCCGTGCCATTCGTGAGTTCAGAAGCGTCAATTTTACAGTTTTGAAAAGATAGTCAAAATCAATTATGACATCATCAGTGATGTCACAATTGACATTATCGGTTTTACAATTACTGTCGTAGATGATGTCCGTGCCATTCGTGAGTTCAGAAGCGTCAATTTTACAGATTTGAAAAGATGGTCGAAATCAATTATGACATCATCAGTGATGTCACAATTGACATTATCGGTTTTAAAATTACTGTCGTAGATGATGTCCGTGCCATCCGTGAGTTCAGAAGTGTCAATTTTACAGTTTCGAAAAGATGGTCAAAATCAATTATGACATCATCAGTGATGTCACAATTGACATTATTGGTTTTAAAATTACTGTCGTAGATGATGTCCGTGCCATCCGTGAGTTCAGAATCGTCAAATTTACAGTTTCGAAAAGATGGTCGAAATCAATTATGACATCATCAGTGATGTCACAATTGACATTATCGGTTTTAAAATTACTGTCGTAGATGATGTCCGTGCCATCCGTGAGTTCAGAAGTGTCAATTTTACAGTTTCGAAAAGATGGTCAAAATCAATTATGACATCATCAGTGATGTCACAATTGACATTATCGATTTTAAAATTACTGTCATAGATGATGTCCGTGCCATTCGTGAGTTCAGAAGCGTCAATTTTACAGTTTTGAAAAGATGGTCGAAATCAATTATGACATCATCAGTGATGTCACAATTGACATTATCGGTTTTAAAATTACTGTCGTAGATGATGTCCGTGCCATTCGTGAGTTCAGAAGCGTCAATTTTACAGTTTTGAAAAGATGGTCGAAATCAATTATGACATCATCAGTGATGTCACAATTGACATTATCGATTTTAAAATTACTGTCATAGATGATGTCCGTGCCATTCGTGAGTTCAGAAGCGTCAATTTTACAGTTTTGAAAAGATGGTCGAAATCAATTATGACATCATCAGTGATGTCACAATTGACATTATCGGTTTTAAAATTACTGTCGTAGATGATGTCCGTGCCATTCGTGAGTTCAGAAGCGTCAATTTTACAGTTTTGAAAAGATGGTCGAAATCAATTATGACATCATCAGTGATGTCACAATTGACATTATCGGTTTTAAAATTACTGTCGTAGATGATGTCCGTGCCATCCGTGAGTTCAGAAGTGTCAATTTTACAGTTTCGAAAAGATGGTCAAAATCAATTATGACATCATCAGTGATGTCACAATTGACATTATCGATTTTAAAATTACTGTCGTAGATGATGTCCGTGCCATTCGTGAGTTCAGAAGCGTCAATTTTACAGTTTTGAAAAGATGGTCGAAATCAATTATGACATCATCAGTGATGTCACAATTGACATTATCGGTTTTAAAATTACTGTCGTAGATGATGTTCGTGCCATTCGTGAGTTCAGAAGCGTCAATTTTACAGTTTTGAAAAGATGGTCGAAATCAATTATGACATCATCAGTGATGTCACAATTGACATTATCGTTTTTAAAATTACTGTCGTAGATGATGTTCGTGCCATTCGTGAGTTCAGAAGCGTCAATTTTACAGTTTTGAAAAGATGGTCGAAATCAATTATGACATCATCAGTGATGTCACAATTGACATTATTGGTTTTAAAATTACTGTCGTAGATGATGTCCGTGCCATTCGTGAGTTCAGAAGCGTCAATTTTACAGTTTTGAAAAGATGGTCGAAATCAATTATGACATCATCAGTGATGTCACAATTGACATTATCGTTTTTAAAATTACTGTCGTAGATGATGTCCGTGCCATTCGTGAGTTCAGAAGCGTCAATTTTACAGTTTTGAAAAGATGGTCGAAATCAATTATGACATCATCAGTGATGTCACAATTGACATTATCGGTTTTAAAATTACTGTCGTAGATGATGTTCGTGCCATTCGTGAGTTCAGAAGCGTCAATTTTACAGTTTTGAAAAGATGGTCGAAATCAATTATGACATCATCAGTGATGTCACAATTGACATTATTGGTTTTAAAATTACTGTCGTAGATGATGTCTGTGCCATTCGTGCGTTCAGAATCGTCAAATTTACAGTTTCGAAAAGATGGTCGAAATCAATTATGACATCATCAGTGATGTCACAATTGACATTATCAGTTTTAAAATTACTGTCGTAGATGATGTCCGTGCCATTTGTGAGTTCAGAAGCGTCAATTTTACAGTTTCGAAAAGATGGTCAAAATCAATTATGACATCATCAGCGATGTCACAATTGACATTATCGGTTTTAAAATTACTGTCATAGATGATGTCCGTGCCATCCGTGAGTTCAGAAGCGTCAATTTTACAGTTTTGAAAAGATGGTCGAAATCAATTATGACATCATCAGTGATGTCACAATTGACATTATCGTTTTTAAAATTACTGTCGTAGATGATGTCCGTGCCATTCGTGAGTTCAGAAGCGTCAATTTTACAGTTTTGAAAAGATGGTCGAAATCAATTATGACATCATCAGTGATGTCACAATTGACATTATCGGTTTTAAAATTACTGTCGTAGATGATGTCCGTGCCATTCGTGAGTTCAGAAGCGTCAATTTTACAGTTTTGAAAAGATGGTCGAAATCAATTATGACATCATCAGTGATGTCACAATTGACATTATCGTTTTTAAAATTACTGTCGTAGATGATGTTCGTGCCATTCGTGAGTTCAGAAGCGTCAATTTTACAGTTTTGAAAAGATGGTCGAAATCAATTATGACATCATCAGTGATGTCACAATTGACATTATTGGTTTTAAAATTACTGTCGTAGATGATGTCCGTGCCATTCGTGAGTTCAGAAGCGTCAATTTTACAGTTTTGAAAAGATGGTCGAAATCAATTATGACATCATCAGTGATGTCACAATTGACATTATCGGTTTTAAAATTACTGTCGTAGATGATGTCAGTGCCATTCGTGAGTCCAGAAGCGTAAATTTTACAGTTTTGAAAAGATGGTCGAAATAAATTATGACATCATCAGTGATGTCACAATTGACATTATCGGTTTTAAAATTACTGTCGTAGATGATGTCCGTGCCATCCGTGAGTTCAGAATCGTCAAATTTACAGTTTCGAAAAGATGGTCGAAATCAATTATGACATCATCAGTGATGTCACAATTGACATTATCGGTTTTAAAATTACTGTCGTAGATGATGTCCGTGCCATCCGTGAGTTCAGAAGTGTCAATTTTACAGTTTCGAAAAGATGGTCAAAATCAATTATGACATCATCAGTGATGTCACAATTGACATTATCGATTTTAAAATTACTGTCATAGATGATGTCCGTGCCATTCGTGAGTTCAGAAGCGTCAATTTTACAGTTTTGAAAAGATGGTCGAAATCAATTATGACATCATCAGTGATGTCACAATTGACATTATCGGTTTTAAAATTACTGTCGTAGATGATGTCCGTGCCATTCGTGAGTTCAGAAGCATCAATTTTACAGTTTTGAAAAGATGGTCGAAATCAATTATGACATCATCAGTGATGTCACAATTGACATTATCGGTTTTAAAATTACTGTCGTAGATGATGTCCGTGCCATCCGTGAGTTCAGAAGTGTCAATTTTACAGTTTCAAAAAGATGGTCAAAATCAATTATGACATCATCAGTGATGTCACAATTGACATTATCGGTTTTAAAATTACTGTCGTAGATGATGTCCGTGCCATTCGTGAGTTCAGAAGCGTCAATTTTACAGTTTTGAAAAGATGGTCGAAATCAATTATGACATCATCAGTGATGTCACAATTGACATTATCGGTTTTAAAATTACTGTCGTAGATGATGTCCGTGCCATTCGTGAGTTCAGAAGCGTCAATTTTACAGTTTTGAAAAGATGGTCGAAATCAATTATGACATCATCAGTGATGTCACAATTGACATTATCGTTTTAAAATTACTGTCGTAGATGATGTTCGTGCCATTCGTGAGTTCAGAAGCGTCAATTTTACAGTTTTGAAAAGATGGTCGAAATCAATTATGACATCATCAGTGATGTCACAATTGACATTATCGGTTTTAAAATTACTGTCGTAGATGATGTCCGTGCCATTCGTGAGTTCAGAAGCGTCAATTTTACAGTTTTGAAAAGATGGTCGAAATCAATTATGACATCATCAGTGATGTCACAATTGACATTATTGGTTTTAAAATTACTGTCGTAGATGATGTCTGTGCCATTCGTGCGTTCAGAATCGTCAAATTTACAGTTTCGAAAAGATGGTCGAAATCAATTATGACATCATCAGTGATGTCACAATTGACATTATCAGTTTTAAAATTACTGTCGTAGATGATGTCCGTGCCATTCGTGAGTTCAGAAGCGTCAATTTTACAGATTTGAAAAGATGGTCGAAATCAATTATGACATCATCAGTGATGTCACAATTGACATTATCGGTTTTAAAATTACTGTCGTAGATGATGTCCGTGCCATCCGTGAGTTCAGAAGTGTCAATTTTACAGTTTCGAAAAGATGGTCAAAATCAATTATGACATCATCAGTGATGTCACAATTGACATTATTGGTTTTAAAATTACTGTCGTAGATGATGTCCGTGCCATCCGTGAGTTCAGAATCGTCAAATTTACAGTTTCGAAAAGATGGTCGAAATCAATTATGACATCATCAGTGATGTCACAATTGACATTATCGGTTTTAAAATTACTGTCGTAGATGATGTCCGTGCCATCCGTGAGTTCAGAAGTGTCAATTTTACAGTTTCGAAAAGATGGTCAAAATCAATTATGACATCATCAGTGATGTCACAATTGACATTATCGATTTTAAAATTACTGTCATAGATGATGTCCGTGCCATTCGTGAGTTCAGAAGCGTCAATTTTACAGTTTTGAAAAGATGGTCGAAATCAATTATGACATCATCAGTGATGTCACAATTGACATTATCGGTTTTAAAATTACTGTCGTAGATGATGTCCGTGCCATTCGTGAGTTCAGAAGCGTCAATTTTACAGTTTTGAAAAGATGGTCGAAATCAATTATGACATCATCAGTGATGTCACAATTGACATTATCGATTTTAAAATTACTGTCATAGATGATGTCCGTGCCATTCGTGAGTTCAGAAGCGTCAATTTTACAGTTTTGAAAAGATGGTCGAAATCAATTATGACATCATCAGTGATGTCACAATTGACATTATCGGTTTTAAAATTACTGTCGTAGATGATGTCCGTGCCATTCGTGAGTTCAGAAGCGTCAATTTTACAGTTTTGAAAAGATGGTCGAAATCAATTATGACATCATCAGTGATGTCACAATTGACATTATCGGTTTTAAAATTACTGTCGTAGATGATGTCCGTGCCATCCGTGAGTTCAGAAGTGTCAATTTTACAGTTTCGAAAAGATGGTCAAAATCAATTATGACATCATCAGTGATGTCACAATTGACATTATCGATTTTAAAATTACTGTCGTAGATGATGTCCGTGCCATTCGTGAGTTCAGAAGCGTCAATTTTACAGTTTTGAAAAGATGGTCGAAATCAATTATGACATCATCAGTGATGTCACAATTGACATTATCGGTTTTAAAATTACTGTCGTAGATGATGTTCGTGCCATTCGTGAGTTCAGAAGCGTCAATTTTACAGTTTTGAAAAGATGGTCGAAATCAATTATGACATCATCAGTGATGTCACAATTGACATTATCGTTTTTAAAATTACTGTCGTAGATGATGTTCGTGCCATTCGTGAGTTCAGAAGCGTCAATTTTACAGTTTTGAAAAGATGGTCGAAATCAATTATGACATCATCAGTGATGTCACAATTGACATTATTGGTTTTAAAATTACTGTCGTAGATGATGTCCGTGCCATTCGTGAGTTCAGAAGCGTCAATTTTACAGTTTTGAAAAGATGGTCGAAATCAATTATGACATCATCAGTGATGTCACAATTGACATTATCGGTTTTAAAATTACTGTCGTAGATGATGTCCGTGCCATTCGTGAGTTCAGAAGCGTCAATTTTACAGTTTTGAAAAGATGGTCGAAATCAATTATGACATCATCAGTGATGTCACAATTGACATTATCGGTTTTAAAATTACTGTCGTAGATGATGTCCGTGCCATTCGTGAGTTCAGAAGCGTCAATTTTACAGTTTTGAAAAGATGGTCGAAATCAATTATGACATCATCAGTGATGTCACAATTGACATTATCGGTTTTAAAATTACTGTCATAGATGATGTCCGTGCCATCCGTGAGTTCAGAAGCGTCAATTTTACAGTTTTGAAAAGATGGTCGAAATCAATTATGACATCATCAGTGATGTCACAATTGACATTATCGTTTTTAAAATTACTGTCGTAGATGATGTCCGTGCCATTCGTGAGTTCAGAAGCGTCAATTTTACAGTTTTGAAAAGATGGTCGAAATCAATTATGACATCATCAGTGATGTCACAATTGACATTATCGGTTTTAAAATTACTGTCGTAGATGATGTCCGTGCCATTCGTGAGTTCAGAAGCGTCAATTTTACAGTTTTGAAAAGATGGTCGAAATCAATTATGACATCATCAGTGATGTCACAATTGACATTATCGTTTTTAAAATTACTGTCGTAGATGATGTTCGTGCCATTCGTGAGTTCAGAAGCGTCAATTTTACAGTTTTGAAAAGATGGTCGAAATAAATTATGACATCATCAGTGATGTCACAATTGACATTATCGGTTTTAAAATTACTGTCGTAGATGATGTCCGTGCCATCCGTGAGTTCAGAATCGTCAAATTTACAGTTTCGAAAAGATGGTCGAAATCAATTATGACATCATCAGTGATGTCACAATTGACATTATCGGTTTTAAAATTACTGTCGTAGATGATGTCCGTGCCATCCGTGAGTTCAGAAGTGTCAATTTTACAGTTTCGAAAAGATGGTCAAAATCAATTATGACATCATCAGTGATGTCACAATTGACATTATCGATTTTAAAATTACTGTCATAGATGATGTCCGTGCCATTCGTGAGTTCAGAAGCGTCAATTTTACAGTTTTGAAAAGATGGTCGAAATCAATTATGACATCATCAGTGATGTCACAATTGACATTATCGGTTTTAAAATTACTGTCGTAGATGATGTCCGTGCCATTCGTGAGTTCAGAAGCATCAATTTTACAGTTTTGAAAAGATGGTCGAAATCAATTATGACATCATCAGTGATGTCACAATTGACATTATCGGTTTTAAAATTACTGTCGTAGATGATGTCCGTGCCATCCGTGAGTTCAGAAGTGTCAATTTTACAGTTTCAAAAAGATGGTCAAAATCAATTATGACATCATCAGTGATGTCACAATTGACATTATCGGTTTTAAAATTACTGTCGTAGATGATGTCCGTGCCATTCGTGAGTTCAGAAGCGTCAATTTTACAGTTTTGAAAAGATGGTCGAAATCAATTATGACATCATCAGTGATGTCACAATTGACATTATCGGTTTTAAAATTACTGTCGTAGATGATGTCCGTGCCATTCGTGAGTTCAGAAGCGTCAATTTTACAGTTTTGAAAAGATGGTCGAAATCAATTATGACATCATCAGTGATGTCACAATTGACATTATCGTTTTAAAATTACTGTCGTAGATGATGTTCGTGCCATTCGTGAGTTCAGAAGCGTCAATTTTACAGTTTTGAAAAGATGGTCGAAATCAATTATGACATCATCAGTGATGTCACAATTGACATTATCGGTTTTAAAATTACTGTCGTAGATGATGTCCGTGCCATTCGTGAGTTCAGAAGCGTCAATTTTACAGTTTTGAAAAGATGGTCGAAATCAATTATGACATCATCAGTGATGTCACAATTGACATTATCGGTTTTAAAATTACTGTCGTAGATGATGTCCGTGCCATTCGTGAGTTCAGAAGCGTCAATTTTACAGTTTTGAAAAGATAGTCAAAATCAATTATGACATCATCAGTGATGTCACAATTGACATTATCGGTTTTACAATTACTGTCGTAGATGATGTCCGTGCCATTCGTGAGTTCAGAAGCGTCAATTTTACAGATTTGAAAAGATGGTCGAAATCAATTATGACATCATCAGTGATGTCACAATTGACATTATCGGTTTTAAAATTACTGTCGTAGATGATGTCCGTGCCATCCGTGAGTTCAGAAGTGTCAATTTTACAGTTTCGAAAAGATGGTCAAAATCAATTATGACATCATCAGTGATGTCACAATTGACAATATCGGTTTTAAAATTACTGTCGTAGATGATGTCCGTGCCATCCGTGAGTTCAGAAGTGTCAATTTTACAGTTTCGAAAAGATGGTCAAAATCAATTATGACATCATCAGTGATGTCACAATTGACATTATCGATTTTAAAATTACTGTCATAGATGATGTCCGTGCCATTCGTGAGTTCAGAAGCGTCAATTTTACAGTTTTGAAAAGATGGTCGAAATCAATTATGACATCATCAGTGATGTCACAATTGACATTATCGGTTTTAAAATTACTGTCGTAGATGATGTCCGTGCCATTCGTGAGTTCAGAACCGTCAATTTTACAGTTTTGAAAAGATGGTCGAAATCAATTATGACATCATCAGTGATGTCAAAATTGACATTATCGGTTTTAAAATTACTGTCGTAGATGATGTCCGTGCCATCCGTGAGTTCATAAGTGTCAATTTTACAGTTTCGAAAAGATGGTCAAAATCAATTATGACATCATCAGTGATGTCACAATTGACATTATCGATTTTAAAATTACTGTCGTAGATGATGTTCGTGCCATTCGTGAGTTCAGAAGCATCAATTTTACAGTTTTGAAAAGATGGTCGAAATCAATTATGACATCATCAGTGATGTCACAATTGACATTATTGGTTTTAAAATTACTGTCGTAGATGATGTCCGTGCCATTTGTGAGTTCAGAAGCGTCAATTTTACAGTTTTGAAAAGATGGTCGAAATCAATTATGACATCATCAGTGATGTCACAATTGACATTTTCGGTTTTAAAATTACTGTCGTAGATGATGTCCGTGCCATTCGTGAGTTCAGAAGCGTCAATTTTACAGTTTTGAAAAGATAGTCAAAATCAATTATGACATCATCAGTGATGTCACAATTGACATTATCGGTTTTAAAATTACTGTCGTAGATGATGTCCGTGCCATTCGTGAGTTCAGAAGCGTCAATTTTACAGTTTTGAAAAGATGGTCAAAATCAATTATGACATCATCAGTGATGTCACAATTGACATTATCGGTTTTAAAATTACTGTCGTAGATGATGTCCGTGCCATCCGTGAGTTCAGAAGTGTCAATTTTACAGTTTCGAAAAGATGGTCAAAATCAATTACAGTATGACATCATCAGTGATGTCACAATTGACATTATCGGTTTTAAAATTACTGTCGTAGATGATGTCCGTGCCATTCGTGAGTTCAGAAGCGTCAATTTTACAGTTTTGAAAAGATGGTCGAAATCAATTATGACATCATCAGTGATGTCACAATTGACATTATTGGTTTTAAAATTACTGTCGTAGATGATGTCCGTGCCATTTGTGAGTTCAGAAGCGTCAATTTTACAGTTTTGAAAAGATGGTCGAAATCAATTATGACATCATCAGTGATGTCACAATTGACATTTTCGGTTTTAAAATTACTGTCGTAGATGATGTCCGTGCCATTCGTGAGTTCAGAAGCGTCAATTTTACAGATTTGAAAAGATGGTCGAAATCAATTATGACATCATCAGTGATGTCACAATTGACATTATCGGTTTTAAAATTACTGTCGTAGATGATGTCCGTGCCATTCGTGAGTTCAGAAGCGTCAATTTTACAGTTTTGAAAAGATGGTCAAAATCAATTATGACATCATCAGTGATGTCACAATTGACATTATCGGTTTTAAAATTACTGTCGTAGATGATGTCCGTGCCATCCGTGAGTTCAGAAGTGTCAATTTTACAGTTTCGAAAAGATGGTCAAAATCAATTACAGTATGACATCATCAGTGATGTCACAATTGACATTATCGGTTTTAAAATTACTGTCGTAGATGATGTCCGTGCCATTCGTGAGTTCAGAAGCGTCAATTTTACAGTTTTGAAAAGATGGTCGAAATCAATTATGACATCATCAGTGATGTCACAATTGACATTATCGGTTTTAAAATTACTGTCGTAGATGATGTCCGTGCCATTCGTGAGTTCAGAAGCGTCAATTTTACAGTTTTGAAAAGATGGTCGAAATCAATTATGACATCATCAGTGATGTCACAATTGACATTATCGGTTTTAAAATTACTGTCGTAGATGATGTTCGTGCCATTCGTGAGTTCAGAAGCGTCAATTTTACAGTTTTGAAAAGATGGTCGAAATCAATTATGACATCATCAGTGATGTCACAATTGACATTATTGGTTTTAAAATTACTGTCGTAGATGATGTCTGTGCCATTCGTGCGTTCAGAATCGTCAAATTTACAGTTTCGAAAAGAAGGTCAAAATCAATTATGACATCATCAGTGATGTCACAATTGACATTATCGGTTTTAAAATTACTGTCGTAGATGATGTCCGTGCCATCCGTGAGTTCAGAAGCGTCAATTTTACAGTTTTGAAAAGAAGGTCAAAATCAATTATGACATCATCAGTGATGTCACAATTGACATTATCGGTTTTAAAATTACTGTCGTAGATGATGTTCGTGCCATCCGTGAGTTCAGAAGCGTCAATTTTACAGTTTTGAAAAGATGGTCGAAATCAATTATGACATCATCAGTGATGTCACAATTGATATTATTGGTTTTAAAATTACTGTCGTAGATGATGTCCGTGCCATTCGTGAGTTCAGAAGCGTCAATTTTACAGTTTTGAAAAGATGGTCAAAATCAATTATGACATCATCAGTGATGTCACAATTGACATTATCGGTTTTAAAATTACTGTCGTAGATGATGTCCGTGCCATTCGTGAGTTCAGAAGCGTAAATTTTACAGTTTTGAAAAGATGGTCAAAATAAATTATGACATCATCAGTGATGTCACAATTGACATTATCGGTTTTAAAATTACTGTCGTAGATGATGTCCGTGCCATCCGTGAGTTCAGAATCGTCAAATTTACAGTTTCGAAAAGATGGTCGAAATCAATTATGACATCATCAGTGATGTCACAATTGACATTATCGGTTTTAAAATTACTGTCGTAGATGATGTCCGTGCCATCCGTGAGTTCAGAAGTGTCAATTTTACAGTTTCGAAAAGATGGTCAAAATCAATTATGACATCATCAGTGATGTCACAATTGACATTATCGATTTTAAAATTACTGTCGTAGATGATGTCCGTGCCATTCGTGAGTTCAGAAGCGTCAATTTTACAGTTTTGAAAAGATGGTCGAAATCAATTATGACATCATCAGTGATGTCACAATTGACATTATCGGTTTTAAAATTACTGTCGTAGATGATGTCCGTGCCATTCGTGAGTTCAGAAGCGTCAATTTTACAGTTTTGAAAAGATGGTCGAAATCAATTATGACATCATCAGTGATGTCACAATTGACATTATCGGTTTTAAAATTACTGTCGTAGATGATGTCCGTGCCATTCGTGAGTTCAGAAGCGTCAATTTTACAGTTTTGAAAAGATAGTCAAAATCAATTATGACATCATCAGTGATGTCACAATTGACATTATCGGTTTTACAATTACTGTCGTAGATGATGTCCGTGCCATTCGTGAGTTCAGAAGCGTCAATTTTACAGATTTGAAAAGATGGTCGAAATCAATTATGACATCATCAGTGATGTCACAATTGACATTATCGGTTTTAAAATTACTGTCGTAGATGATGTCCGTGCCATTCGTGAGTTCAGAAGCGTCAATTTTACAGTTTTGAAAAGATGGTCGAAATCAATTATGACATCATCAGTGATGTCACAATTGACATTATCGGTTTTAAAATTACTGTCGTAGATGATGTCCGTGCCATTCGTGAGTTCAGAAGCGTCAATTTTACAGTTTTGAAAAGATGGTCGAAATCAATTATGACATCATCAGTGATGTCACAATTGACATTATCGGTTTTAAAATTACTGTCGTAGATGATGTTCGTGCCATTCGTGAGTTCAGAAGCGTCAATTTTACAGTTTTGAAAAGATGGTCGAAATCAATTATGACATCATCAGTGATGTCACAATTGACATTATTGGTTTTAAAATTACTGTCGTAGATGATGTCTGTGCCATTCGTGCGTTCAGAATCGTCAAATTTACAGTTTCGAAAAGAAGGTCAAAATCAATTATGACATCATCAGTGATGTCACAATTGACATTATCGGTTTTAAAATTACTGTCGTAGATGATGTCCGTGCCATCCGTGAGTTCAGAAGCGTCAATTTTACAGTTTTGAAAAGAAGGTCAAAATCAATTATGACATCATCAGTGATGTCACAATTGACATTATCGGTTTTAAAATTACTGTCGTAGATGATGTTCGTGCCATCCGTGAGTTCAGAAGCGTCAATTTTACAGTTTTGAAAAGATGGTCGAAATCAATTATGACATCATCAGTGATGTCACAATTGATATTATTGGTTTTAAAATTACTGTCGTAGATGATGTCCGTGCCATTCGTGAGTTCAGAAGCGTCAATTTTACAGTTTTGAAAAGATGGTCAAAATCAATTATGACATCATCAGTGATGTCACAATTGACATTATCGGTTTTAAAATTACTGTCGTAGATGATGTCCGTGCCATTCGTGAGTTCAGAAGCGTAAATTTTACATTTTTGAAAAGATGGTCAAAATAAATTATGACATCATCAGTGATGTCACAATTGACATTATCGGTTTTAAAATTACTGTCGTAGATGATGTCCGTGCCATCCGTGAGTTCAGAATCGTCAAATTTACAGTTTCGAAAAGATGGTCGAAATCAATTATGACATCATCAGTGATGTCACAATTGACATTATCGGTTTTAAAATTACTGTCGTAGATGATGTCCGTGCCATCCGTGAGTTCAGAAGTGTCAATTTTACAGTTTCGAAAAGATGGTCAAAATCAATTATGACATCATCAGTGATGTCACAATTGACATTATCGATTTTAAAATTACTGTCATAGATGATGTCCGTGCCATTCGTGAGTTCAGAAGCGTCAATTTTACAGTTTTGAAAAGATGGTCGAAATCAATTATGACATCATCAGTGATGTCACAATTGACATTATCAGTTTTAAAATTACTGTCGTAGATGATGTCCGTGCCATTCGTGAGTTCAGAAGCGTCAATTTTACAGTTTTGAAAAGATGGTCGAAATCAATTATGACATCATCAGTGATGTCACAATTGACATTATCGGTTTTAAAATTACTGTCGTAGATGATGTCCGTGCCATCCGTGAGTTCAGAAGTGTCAATTTTACAGTTTCGAAAAGATGGTCAAAATCAATTATGACATCATCAGTGATGTCACAATTGACATTATCGATTTTAAAATTACTGTCGTAGATGATGTCCGTGCCATTCGTGAGTTCAGAAGCGTCAATTTTACAGTTTTGAAAAGATGGTCGAAATCAATTATGACATCATCAGTGATGTCACAATTGACATTATCGGTTTTAAAATTACTGTCGTAGATGATGTCCGTGCCATTCGTGAGTTCAGAAGCGTCAATTTTACAGTTTTGAAAAGATGGTCGAAATCAATTATGACATCATCAGTGATGTCACAATTGACATTATCGGTTTTAAAATTACTGTCGTAGATGATGTCCGTGCCATTCGTGAGTTCAGAAGCGTCAATTTTACAGTTTTGAAAAGATAGTCAAAATCAATTATGACATCATCAGTGATGTCACAATTGACATTATCGGTTTTACAATTACTGTCGTAGATGATGTCCGTGCCATTCGTGAGTTCAGAAGCGTCAATTTTACAGATTTGAAAAGATGGTCGAAATCAATTATGACATCATCAGTGATGTCACAATTGACATTATCGGTTTTAAAATTACTGTCGTAGATGATGTTCGTGCCATCCGTGAGTTCAGAAGTGTCAATTTTACAGTTTCGAAAAGATGGTCAAAATCAATTATGACATCATCAGTGATGTCACAATTGACATTATTGGTTTTAAAATTACTGTCGTAGATGATGTCCGTGCCATCCGTGAGTTCAGAATCGTCAAATTTACAGTTTCGAAAAGATGGTCGAAATCAATTATGACATCATCAGTGATGTCACAATTGACATTATCGGTTTTAAAATTACTGTCGTAGATGATGTCCGTGCCATCCGTGAGTTCAGAAGTGTCAATTTTACAGTTTCGAAAAGATGGTCAAAATCAATTATGACATCATCAGTGATGTCACAATTGACATTATCGATTTTAAAATTACTGTCATAGATGATGTCCGTGCCATTCGTGAGTTCAGAAGCGTCAATTTTACAGTTTTGAAAAGATGGTCGAAATCAATTATGACATCATCAGTGATGTCACAATTGACATTATCGGTTTTAAAATTACTGTCGTAGATGATGTCCGTGCCATTCGTGAGTTCAGAAGCGTCAATTTTACAGTTTTGAAAAGATGGTCGAAATCAATTATGACATCATCAGTGATGTCACAATTGACATTATCGATTTTAAAATTACTGTCATAGATGATGTCCGTGCCATTCGTGAGTTCAGAAGCGTCAATTTTACAGTTTTGAAAAGATGGTCGAAATCAATTATGACATCATCAGTGATGTCACAATTGATATTATTGGTTTTAAAATTACTGTCGTAGATGATGTCCGTGCCATTCGTGAGTTCAGAAGCGTCAATTTTACAGTTTTGAAAAGATGGTCAAAATCAATTATGACATCATCAGTGATGTCACAATTGACATTATCGGTTTTAAAATTACTGTCGTAGATGATGTCCGTGCCATTCGTGAGTTCAGAAGCGTAAATTTTACAGTTTTGAAAAGATGGTCAAAATAAATTATGACATCATCAGTGATGTCACAATTGACATTATCGGTTTTAAAATTACTGTCGTAGATGATGTCCGTGCCATCCGTGAGTTCAGAATCGTCAAATTTACAGTTTCGAAAAGATGGTCGAAATCAATTATGACATCATCAGTGATGTCACAATTGACATTATCGGTTTTAAAATTACTGTCGTAGATGATGTCCGTGCCATCCGTGAGTTCAGAAGTGTCAATTTTACAGTTTCGAAAAGATGGTCAAAATCAATTATGACATCATCAGTGATGTCACAATTGACATTATCGATTTTAAAATTACTGTCATAGATGATGTCCGTGCCATTCGTGAGTTCAGAAGCGTCAATTTTACAGTTTTGAAAAGATGGTCGAAATCAATTATGACATCATCAGTGATGTCACAATTGACATTATCGGTTTTAAAATTACTGTCGTAGATGATGTCCGTGCCATTCGTGAGTTCAGAAGCGTCAATTTTACAGTTTTGAAAAGATGGTCGAAATCAATTATGACATCATCAGTGATGTCACAATTGACATTATCGATTTTAAAATTACTGTCGTAGATGATGTCCGTGCCATTCGTGAGTTCAGAAGCGTCAATTTTACAGTTTTGAAAAGATGGTCGAAATCAATTATGACATCATCAGTGATGTCACAATTGACATTATCGGTTTTAAAATTACTGTCGTAGATGATGTCCGTGCCATTCGTGAGTTCAGAAGCGTCAATTTTACAGTTTTGAAAAGATGGTCGAAATCAATTATGACATCATCAGTGATGTCACAATTGACATTATCGGTTTTAAAATTACTGTCGTAGATGATGTCCGTGCCATTCGTGAGTTCAGAAGCGTCAATTTTACAGTTTTGAAAAGATAGTCAAAATCAATTATGACATCATCAGTGATGTCACAATTGACATTATCGGTTTTAAAATTACTGTCGTAGATGATGTCCGTGCCATCCGTGAGTTCAGAAGTGTCAATTTTACAGTTTCGAAAAGATGGTCAAAATCAATTATGACATCATCAGTGATGTCACAATTGACATTATTGGTTTTAAAATTACTGTCGTAGATGATGTCCGTGCCATCCGTGAGTTCAGAATCGTCAAATTTACAGTTTCGAAAAGATGGTCGAAATCAATTATGACATCATCAGTGATGTCACAATTGACATTATCGGTTTTAAAATTACTGTCGTAGATGATGTCCGTGCCATCCGTGAGTTCAGAAGTGTCAATTTTACAGTTTCGAAAAGATGGTCAAAATCAATTATGACATCATCAGTGATGTCACAATTGACATTATCGATTTTAAAATTACTGTCATAGATGATGTCCGTGCCATTCGTGAGTTCAGAAGCGTCAATTTTACAGTTTTGAAAAGATGGTCGAAATCAATTATGACATCATCAGTGATGTCACAATTGACATTATCGGTTTTAAAATTACTGTCGTAGATGATGTCCGTGCCATTCGTGAGTTCAGAAGCGTCAATTTTACAGTTTTGAAAAGATGGTCGAAATCAATTATGACATCATCAGTGATGTCACAATTGACATTATCGATTTTAAAATTACTGTCATAGATGATGTCCGTGCCATTCGTGAGTTCAGAAGCGTCAATTTTACAGTTTTGAAAAGATGGTCGAAATCAATTATGACATCATCAGTGATGTCACAATTGACATTATCGGTTTTAAAATTACTGTCGTAGATGATGTCCGTGCCATTCGTGAGTTCAGAAGCGTCAATTTTACAGTTTTGAAAAGATGGTCGAAATCAATTATGACATCATCAGTGATGTCACAATTGACATTATCGGTTTTAAAATTACTGTCGTAGATGATGTCCGTGCCATCCGTGAGTTCAGAAGTGTCAATTTTACAGTTTCGAAAAGATGGTCAAAATCAATTATGACATCATCAGTGATGTCACAATTGACATTATCGATTTTAAAATTACTGTCGTAGATGATGTCCGTGCCATTCGTTAGTTCAGAAGCGTCAATTTTACAGTTTTGAAAAGATGGTCGAAATCAATTATGACATCATCAGTGATGTCACAATTGACATTATCGGTTTTAAAATTACTGTCGTAGATGATGTCCGTGCCATTCGTGAGTTCAGAAGCGTCAATTTTACAGTTTTGAAAAGATGGTCGAAATCAATTATGACATCATCAGTGATGTCACAATTGACATTATCGGTTTTAAAATTACTGTCGTAGATGATGTCCGTGCCATTCGTGAGTTCAGAAGCGTCAATTTTACAGTTTTGAAAAGATAGTCAAAATCAATTATGACATCATCAGTGATGTCACAATTGACATTATCGGTTTTACAATTACTGTCGTAGATGATGTCCGTGCCATTCGTGAGTTCAGAAGCGTCAATTTTACAGATTTGAAAAGATGGTCGAAATCAATTATGACATCATCAGTGATGTCACAATTGACATTATCGGTTTTAAAATTACTGTCGTAGATGATGTCCGTGCCATCCGTGAGTTCAGAAGTGTCAATTTTACAGTTTCGAAAAGATGGTCAAAATCAATTATGACATCATCAGTGATGTCACAATTGACATTATTGGTTTTAAAATTACTGTCGTAGATGATGTCCGTGCCATCCGTGAGTTCAGAATCGTCAAATTTACAGTTTCGAAAAGATGGTCGAAATCAATTATGACATAATCAGTGATGTCACAATTGACATTATCGGTTTTAAAATTACTGTCGTAGATGATGTCCGTGCCATCCGTGAGTTCAGAAGTGTCAATTTTACAGTTTCGAAAAGATGGTAAAAAATCAATTATGACATCATCAGTGATGTCACAATTGACATTATCAATTTTAAAATTACTGTCATAGATGATGTCCGTGCCATTCGTGAGTTCAGAAGCGTCAATTTTACAGTTTTGAAAAGATGGTCGAAATCAATTATGACATCATCAGTGATGTCACAATTGACATTATCGGTTTTAAAATTACTGTCGTAGATGATGTCCGTGCCATTCGTGAGTTCAGAAGCGTCAATTTTACAGTTTTGAAAAGATGGTCAAAATCAATTATGACATCATCAGTGATGTCACAATTGACATTATCGGTTTTACAATTACTATCGTAGATGATGTCCGTGCCATTCGTGAGTTCAGAAGCGTCAATTTTACAGTTTTGAAAAGATGGTCGAAATCAATTATGACATCATCAGTGATGTCACAATTGACATTATCGGTTTTAAAATTACTGTCGTAGATGATGTCCGTGCCATCCGTGAGTTCAGAAGTGTCAATTTTACAGTTTTGAAAAGATGGTCGAAATCAATTATAACATCATCAGTGATGTCACAATTGACATTATCGGTTTTAAAATTACTGTCGTAGATGATGTCCGTGCCATTCGTGAGTTCAGAAGCGTCAATTTTACAGTTTTGAAAAGATGGTCGAAATCAATTATGACATCATCAGTGATGTCACAATTGACATTATCGTTTTTAAAATTACTGTCGTAGATGATGTTCGTGCCATTCGTGAGTTCAGAAGCGTCAATTTTACAGTTTTGAAAAGATGGTCGAAATCAATTATGACATCATCAGTGATGTCACAATTGACATTATCGGTTTTAAAATTACTGTCGTAGATGATGTCCGTGCCATTCGTGAGTTCAGAAGCGTCAATTTTACAGTTTTGAAAAGATGGTCGAAATCAATTATGACATCATCAGTGATGTCACAATTGACATTATCGGTTTTAAAATTACTGTCGTAGATGATGTCCGTGCCATTCGTGAGTTCAGAAGCGTCAATTTTACAGTTTTGAAAAGATAGTCAAAATCAATTATGACATCATCAGTGATGTCACAATTGACATTATCGGTTTTACAATTACTGTCGTAGATGATGTCCGTGCCATTCGTGAGTTCAGAAGCGTCAATTTTACAGATTTGAAAAGATGGTCGAAATCAATTATGACATCATCAGTGATGTCACAATTGACATTATCGGTTTTAAAATTACTGTCGTAGATGATGTCCGTGCCATCCGTGAGTTCAGAAGTGTCAATTTTACAGTTTCGAAAAGATGGTCAAAATCAATTATGACATCATCAGTGATGTCACAATTGACATTATTGGTTTTAAAATTACTGTCGTAGATGATGTCCGTGCCATCCGTGAGTTCAGAATCGTCAAATTTACAGTTTCGAAAAGATGGTCGAAATCAATTATGACATCATCAGTGATGTCACAATTGACATTATCGGTTTTAAAATTACTGTCGTAGATGATGTCCGTGCCATCCGTGAGTTCAGAAGTGTCAATTTTACAGTTTCGAAAAGATGGTAAAAAATCAATTATGACATCATCAGTGATGTCACAATTGACATTATCAATTTTAAAATTACTGTCATAGATGATGTCCGTGCCATTCGTGAGTTCAGAAGCGTCAATTTTACAGTTTTGAAAAGATGGTCGAAATCAATTATGACATCATCAGTGATGTCACAATTGACATTATCGGTTTTAAAATTACTGTCGTAGATGATGTCCGTGCCATTCGTGAGTTCAGAAGCGTCAATTTTACAGTTTTGAAAAGATGGTCAAAATCAATTATGACATCATCAGTGATGTCACAATTGACATTATCGGTTTTACAATTACTATCGTAGATGATGTCCGTGCCATTCGTGAGTTCAGAAGCGTCAATTTTACAGTTTTGAAAAGATGGTCGAAATCAATCATGACATCATCAGTGATGTCACAATTGACATTATCGGTTTTAAAATTACTGTCGTAGATGATGTCCGTGCCATCCGTGAGTTCAGAAGTGTCAATTTTACAGTTTTGAAAAGATGGTCGAAATCAATTATAACATCATCAGTGATGTCACAATTGACATTATCGGTTTTAAAATTACTGTCGTAGATGATGTCCGTGCCATTCGTGAGTTCAGAAGCGTCAATTTTACAGTTTTGAAAAGATGGTCGAAATCAATTATGACATCATCAGTGATGTCACAATTGACATTATCGTTTTTAAAATTACTGTCGTAGATGATGTTCGTGCCATTCGTGAGTTCAGAAGCGTCAATTTTACAGTTTTGAAAAGATGGTCGAAATCAATTATGACATCATCAGTGATGTCACAATTGACATTATCGGTTTTAAAATTACTGTCGTAGATGATGTCCGTGCCATTCGTGAGTTCAGAAGCGTCAATTTTACAGTTTTGAAAAGATGGTCGAAATCAATTATGACATCATCAGTGATGTCACAATTGACATTATCGGTTTTAAAATTACTGTCGTAGATGATGTCCGTGCCATTCGTGAGTTCAGAAGCGTCAATTTTACAGTTTTGAAAAGATAGTCAAAATCAATTATGACATCATCAGTGATGTCACAATTGACATTATCGGTTTTACAATTACTGTCGTAGATGATGTCCGTGCCATTCGTGAGTTCAGAAGCGTCAATTTTACAGATTTGAAAAGATGGTCGAAATCAATTATGACATCATCAGTGATGTCACAATTGACATTATCGGTTTTAAAATTACTGTCGTAGATGATGTCCGTGCCATCCGTGAGTTCAGAAGTGTCAATTTTACAGTTTCGAAAAGATGGTCAAAATCAATTATGACATCATCAGTGATGTCACAATTGACATTATTGGTTTTAAAATTACTGTCGTAGATGATGTCCGTGCCATCCGTGAGTTCAGAATCGTCAAATTTACAGTTTCGAAAAGATGGTCGAAATCAATTATGACATCATCAGTGATGTCACAATTGACATTATCGGTTTTAAAATTACTGTCGTAGATGATGTCCGTGCCATCCGTGAGTTCAGAAGTGTCAATTTTACAGTTTTGAAAAGATGGTCGAAATCAATTATGACATCATCAGTGATGTCACAATTGACATTATCGATTTTAAAATTACTGTCATAGATGATGTCCGTGCCATTCGTGAGTTCAGAAGCGTCAATTTTACAGTTTTGAAAAGATGGTCGAAATCAATTATGACATCATCAGTGATGTCACAATTGACATTATCGGTTTTACAATTACTATCGTAGATGATGTCCGTGCCATTCGTGAGTTCAGAAGCGTCAATTTTACAGTTTTGAAAAGATGGTCGAAATCAATTATGACATCATCAGTGATGTCACAATTGACATTATCGGTTTTAAAATTACTGTCGTAGATGATGTCCGTGCCATCCGTGAGTTCAGAAGTGTCAATTTTACAGTTTTGAAAAGATGGTCGAAATCAATTATGACATCATCAGTGATGTCACAATTGACATTATCGGTTTTAAAATTACTGTCGTAGATGATGTCCGTGCCATTCGTGAGTTCAGAAGCGTCAATTTTACAGTTTTGAAAAGATGGTCGAAATCAATTATGACATCATCAGTGATGTCACAATTGACATTATCGGTTTTAAAATTACTGTCGTAGATGATGTCCGTGCCATCCGTGAGTTCAGAAGTGTCAATTTTACAGTTTCGAAAAGATGGTCGAAATCAATTATGACATCATCAGTGATGTCACAATTGACATTATCGGTTTTAAAATTACTGTCGTAGATGATGTCCGTGCCATCCGTGAGTTCAGAAGTGTCAATTTTACAGTTTTGAAAAGATGGTCGAAATCAATTATGACATCATCAGTGATGTCACAATTGACATTATCGGTTTTAAAATTACTGTCGTAGATGATGTCCGTGCCATTCGTGACTTCAGAAGCGTCAATTTTACAGTTTTGAAAAGATGGTCGAAATCAATTATGACATCATCAGTGATGTCACAATTGACATTATCGGTTTTAAAATTACTGTCGTAGATGATGTCCGTGCCATCCGTGAGTTCAGAAGTGTCAATTTTACAGTTTCGAAAAGATGGTCAAAATCAATTATGACATCATCAGTGATGTCACAATTGACTTTATCGATTTTAAAATTACTGTCGTAGATGATGTCCGTGCCATTCGTGAGTTCAGAAGCGTCAATTTTACAGTTTTGAAAAGATGGTCGAAATCAATTATGACATCATCAGTGATGTCACAATTGACATTATCGGTTTTAAAATTACTGTCGTAGATGATGTCCGTGCCATTCGTGAGTTCAGAAGCGTCAATTTTACAGTTTTGAAAAGTTGGTCAAAATCAATTATGACATCATCAGTGATGTCACAATTGACATTATCGGTTTTAAAATTACTGTCGTAGATGATGTCCGTGCCATCCGTGAGTTCAGAAGTGTCAATTTTACAGTTTCGAAAAGATGGTCAAAATCAATTACAGTATGACATCATCAGTGATGTCACAATTGACATTATCGGTTTTAAAATTACTGTCGTAGATGATGTTCGTGCCATTCGTGAGTTCAGAAGCGTCAATTTTACAGTTTTGAAAAGATGGTCGAAATCAATTATGACATCATCAGTGATGTCACAATTGACATTATCGGTTTTAAAATTACTGTCGTAGATGATGTCCATGCCATTCGTGACTTCAGAAGCGTCAATTTTACAGTTTTGAAAAGATGGTCGAAATCAATTATGACATCATCAGTGATGTCACAATTGACATTATCGGTTTTAAAATTACTGTCGTAGATGATGTCCGTGCCATCCGTGAGTTCAGAAGTGTCAATTTTACAGTTTCGAAAAGATGGTCAAAATCAATTATGACATCATCAGTGATGTCACAATTGACTTTATCGATTTTAAAATTACTGTCGTAGATGATGTCCGTGCCATTCGTGAGTTCAGAAGCGTCAATTTTACAGTTTTGAAAAGATGGTCGAAATCAATTATGACATCATCAGTGATGTCACAATTGACATTATCGGTTTTAAAATTACTGTCGTAGATGATGTCCGTGCCATTCGTGAGTTCAGAAGCGTCAATTTTACAGTTTTGAAAAGTTGGTCAAAATCAATTATGACATCATCAGTGATGTCACAATTGACATTATCGGTTTTAAAATTACTGTCGTAGATGATGTCCGTGCCATCCGTGAGTTCAGAAGTGTCAATTTTACAGTTTCGAAAAGATGGTCAAAATCAATTACAGTATGACATCATCAGTGATGTCACAATTGACATTATCGGTTTTAAAATTACTGTCGTAGATGATGTTCGTGCCATTCGTGAGTTCAGAAGCGTCAATTTTACAGTTTTGAAAAGATGGTCGAAATCAATTATGACATCATCAGTGATGTCACAATTGACATTATCGGTTTTAAAATTACTGTCGTAGATGATGTCCGTGCCATCCGTGAGTTCAGAAGTGTCAATTTTACAGTTTCGAAAAGATGGTCAAAATCAATTATGACATCATCAGTGATGTCACAATTGACATTATCGGTTTTAAAATTACTGTCGTAGATGATGTCCGTGCCATCCGTGAGTTCAGAAGTGTCAATTTTACAGTTTCGAAAAGATGGTCAAAATCAATTACAGTATGACATCATCAGTGATGTCACAATTGACATTATCGGTTTTAAAATTACTGTCGTAGATGATGTTTGTGCCATTCGTGAGTTCAGAAGCGTCAATTTTACAGTTTTGAAAAGATGGTCGAAATCAATTATGACATCATCAGTGATGTCACAATTGACATTATCGGTTATAAAATTACTGTCGTAGATGATGTCCGTGCCATTCGTGAGTTCAGAAGCGTCAATTTTACAGTTTTGAAAAGATAGTCAAAATCAATTATGACATCATCAGTGATGTCACAATTGACATTATCGGTTTTACAATTACTGTCGTAGATGATGTCCGTGCCATTCGTGAGTTCAGAAGCGTCAATTTTACAGATTTGAAAAGATGGTCGAAATCAATTATGACATCATCAGTGATGTCACAATTGACATTATCGGTTTTAAAATTACTGTCGTAGATGATGTTCTTGCCATTCGTGAGTTCAGAAGCGTCATTTTTACAGTTTTGAAAAGATGGTCGAAATCAATTATGACATCATCAGTGATGTCACAATTGACATTATCGGTTTTAAAATTACTGTCGTAGATGATGTCCGTGCCATTCGTGAGTTCAGAAGCGTCAATTTTACAGTTTTGAAAAGATGGTCAAAATCAATTATGACATCATCAGTGATGTCACAATTGACATTATCGGTTTTAAAATTACTGTCGTAGATGATGTCCGTGCCATCCGTGAGTTCAGAAGTGTCAATTTTACAGTTTCGAAAAGATGGTCAAAATCAATTACAGTATGACATCATCAGTGATGTCACAATTGACATTATCGGTTTTAAAATTACTGTCGTAGATGATGTTCGTGCCATTCGTGAGTTCAGAAGCGTCAATTTTACAGTTTTGAAAAGATGGTCGAAATCAATTATGACATCATCAGTGATGTCACAATTGACATTATCGGTTATAAAATTACTGTCGTAGATGATGTTCGTGCCATTCGTGAGTTTAGAAGCGTCAATTTTACAGTTTTGAAAAGATAGTCAAAATCAATTATGACATCATCAGTGATGTCACAATTGACATTATCGGTTTTACAATTACTGTCGTAGATGATGTCCGTGCCATTCGTGAGTTCAGAAGCGTCAATTTTACAGATTTGAAAAGATGGTCGAAATCAATTATGACATCATCAGTGATGTCACAATTGACATTATCGGTTTTAAAATTACTGTCGTAGATGATGTTCGTGCCATTCGTGAGTTCAGAAGCGTCATTTTTACAGTTTTGAAAAGATGGTCGAAATCAATTATGACATCATCAGTGATGTCACAATTGACATTATCGGTTTTAAAATTACTGTCGTAGATGATGTCCGTGCCATTCGTGAGTTCAGAAGCGTCAATTTTACAGTTTTGAAAAGTTGGTCAAAATCAATTATGACATCATCAGTGATGTCACAATTGACATTATCGGTTTTAAAATTACTGTCGTAGATGATGTCCGTGCCATCCGTGAGTTCAGAAGTGTCAATTTTACAGTTTCGAAAAGATGGTCAAAATCAATTACAGTATGACATCATCAGTGATGTCACAATTGACATTATCGGTTTTAAAATTACTGTCGTAGATGATGTTCGTGCCATTCGTGAGTTCAGAAGCGTCAATTTTACAGTTTTGAAAAGATGGTCGAAATCAATTATGACATCATCAGTGATGTCACAATTGACATTATCGGTTATAAAATTACTGTCGTAGATGATGTTCGTGCCATTCGTGAGTTCAGAAGCGTCAATTTTACAGTTTTGAAAAGATAGTCAAAATCAATTATGACATCATCAGTGATGTTACAATTGACATTATCGGTTTTAAAATTACTGTCGTAGATGATGTCCGTGCCATCCGTGAGTTCAGAAGTGTCAATTTTACAGTATCGAAAAGATGGTCAAAATCAATTATGACATCATCAGTGATGTCACAATTGACATTATTGGTTTTAAAATTACTGTCGTAGATGATGTCCGTGCCATCCGTGAGTTCAGAATCGTCAAATTTACAGTTTCGAAAAGATGGTCGAAATCAATTATGACATCATCAGTGATGTCACAATTGACATTATCGGTTTTAAAATTACTGTCGTAGATGATGTCCGTGCCATCCGTGAGTTCAGAAGTGTCAATTTTACAGTTTCGAAAAGATGGTCAAAATCAATTATGACATCATCAGTGATGTCACAATTGACATTATCGATTTTAAAATTACTGTCATAGATGATGTCCGTGCCATTCGTGAGTTCAGAAGCGTCAATTTTACAGTTTTAAAAAGATGGTCGAAATCAATTATGACATCATCAGTGATGTCACAATTGACATTATCGGTTTTAAAATTACTGTCGTAGATGATGTCCGTGCCATTCGTGAGTTCAGAAGCGTCAATTTTACAGTTTTGAAAAGATGGTCGAAATCAATTATGACATCATCAGTGATGTCACAATTGACATTATCGGTTTTAAAATTACTGTCGTAGATGATGTCCGTGCCATTCGTGAGTTCAGAAGCGTCAATTTTACAGTTTTAAAAGATAGTCAAAATCAATTATGACATCATCAGTGATGTCACAATTGACATTATCGGTTTTACAATTACTGTCGTAGATGATGTCCGTGCCATTCGTGAGTTCAGAAGCGTCAATTTTACAGATTTGAAAAGATGGTCGAAATCAATTATGACATCATCAGTGATGTCACAATTGACATTATCGGTTTTAAAATTACTGTCGTAGATGATGTTCGTGCCATTCGTGAGTTCAGAAGCGTCATTTTTACAGTTTTGAAAAGATGGTCGAAATCAATTATGACATCATCAGTGATGTCACAATTGACATTATCGGTTTTAAAATTACTGTCGTAGATGATGTCCGTGCCATTCGTGAGTTCAGAAGCGTCAATTTTACAGTTTTGAAAAGATGGTCAAAATCAATTATGACATCATCAGTGATGTCACAATTGACATTATCGGTTATAAAATTACTGTCGTAGATGATGTTCGTGCCATTCGTGAGTTTAGAAGCGTCAATTTTACAGTTTTGAAAAGATAGTCAAAATCAATTATGACATCATCAGTGATGTCACAATTGACATTATCGGTTTTACAATTACTGTCGTAGATGATGTCCGTGCCATTCGTGAGTTCAGAAGCGTCAATTTTACAGATTTGAAAAGATGGTCGAAATCAATTATGACATCATCAGTGATGTCACAATTGACATTATCGGTTTTAAAATTACTGTCGTAGATGATGTTCGTGCCATTCGTGAGTTCAGAAGCGTCATTTTTACAGTTTTGAAAAGATGGTCGAAATCAATTATGACATCATCAGTGATGTCACAATTGACATTATCGGTTTTAAAATTACTGTCGTAGATGATGTCCGTGCCATTCGTGAGTTCAGAAGCGTCAATTTTACAGTTTTGAAAAGTTGGTCAAAATCAATTATGACATCATCAGTGATGTCACAATTGACATTATCGGTTTTAAAATTACTGTCGTAGATGATGTCCGTGCCATCCGTGAGTTCAGAAGTGTCAATTTTACAGTTTCGAAAAGATGGTCAAAATCAATTACAGTATGACATCATCAGTGATGTCACAATTGACATTATCGGTTTTAAAATTACTGTCGTAGATGATGTTCGTGCCATTCGTGAGTTCAGAAGCGTCAATTTTACAGTTTTGAAAAGATGGTCGAAATCAATTATGACATCATCAGTGATGTCACAATTGACATTATCGGTTATAAAATTACTGTCGTAGATGATGTTCGTGCCATTCGTGAGTTCAGAAGCGTCAATTTTACAGTTTTGAAAAGATAGTCAAAATCAATTATGACATCATCAGTGATGTCACAATTGACATTATCGGTTTTACAATTACTGTCGTAGATGATGTCCGTGCCATTCGTGAGTTCAGAAGCGTCAATTTTACAGATTTGAAAAGATGGTCGAAATCAATTATGACATCATCAGTGATGTTACAATTGACATTATCGGTTTTAAAATTACTGTCGTAGATGATGTCCGTGCCATCCGTGAGTTCAGAAGTGTCAATTTTACAGTATCGAAAAGATGGTCAAAATCAATTATGACATCATCAGTGATGTCACAATTGACATTATTGGTTTTAAAATTACTGTCGTAGATGATGTCCGTGCCATCCGTGAGTTCAGAATCGTCAAATTTACAGTTTCGAAAAGATGGTCGAAATCAATTATGACATCATCAGTGATGTCACAATTGACATTATCGGTTTTAAAATTACTGTCGTAGATGATGTCCGTGCCATCCGTGAGTTCAGAAGTGTCAATTTTACAGTTTCGAAAAGATGGTCAAAATCAATTATGACATCATCAGTGATGTCACAATTGACATTATCGATTTTAAAATTACTGTCATAGATGATGTCCGTGCCATTCGTGAGTTCAGAAGCGTCAATTTTACAGTTTTAAAAAGATGGTCGAAATCAATTATGACATCATCAGTGATGTCACAATTGACATTATCGGTTTTAAAATTACTGTCGTAGATGATGTCCGTGCCATTCGTGAGTTCAGAAGCGTCAATTTTACAGTTTTGAAAAGATGGTCGAAATCAATTATGACATCATCAGTGATGTCACAATTGACATTATCGGTTTTAAAATTACTGTCGTAGATGATGTCCGTGCCATTCGTGAGTTCAGAAGCGTCAATTTTACAGTTTTAAAAGATAGTCAAAATCAATTATGACATCATCAGTGATGTCACAATTGACATTATCGGTTTTACAATTACTGTCGTAGATGATGTCCGTGCCATTCGTGAGTTCAGAAGCGTCAATTTTACAGATTTGAAAAGATGGTCGAAATCAATTATGACATCATCAGTGATGTCACAATTGACATTATCGGTTTTAAAATTACTGTCGTAGATGATGTTCGTGCCATTCGTGAGTTCAGAAGCGTCATTTTTACAGTTTTGAAAAGATGGTCGAAATCAATTATGACATCATCAGTGATGTCACAATTGACATTATCGGTTTTAAAATTACTGTCGTAGATGATGTCCGTGCCATTCGTGAGTTCAGAAGCGTCAATTTTACAGTTTTGAAAAGATGGTCAAAATCAATTATGACATCATCAGTGATGTCACAATTGACATTATCGGTTATAAAATTACTGTCGTAGATGATGTTCGTGCCATTCGTGAGTTTAGAAGCGTCAATTTTACAGTTTTGAAAAGATAGTCAAAATCAATTATGACATCATCAGTGATGTCACAATTGACATTATCGGTTTTACAATTACTGTCGTAGATGATGTCCGTGCCATTCGTGAGTTCAGAAGCGTCAATTTTACAGTTTTGAAAAGATGGTCAAAATCAATTATGACATCATCAGTGATGTCACAATTGACATTATCGGTTATAAAATTACTGTCGTAGATGATGTTCGTGCCATTCGTGAGTTTAGAAGCGTCAATTTTACAGTTTTGAAAAGATAGTCAAAATCAATTATGACATCATCAGTGATGTCACAATTGACATTATCGGTTTTAAAATTACTGTCGTAGATGATGTTCGTGCCATTCGTGAGTTCAGAAGCGTCATTTTTACAGTTTTGAAAAGATGGTCGAAATCAATTATGACATCATCAGTGATGTCACAATTGACATTATCGGTTTTAAAATTACTGTCGTAGATGATGTCCGTGCCATTCGTGAGTTCAGAAGCGTCAATTTTACAGTTTTGAAAAGTTGGTCAAAATCAATTATGACATCATCAGTGATGTCACAATTGACATTATCGGTTTTAAAATTACTGTCGTAGATGATGTCCGTGCCATCCGTGAGTTCAGAAGTGTCAATTTTACAGTTTCGAAAAGATGGTCAAAATCAATTACAGTATGACATCATCAGTGATGTCACAATTGACATTATCGGTTTTAAAATTACTGTCGTAGATGATGTTCGTGCCATTCGTGAGTTCAGAAGCGTCAATTTTACAGTTTTGAAAAGATGGTCGAAATCAATTATGACATCATCAGTGATGTCACAATTGACATTATCGGTTATAAAATTACTGTCGTAGATGATGTTCGTGCCATTCGTGAGTTCAGAAGCGTCAATTTTACAGTTTTGAAAAGATAGTCAAAATCAATTATGACATCATCAGTGATGTCACAATTGACATTATCGGTTTTACAATTACTGTCGTAGATGATGTCCGTGCCATTCGTGAGTTCAGAAGCGTCAATTTTACAGATTTGAAAAGATGGTCGAAATCAATTATGACATCATCAGTGATGTTACAATTGACATTATCGGTTTTAAAATTACTGTCGTAGATGATGTCCGTGCCATCCGTGAGTTCAGAAGTGTCAATTTTACAGTATCGAAAAGATGGTCAAAATCAATTATGACATCATCAGTGATGTCACAATTGACATTATTGGTTTTAAAATTACTGTCGTAGATGATGTCCGTGCCATCCGTGAGTTCAGAATCGTCAAATTTACAGTTTCGAAAAGATGGTCGAAATCAATTATGACATCATCAGTGATGTCACAATTGACATTATCGGTTTTAAAATTACTGTCGTAGATGATGTCCGTGCCATCCGTGAGTTCAGAAGTGTCAATTTTACAGTTTCGAAAAGATGGTCAAAATCAATTATGACATCATCAGTGATGTCACAATTGACATTATCGATTTTAAAATTACTGTCATAGATGATGTCCGTGCCATTCGTGAGTTCAGAAGCGTCAATTTTACAGTTTTGAAAAGATGGTCGAAATCAATTATGACATCATCAGTGATGTCACAATTGACATTATCGGTTTTAAAATTACTGTCGTAGATGATGTCCGTGCCATTCGTGAGTTCAGAAGCGTCAATTTTACAGTTTTGAAAAGATGGTCGAAATCAATTATGACATCATCAGTGATGTCACAATTGACATTATCGGTTTTAAAATTACTGTCGTAGATGATGTCCGTGCCATTCGTGAGTTCAGAAGCGTCAATTTTACAGTTTTAAAAGATAGTCAAAATCAATTATGACATCATCAGTGATGTCACAATTGACATTATCGGTTTTACAATTACTGTCGTAGATGATGTCCGTGCCATTCGTGAGTTCAGAAGCGTCAATTTTACAGATTTGAAAAGATGGTCGAAATCAATTATGACATCATCAGTGATGTCACAATTGACATTATCTATTTTAAAATTACTGTCGTAGATGATGTTCGTGCCATTCGTGAGTTCAGAAGCGTCATTTTTACAGTTTTGAAAAGATGGTCGAAATCAATTATGACATCATCAGTGATGTCACAATTGACATTATCGGTTTTAAAATTACTGTCGTAGATGATGTCCGTGCCATTCGTGAGTTCAGAAGCGTCAATTTTACAGTTTTGAAAAGATGGTCAAAATCAATTATGACATCATCAGTGATGTCACAATTGACATTATCGGTTTTAAAATTACTGTCGTAGATGATGTCCGTGCCATCCGTGAGTTCAGAAGTGTCAATTTTACAGTTTCGAAAAGATGGTCAAAATCAATTACAGTATGACATCATCAGTGATGTCACAATTGACATTATCGGTTTTAAAATTACTGTCGTAGATGATGTTCGTGCCATTCGTGAGTTCAGAAGCGTCAATTTTACAGTTTTGAAAAGATGGTCGAAATCAATTATGACATCATCAGTGATGTCACAATTGACATTATTGGTTTTAAAATTACTGTCGCAGATGATGTCCGTGCCATTCGTGCGTTCAGAAGCGTCAATTTTACAGTTTTGAAAAGATGGTCGAAATCAATTATGACATCATCAGTGATGTCACAATTGACATTATCGGTTTTAAAATTACTGTCGTAGATGATGTCCGTGCCATTCGTGAGTTCAGAAGCGTAAATTTTACAGTTTTGAAAAGATAGTCAAAATCAATTATGACATCATCAGTGATGTCACAATTGACATTATCAGTTTTACAATTACTGTCGTAGATGATGTCCGTGCCATTCGTGAGTTCAGAAGCGTCAATTTTACAGATTTGAAAAGATGGTCGAAATCAATTATGACATCATCAGTGATGTCACAATTGACATTATCGGTTTTAAAATTACTGTCGTAGATGATGTCCGTGCCATCCGTGAGTTCAGAAGTGTCAATTTTACAGTTTCGAAAAGATGGTCAAAATCAATTATGACATCATCAGTGATGTCACAATTGACATTATTGGTTTTAAAATTACTGTCGTAGATGATGTCCGTGCCATCCGTGAGTTCAGAATCGTCAAATTTACAGTTTCGAAAAGATGGTCGAAATCAATTATGACATCATCAGTGATGTCACAATTGACATTATCGGTTTTAAAATTACTGTCGTAGATGATGTCCGTGCCATCCGTGAGTTCAGAAGTGTCAATTTTACAGTTTCGAAAAGATGGTCAAAATCAATTATGACATCATCAGTGATGTCACATTTGACATTATCGATTTTACAATTACTGTCATAGATGATGTCCGTGCCATTCGTGAGTTCAGAAGTGTCAATTTTACAGTTTCGAAAAGATGGTCAAAATCAATTACAGTATGACATCATCAGTGATGTCACAATTGACATTATCGGTTTTAAAATTACTGTCGTAGATGATGTTCGTGCCATTCGTGAGTTCAGAAGCGTCAATTTTACAGTTTTGAAAAGATGGTTGAATTCAATTATGACATCATCAGTGATGTCACAATTGACATTATCGGTTATAAAATTACTGTCGTAGATGATGTTCGTGCCATTCGTGAGTTCAGAAGCGTCAATTTTACAGTTTTGAAAAGATGGTCGAAATCAATTATGACATCATCAGTGATGTCACAATTGACATTATTGGTTTTAAAATTACTGTCGCAGATGATGTCTGTGCCATTCGTGCGTTCAGAAGCGTCAATTTTACAGTTTTGAAAAGATGGTCGAAATCAATTATGACATCATCAGTGATGTCACAATTGACATTATCGGTTTTAAAATTACTGTCGTAGATGATGTCCGTGCCATTCGTGAGTTCAGAAGCGTCAATTTTACAGTTTTGAAAAGATAGTCAAAATCAATTATGACATCATCAGTGATGTCACAATTGACATTATCGGTTTTACAATTACTGTCGTAGATGATGTCCGTGCCATTCGTGAGTTCAGAAGCGTCAATTTTACAGATTTGAAAAGATGGTCGAAATCAATTATGACATCATCAGTGATGTCACAATTGACATTATCGGTTTTAAAATTACTGTCGTAGATGATGTCCGTGCCATCCGTGAGTTCAGAAGTGTCAATTTTACAGTTTCGAAAAGATGGTCAAAATCAATTATGACATCATCAGTGATGTCACAATTGACATTATTGGTTTTAAAATTACTGTCGTAGATGATGTCCGTGCCATCCGTGAGTTCAGAATCGTCAAATTTACAGTTTCGAAAAGATGGTCGAAATCAATTATGACATCATCAGTGATGTCACAATTGACATTATCGGTTTTAAAATTACTGTCGTAGATGATGTCCGTGCCATCCGTGAGTTCAGAAGTGTCAATTTTACAGTTTCGAAAAGATGGTCAAAATCAATTATGACATCATCAGTGATGTCACAATTGACATTATCGATTTTAAAATTACTGTCATAGATGATGTCCGTGCCATTCGTGAGTTCAGAAGCGTCAATTTTACAGTTTTGAAAAGATGGTCGAAATCAATTATGACATCATCAGTGATGTCACAATTGACATTATCGGTTTTAAAATTACTGTCGTAGATGATGTCCGTGCCATTCGTGAGTTCAGAAGCGTCAATTTTACAGTTTTGAAAAGATGGTCGAAATCAATTATGACATCATCAGTGATGTCACAATTGACATTATCGGTTTTCAAATTACTGTCGTAGATGATGTTCGTGCCATTCGTGAGTTCAGAAGCGTCAATTTTACAGTTTTGAAAAGATGGTCGAAATCAATTATGACATCATCAGTGATGTCACAATTGACATTATTGGTTTTAAAATTACTGTCGCAGATGATGTCTGTGCCATTCGTGCGTTCAGAAGCGTCAATTTTACAGTTTTGAAAAGATGGTCGAAATCAATTATGACATCATCAGTGATGTCACAATTGACATTATCGGTTTTAAAATTACTGTCGTAGATGATGTCCGTGCCATTCGTGAGTTCAGAAGCGTCAATTTTACAGTTTTGAAAAGATAGTCAAAATCAATTATGACATCATCAGTGATGTCACAATTGACATTATCGGTTTTACAATTACTGTCGTAGATGATGTCCGTGCCATTCGTGAGTTCAGAAGCGTCAATTTTACAGATTTGAAAAGATGGTCGAAATCAATTATGACATCATCAGTGATGTCACAATTGACATTATCGGTTTTAAAATTACTGTCGTAGATGATGTCCGTGCCATCCGTGAGTTCAGAAGTGTCAATTTTACAGTTTCGAAAAGATGGTCAAAATCAATTATGACATCATCAGTGATGTCACAATTGACATTATTGGTTTTAAAATTACTGTCGTAGATGATGTCCGTGCCATCCGTGAGTTCAGAATCGTCAAATTTACAGTTTCGAAAAGATGGTCGAAATCAATTATGACATCATCAGTGATGTCACAATTGACATTATCGGTTTTAAAATTACTGTCGTAGATGATGTCCGTGCCATCCGTGAGTTCAGAAGTGTCAATTTTACAGTTTCGAAAAGATGGTCAAAATCAATTATGACATCATCAGTGATGTCACAATTGACATTATCGATTTTAAAATTACTGTCATAGATGATGTCCGTGCCATTCGTGAGTTCAGAAGCGTCAATTTTACAGTTTTGAAAAGATGGTCGAAATCAATTATGACATCATCAGTGATGTCACAATTGACATTATCGGTTTTAAAATTACTGTCGTAGATGATGTCCGTGCCATTCGTGAGTTCAGAAGCGTCAATTTTACAGTTTTGAAAAGATGGTCGAAATCAATTATGACATCATCAGTGATGTCACAATTGACATTATCGGTTTTCAAATTACTGTCGTAGATGATGTCCGTGCCATTCGTGAGTTCAGAAGCGTCAATTTTACAGTTTTGAAAAGATGGTCGAAATCAATTATGACATCATCAGTGATGTCACAATTGACATTATAGTTTTTAAAATTACTGTCATAGATGATGTTCGTGCCATTCGTGAGTTCAGAAGCGTCAATTTTACAGTTTTGAAAAGATGGTCGAAATCAATTATGACATCATCAGTGATGTCACAATTGACATTATCGGTTTTAAAATTACTGTCGTAGATGATGTCCGTGCCATTCGTGAGTTCAGAAGCGTCAATTTTACAGTTTTGAAAAGATGGTCGAAATCAATTATGACATCATCAGTGATGTCACAATTGACATTATCGGTTTTAAAATTACTGTCGTAGATGATGTCCGTGCCATTCGTGAGTTCAGAAGCGTCAATTTTACAGTTTTGAAAAGATAGTCAAAATCAATTATGACATCATCAGTGATGTCACAATTGACATTATCGGTTTTACAATTACTGTCGTAGATGATGTCCGTGCCATTCGTGAGTTCAGAAGCGTCAATTTTACAGATTTGAAAAGATGGTCGAAATCAATTATGACATCATCAGTGATGTCACAATTGACATTATCGGTTTTAAAATTACTGTCGTAGATGATGTCCGTGCCATCCGTGAGTTCAGAAGTGTCAATTTTACAGTTTCGAAAAGATGGTCAAAATCAATTATGACATCATCAGTGATGTCACAATTGACATTATCGGTTTTAAAATTACTGTCGTAGATGATGTCCGTGCCATCCGTGAGTTCAGAAGTGTCAATTTTACAGTTTCGAAAAGATGGTCAAAATCAATTATGACATCATCAGTGATGTCACAATTGACATTATCGATTTTAAAATTACTGTCATAGATGATGTCCGTGCCATTCGTGAGTTCAGAAGCGTCAATTTTACAGTTTTGAAAAGATGGTCGAAATCAATTATGACATCATCAGTGATGTCACAATTGACATTATCGGTTTTAAAATTACTGTCGTAGATGATGTCCGTGCCATTCGTGAGTTCAGAAGCGTCAATTTTTCAGTTTTGAAAAGATGGTCGAAATCGATTATGACATCATCAGTGATGTCACAATTGACATTATCGGTTTTAAAATTACTGTCGTAGATGATGTCCGTGCCATTCGTGAGTTCAGAAGCGTCAATTTTACAGTTTTGAAAAGATAGTCAAAATCAATTATGACATCATCAGTGATGTCACAATTGACATTATCGGTTTTACAATTACTGTCGTAGATGATGTCCGTGCCATTCGTGAGTTCAGAAGCGTCAATTTTACAGATTTGAAAAGATGGTCGAAATCAATTATGACATCATCAGTGATGTCACAATTGACATTATCGGTTTTAAAATTACTGTCGTAGATGATGTTCGTGCCATTCGTGAGTTCAGAAGCGTCATTTTTACAGTTTTGAAAAGATGGTCGAAATCAATTATGACATCATCAGTGATGTCACAATTGACATTATAGTTTTTAAAATTACTGTCGTAGATGATGTTCGTGCCATTCGTGAGTTCAGAAGCGTCAATTTTACAGTTTTGAAAAGATGGTCGAAATCAATTATGACATCATCAGTGATGTCACAATTGACATTATCGGTTTTAAAATTACTGTCGTAGATGATGTCCGTGCCATTCGTGAGTTCAGAAGCGTCAATTTTACAGTTTTGAAAAGATGGTCGAAATCAATTATGACATCATCAGTGATGTCACAATTGACATTATCGGTTTTAAAATTACTGTCGTAGATGATGTCCGTGCCATTCGTGAGTTCAGAAGCGTCAATTTTACAGTTTTAAAAGATAGTCAAAATCAATTATGACATCATCAGTGATGTCACAATTGACATTATCGGTTTTACAATTACTGTCGTAGATGATGTCCGTGCCATTCGTGAGTTCAGAAGCGTCAATTTTACAGATTTGAAAAGATGGTCGAAATCAATTATGACATCATCAGTGATGTCACAATTGACATTATCTATTTTAAAATTACTGTCGTAGATGATGTTCGTGCCATTCGTGAGTTCAGAAGCGTCATTTTTACAGTTTTGAAAAGATGGTCGAAATCAATTATGACATCATCAGTGATGTCACAATTGACATTATCGGTTTTAAAATTACTGTCGTAGATGATGTCCGTGCCATTCGTGAGTTCAGAAGCGTCAATTTTACAGTTTTGAAAAGATGGTCAAAATCAATTATGACATCATCAGTGATGTCACAATTGACATTATCGGTTTTAAAATTACTGTCGTAGATGATGTTCGTGCCATTCGTGAGTTCAGAAGCGTCAATTTTACAGTTTTGAAAAGATGGTCGAAATCAATTATGACATCATCAGTGATGTCACAATTGACATTATTGGTTTTAAAATTACTGTCGCAGATGATGTCTGTGCCATTCGTGCGTTCAGAAGCGTCAATTTTACAGTTTTGAAAAGATGGTCGAAATCAATTATGACATCATCAGTGATGTCACAATTGACATTATCGGTTTTAAAATTACTGTCGTAGATGATGTCCGTGCCATTCGTGAGTTCAGAAGCGTCAATTTTACAGTTTTGAAAAGATAGTCAAAATCAATTATGACATCATCAGTGATGTCACAATTGACATTATCGGTTTTACAATTACTGTCGTAGATGATGTCCGTGCCATTCGTGAGTTCAGAAGCGTCAATTTTACAGATTTGAAAAGATGGTCGAAATCAATTATGACATCATCAGTGATGTCACAATTGACATTATCGGTTTTAAAATTACTGTCGTAGATGATGTCCGTGCCATCCGTGAGTTCAGAAGTGTCAATTTTACAGTTTCGAAAAGATGGTCAAAATCAATTATGACATCATCAGTGATGTCACAATTGACATTATTGGTTTTAAAATTACTGTCGTAGATGATGTCCGTGCCATCCGTGAGTTCAGAATCGTCAAATTTACAGTTTCGAAAAGATGGTCGAAATCAATTATGACATCATCAGTGATGTCACAATTGACATTATCGGTTTTAAAATTACTGTCGTAGATGATGTCCGTGCCATCCGTGAGTTCAGAAGTGTCAATTTTACAGTTTCGAAAAGATGGTCAAAATCAATTATGACATCATCAGTGATGTCACAATTGACATTATCGATTTTAAAATTACTGTCATAGATGATGTCCGTGCCATTCGTGAGTTCAGAAGCGTCAATTTTACAGTTTTGAAAAGATGGTCGAAATCAATTATGACATCATCAGTGATGTCACAATTGACATTATCGGTTTTAAAATTACTGTCGTAGATGATGTCCGTGCCATTCGTGAGTTCAGAAGCGTCAATTTTACAGTTTTGAAAAGATGGTCGAAATCAATTATGACATCATCAGTGATGTCACAATTGACATTATCGGTTTTCAAATTACTGTCGTAGATGATGTCCGTGCCATTCGTGAGTTCAGAAGCGTCAATTTTACAGTTTTGAAAAGATGGTCGAAATCAATTATGACATCATCAGTGATGTCACAATTGACATTATAGTTTTTAAAATTACTGTCGTAGATGATGTTCGTGCCATTCGTGAGTTCAGAAGCGTCAATTTTACAGTTTTGAAAAGATGGTCGAAATCAATTATGACATCATCAGTGATGTCACAATTGACATTATCGGTTTTAAAATTACTGTCGTAGATGATGTCCGTGCCATTCGTGAGTTCAGAAGCGTCAATTTTACAGTTTTGAAAAGATGGTCGAAATCAATTATGACATCATCAGTGATGTCACAATTGACATTATCGGTTTTAAAATTACTGTCGTAGATGATGTCCGTGCCATTCGTGAGTTCAGAAGCGTCAATTTTACAGTTTTGAAAAGATAGTCAAAATCAATTATGACATCATCAGTGATGTCACAATTGACATTATCGGTTTTACAATTACTGTCGTAGATGATGTCCGTGCCATTCGTGAGTTCAGAAGCGTCAATTTTACAGATTTGAAAAGATGGTCGAAATCAATTATGACATCATCAGTGATGTCACAATTGACATTATCGGTTTTAAAATTACTGTCGTAGATGATGTCCGTGCCATCCGTGAGTTCAGAAGTGTCAATTTTACAGTTTCGAAAAGATGGTCAAAATCAATTATGACATCATCAGTGATGTCACAATTGACATTATCGGTTTTAAAATTACTGTCGTAGATGATGTCCGTGCCATCCGTGAGTTCAGAAGTGTCAATTTTACAGTTTCGAAAAGATGGTCAAAATCAATTATGACATCATCAGTGATGTCACAATTGACATTATCGATTTTAAAATTACTGTCATAGATGATGTCCGTGCCATTCGTGAGTTCAGAAGCGTCAATTTTACAGTTTTGAAAAGATGGTCGAAATCAATTATGACATCATCAGTGATGTCACAATTGACATTATCGGTTTTAAAATTACTGTCGTAGATGATGTCCGTGCCATTCGTGAGTTCAGAAGCGTCAATTTTTCAGTTTTGAAAAGATGGTCGAAATCGATTATGACATCATCAGTGATGTCACAATTGACATTATCGGTTTTAAAATTACTGTCGTAGATGATGTCCGTGCCATTCGTGAGTTCAGAAGCGTCAATTTTACAGTTTTGAAAAGATAGTCAAAATCAATTATGACATCATCAGTGATGTCACAATTGACATTATCGGTTTTACAATTACTGTCGTAGATGATGTCCGTGCCATTCGTGAGTTCAGAAGCGTCAATTTTACAGATTTGAAAAGATGGTCGAAATCAATTATGACATCATCAGTGATGTCACAATTGACATTATCGGTTTTAAAATTACTGTCGTAGATGATGTTCGTGCCATTCGTGAGTTCAGAAGCGTCATTTTTACAGTTTTGAAAAGATGGTCGAAATCAATTATGACATCATCAGTGATGTCACAATTGACATTATAGTTTTTAAAATTACTGTCGTAGATGATGTTCGTGCCATTCGTGAGTTCAGAAGCGTCAATTTTACAGTTTTGAAAAGATGGTCGAAATCAATTATGACATCATCAGTGATGTCACAATTGACATTATCGGTTTTAAAATTACTGTCGTAGATGATGTCCGTGCCATTCGTGAGTTCAGAAGCGTCAATTTTACAGTTTTGAAAAGATGGTCGAAATCAATTATGACATCATCAGTGATGTCACAATTGACATTATCGGTTTTAAAATTACTGTCGTAGATGATGTCCGTGCCATTCGTGAGTTCAGAAGCGTCAATTTTACAGTTTTAAAAGATAGTCAAAATCAATTATGACATCATCAGTGATGTCACAATTGACATTATCGGTTTTACAATTACTGTCGTAGATGATGTCCGTGCCATTCGTGAGTTCAGAAGCGTCAATTTTACAGATTTGAAAAGATGGTCGAAATCAATTATGACATCATCAGTGATGTCACAATTGACATTATCTATTTTAAAATTACTGTCGTAGATGATGTTCGTGCCATTCGTGAGTTCAGAAGCGTCATTTTTACAGTTTTGAAAAGATGGTCGAAATCAATTATGACATCATCAGTGATGTCACAATTGACATTATCGGTTTTAAAATTACTGTCGTAGATGATGTCCGTGCCATTCGTGAGTTCAGAAGCGTCAATTTTACAGTTTTGAAAAGATGGTCAAAATCAATTATGACATCATCAGTGATGTCACAATTGACATTATCGGTTTTAAAATTACTGTCGTAGATGATGTCCGTGCCATCCGTGAGTTCAGAAGTGTCAATTTTACAGTTTCGAAAAGATGGTCAAAATCAATTACAGTATGACATCATCAGTGATGTCACAATTGACATTATCGGTTTTAAAATTACTGTCGTAGATGATGTTCGTGCCATTCGTGAGTTCAGAAGCGTCAATTTTACAGTTTTGAAAAGATGGTCGAAATCAATTATGACATCATCAGTGATGTCACAATTGACATTATTGGTTTTAAAATTACTGTCGCAGATGATGTCCGTGCCATTCGTGCGTTCAGAAGCGTCAATTTTACAGTTTTGAAAAGATGGTCGAAATCAATTATGACATCATCAGTGATGTCACAATTGACATTATCGGTTTTAAAATTACTGTCGTAGATGATGTCCGTGCCATTCGTGAGTTCAGAAGCGTAAATTTTACAGTTTTGAAAAGATAGTCAAAATCAATTATGACATCATCAGTGATGTCACAATTGACATTATCAGTTTTACAATTACTGTCGTAGATGATGTCCGTGCCATTCGTGAGTTCAGAAGCGTCAATTTTACAGATTTGAAAAGATGGTCGAAATCAATTATGACATCATCAGTGATGTCACAATTGACATTATCGGTTTTAAAATTACTGTCGTAGATGATGTCCGTGCCATCCGTGAGTTCAGAAGTGTCAATTTTACAGTTTCGAAAAGATGGTCAAAATCAATTATGACATCATCAGTGATGTCACAATTGACATTATTGGTTTTAAAATTACTGTCGTAGATGATGTCCGTGCCATCCGTGAGTTCAGAATCGTCAAATTTACAGTTTCGAAAAGATGGTCGAAATCAATTATGACATCATCAGTGATGTCACAATTGACATTATCGGTTTTAAAATTACTGTCGTAGATGATGTCCGTGCCATCCGTGAGTTCAGAAGTGTCAATTTTACAGTTTCGAAAAGATGGTCAAAATCAATTATGACATCATCAGTGATGTCACATTTGACATTATCGATTTTACAATTACTGTCATAGATGATGTCCGTGCCATTCGTGAGTTCAGAAGTGTCAATTTTACAGTTTCGAAAAGATGGTCAAAATCAATTACAGTATGACATCATCAGTGATGTCACAATTGACATTATCGGTTTTAAAATTACTGTCGTAGATGATGTTCGTGCCATTCGTGAGTTCAGAAGCGTCAATTTTACAGTTTTGAAAAGATGGTCGAATTCAATTATGACATCATCAGTGATGTCACAATTGACATTATCGGTTATAAAATTACTGTCGTAGATGATGTTCGTGCCATTCGTGAGTTCAGAAGCGTCAATTTTACAGTTTTGAAAAGATGGTCGAAATCAATTATGACATCATCAGTGATGTCACAATTGACATTATTGGTTTTAAAATTACTGTCGCAGATGATGTCTGTGCCATTCGTGCGTTCAGAAGCGTCAATTTTACAGTTTTGAAAAGATGGTCGAAATCAATTATGACATCATCAGTGATGTCACAATTGACATTATCGGTTTTAAAATTACTGTCGTAGATGATGTCCGTGCCATTCGTGAGTTCAGAAGCGTCAATTTTACAGTTTTGAAAAGATAGTCAAAATCAATTATGACATCATCAGTGATGTCACAATTGACATTATCGGTTTTACAATTACTGTCGTAGATGATGTCCGTGCCATTCGTGAGTTCAGAAGCGTCAATTTTACAGATTTGAAAAGATGGTCGAAATCAATTATGACATCATCAGTGATGTCACAATTGACATTATCGGTTTTAAAATTACTGTCGTAGATGATGTCCGTGCCATCCGTGAGTTCAGAAGTGTCAATTTTACAGTTTCGAAAAGATGGTCAAAATCAATTATGACATCATCAGTGATGTCACAATTGACATTATTGGTTTTAAAATTACTGTCGTAGATGATGTCCGTGCCATCCGTGAGTTCAGAATCGTCAAATTTACAGTTTCGAAAAGATGGTCGAAATCAATTATGACATCATCAGTGATGTCACAATTGACATTATCGGTTTTAAAATTACTGTCGTAGATGATGTCCGTGCCATCCGTGAGTTCAGAAGTGTCAATTTTACAGTTTCGAAAAGATGGTCAAAATCAATTATGACATCATCAGTGATGTCACAATTGACATTATCGATTTTAAAATTACTGTCATAGATGATGTCCGTGCCATTCGTGAGTTCAGAAGCGTCAATTTTACAGTTTTGAAAAGATGGTCGAAATCAATTATGACATCATCAGTGATGTCACAATTGACATTATCGGTTTTAAAATTACTGTCGTAGATGATGTCCGTGCCATTCGTGAGTTCAGAAGCGTCAATTTTACAGTTTTGAAAAGATGGTCGAAATCAATTATGACATCATCAGTGATGTCACAATTGACATTATCGGTTTTCAAATTACTGTCGTAGATGATGTCCGTGCCATTCGTGAGTTCAGAAGCGTCAATTTTACAGTTTTGAAAAGATGGTCGAAATCAATTATGACATCATCAGTGATGTCACAATTGACATTATAGTTTTTAAAATTACTGTCGTAGATGATGTTCGTGCCATTCGTGAGTTCAGAAGCGTCAATTTTACAGTTTTGAAAAGATGGTCGAAATCAATTATGACATCATCAGTGATGTCACAATTGACATTATCGGTTTTAAAATTACTGTCGTAGATGATGTCCGTGCCATTCGTGAGTTCAGAAGCGTCAATTTTACAGTTTTGAAAAGATGGTCGAAATCAATTATGACATCATCAGTGATGTCACAATTGACATTATCGGTTTTAAAATTACTGTCGTAGATGATGTCCGTGCCATTCGTGAGTTCAGAAGCGTCAATTTTACAGTTTTGAAAAGATAGTCAAAATCAATTATGACATCATCAGTGATGTCACAATTGACATTATCGGTTTTACAATTACTGTCGTAGATGATGTCCGTGCCATTCGTGAGTTCAGAAGCGTCAATTTTACAGATTTGAAAAGATGGTCGAAATCAATTATGACATCATCAGTGATGTCACAATTGACATTATCGGTTTTAAAATTACTGTCGTAGATGATGTCCGTGCCATCCGTGAGTTCAGAAGTGTCAATTTTACAGTTTCGAAAAGATGGTCAAAATCAATTATGACATCATCAGTGATGTCACAATTGACATTATCGGTTTTAAAATTACTGTCGTAGATGATGTCCGTGCCATCCGTGAGTTCAGAAGTGTCAATTTTACAGTTTCGAAAAGATGGTCAAAATCAATTATGACATCATCAGTGATGTCACAATTGACATTATCGATTTTAAAATTACTGTCATAGATGATGTCCGTGCCATTCGTGAGTTCAGAAGCGTCAATTTTACAGTTTTGAAAAGATGGTCGAAATCAATTATGACATCATCAGTGATGTCACAATTGACATTATCGGTTTTAAAATTACTGTCGTAGATGATGTCCGTGCCATTCGTGAGTTCAGAAGCGTCAATTTTTCAGTTTTGAAAAGATGGTCGAAATCGATTATGACATCATCAGTGATGTCACAATTGACATTATCGGTTTTAAAATTACTGTCGTAGATGATGTCCGTGCCATTCGTGAGTTCAGAAGCGTCAATTTTACAGTTTTGAAAAGATAGTCAAAATCAATTATGACATCATCAGTGATGTCACAATTGACATTATCGGTTTTACAATTACTGTCGTAGATGATGTCCGTGCCATTCGTGAGTTCAGAAGCGTCAATTTTACAGATTTGAAAAGATGGTCGAAATCAATTATGACATCATCAGTGATGTCACAATTGACATTATCGGTTTTAAAATTACTGTCGTAGATGATGTTCGTGCCATTCGTGAGTTCAGAAGCGTCATTTTTACAGTTTTGAAAAGATGGTCGAAATCAATTATGACATCATCAGTGATGTCACAATTGACATTATCGGTTTTAAAATTACTGTCGTAGATGATGTCCGTGCCATTCGTGAGTTCAGAAGCGTCAATTTTACAGTTTTGAAAAGATGGTCGAAATCAATTATGACATCATCAGTGATGTCACAATTGACATTATCGGTTTTAAAATTACTGTCGTAGATGATGTCCGTGCCATTCGTGAGTTCAGAAGCGTCAATTTTACAGTTTTGAAAAGATAGTCAAAATCAATTATGACATCATCAGTGATGTCACAATTGACATTATCGGTTTTACAATTACTGTCGTAGATGATGTCCGTGCCATTCGTGAGTTCAGAAGCGTCAATTTTACAGATTTGAAAAGATGGTCGAAATCAATTATGACATCATCAGTGATGTCACAATTGACATTATCGGTTTTAAAATTACTGTCGTAGATGATGTCCGTGCCATCCGTGAGTTCAGAAGTGTCAATTTTACAGTTTCGAAAAGATGGTCAAAATCAATTATGACATCATCAGTGATGTCACAATTGACATTATCGGTTTTAAAATTACTGTCGTAGATGATGTCCGTGCCATCCGTGAGTTCAGAAGTGTCAATTTTACAGTTTCGAAAAGATGGTCAAAATCAATTATGACATCATCAGTGATGTCACAATTGACATTATCGATTTTAAAATTACTGTCATAGATGATGTCCGTGCCATTCGTGAGTTCAGAAGCGTCAATTTTACAGTTTTGAAAAGATGGTCGAAATCAATTATGACATCATCAGTGATGTCACAATTGACATTATCGGTTTTAAAATTACTGTCGTAGATGATGTCCGTGCCATTCGTGAGTTCAGAAGCGTCAATTTTTCAGTTTTAAAAAGATGGTCGAAATCGATTATGACATCATCAGTGATGTCACAATTGACATTATCGGTTTTAAAATTACTGTCGTAGATGATGTCCGTGCCATTCGTGAGTTCAGAAGCGTCAATTTTACAGTTTTGAAAAGATAGTCAAAATCAATTATGACATCATCAGTGATGTCACAATTGACATTATCGGTTTTACAATTACTGTCGTAGATGATGTCCGTGCCATTCGTGAGTTCAGAAGCGTCAATTTTACAGATTTGAAAAGATGGTCGAAATCAATTATGACATCATCAGTGATGTCACAATTGACATTATCGGTTTTAAAATTACTGTCGTAGATGATGTTCGTGCCATTCGTGAGTTCAGAAGCGTCATTTTTACAGTTTTGAAAAGATGGTCGAAATCAATTATGACATCATCAGTGATGTCACAATTGACATTATCGGTTTTAAAATTACTGTCGTAGATGATGTCCGTGCCATTCGTGAGTTCAGAAGCGTCAATTTTACAGTTTTGAAAAGATGGTCAAAATCAATTATGACATCATCAGTGATGTCACAATTGACATTATCGGTTTTAAAATTACTGTCGTAGATGATGTCCGTGCCATCCGTGAGTTCAGAAGTGTCAATTTTACAGTTTCGAAAAGATGGTCAAAATCAATTACAGTATGACATCATCAGTGATGTCACAATTGACATTATCGGTTTTAAAATTACTGTCGTAGATGATGTTCGTGCCATTCGTGAGTTCAGAAGCGTCAATTTTACAGTTTTGAAAAGATGGTCGAAATCAATTATGACATCATCAGTGATGTCACAATTGACATTATCGGTTATAAAATTACTGTCGTAGATGATGTTCGTGCCATTCGTGAGTTTAGAAGCGTCAATTTTACAGTTTTGAAAAGATAGTCAAAATCAATTATGACATCATCAGTGATGTCACAATTGACATTATCGGTTTTACAATTACTGTCGTAGATGATGTCCGTGCCATTCGTGAGTTCAGAAGCGTCAATTTTACAGATTTGAAAAGATGGTCGAAATCAATTATGACATCATCAGTGATGTCACAATTGACATTATCGGTTTTAAAATTACTGTCGTAGATGATGTTCGTGCCATTCGTGAGTTCAGAAGCGTCATTTTTACAGTTTTGAAAAGATGGTCGAAATCAATTATGACATCATCAGTGATGTCACAATTGACATTATCGGTTTTAAAATTACTGTCGTAGATGATGTCCGTGCCATCCGTGAGTTCAGAAGTGTCAATTTTACAGTTTCGAAAAGATGGTCAAAATCAATTACAGTATGACATCATCAGTGATGTCACAATTGACATTATCGGTTTTAAAATTACTGTCGTAGATGATGTTCGTGCCATTCGTGAGTTCAGAAGCGTCAATTTTACAGTTTTGAAAAGATGGTCGAAATCAATTATGACATCATCAGTGATGTCACAATTGACATTATCGGTTATAAAATTACTGTCGTAGATGATGTTCATGCCATTCGTGAGTTCAGAAGCGTCAATTTTACAGTTTTGAAAAGATAGTCAAAATCAATTATGACATCATCAGTGATGTCACAATTGACATTATCGGTTTTACAATTACTGTCGTAGATGATGTCCGTGCCATTCGTGAGTTCAGAAGCGTCAATTTTACAGATTTGAAAAGATGGTCGAAATCAATTATGACATCATCAGTGATGTCACAATTGACATTATCGGTTTTAAAATTACTGTCGTAGATGATGTCCGTGCCATCCGTGAGTTCAGAAGTGTCAATTTTACAGTATCGAAAAGATGGTCAAAATCAATTATGACATCATCAGTGATGTCACAATTGACATTATTGGTTTTAAAATTACTGTCGTAGATGATGTCCGTGCCATCCGTGAGTTCAGAATCGTCAAATTTACAGTTTCGAAAAGATGGTCGAAATCAATTATGACATCATCAGTGATGTCACAATTGACATTATCGGTTTTAAAATTACTGTCGTAGATGATGTCCGTGCCATCCGTGAGTTCAGAAGTGTCAATTTTACAGTTTCGAAAAGATGGTCAAAATCAATTATGACATCATCAGTGATGTCACAATTGACATTCGATTTTAAAATTACTGTCATAGATGATGTCCGTGCCATTCGTGAGTTCAGAAGCGTCAATTTTACAGTTTTGAAAAGATGGTCGAAATCAATTATGACATCATCAGTGATGTCACAATTGACATTATCGGTTTTAAAATTACTGTCGTAGATGATGTCCGTGCCATTCGTGAGTTCAGAAGCGTCAATTTTACAGTTTTGAAAAGATGGTCGAAATCAATTATGACATCATCAGTGATGTCACAATTGACATTATCGGTTTTAAAATTACTGTCGTAGATGATGTCCGTGCCATTCGTGAGTTCAGAAGCGTCAATTTTACAGTTTTAAAAGATAGTCAAAATCAATTATGACATCATCAGTGATGTCACAATTGACATTATCGGTTTTACAATTACTGTCGTAGATGATGTCCGTGCCATTCGTGAGTTCAGAAGCGTCAATTTTACAGATTTGAAAAGATGGTCGAAATCAATTATGACATCATCAGTGATGTCACAATTGACATTATCGGTTTTAAAATTACTGTCGTAGATGATGTTCGTGCCATTCGTGAGTTCAGAAGCGTCATTTTTACAGTTTTGAAAAGATGGTCAAAATCAATTATGACATCATCAGTGATGTCACAATTGACATTATCGGTTTTAAAATTACTGTCGTAGATGATGTCCGTGCCATTCGTGAGTTCAGAAGCGTCAATTTTACAGTTTTGAAAAGATGGTCAAAATCAATTATGACATCATCAGTGATGTCACAATTGACATTATCGGTTTTAAAATTACTGTCGTAGATGATGTCCGTGCCATCCGTGAGTTCAGAAGTGTCAATTTTACAGTTTCGAAAAGATGGTCAAAATCAATTACAGTATGACATCATCAGTGATGTCACAATTGACATTATCGGTTTTAAAATTACTGTCGTAGATGATGTTCGTGCCATTCGTGAGTTCAGAAGCGTCAATTTTACAGTTTTGAAAAGATGGTCGAAATCAATTATGACATCATCAGAGATGTCACAATTGACATTATCGGTTATAAAATTACTGTCGTAGATGATGTCCGTGCCATCCGTGAGTTCAGAAGTGTCAATTTTACAGTTTCGAAAAGATGGTCAAAATCAATTACAGTATGACATCATCAGTGATGTCACAATTGACATTATTGGTTTTAAAATTACTGTCGCAGATGATGTCTGTGCCATTCGTGCGTTCAGAAGCGTCAATTTTACAGTTTTGAAAAGATGGTCGAAATCAATTATGACATCATCAGTGATGTCACAATTGACATTATCGGTTTTAAAATTACTGTCGTAGATGATGTCCGTGCCATTCGTGAGTTCAGAAGCGTCAATTTTACAGTTTTGAAAAGATAGTCAAAATCAATTATGACATCATCAGTGATGTCACAATTGACATTATCAGTTTTACAATTACTGTCGTAGATGATGTCCGTGCCATTCGTGAGTTCAGAAGCGTCAATTTTACAGATTTGAAAAGATGGTCGAAATCAATTATGACATCATCAGTGATGTCACAATTGACATTATCGGTTTTAAAATTACTGTCGTAGATGATGTCCGTGCCATCCGTGAGTTCAGAAGTGTCAATTTTACAGTTTCGAAAAGATGGTCAAAATCAATTATGACATCATCAGTGATGTCACAATTGACATTATTGGTTTTAAAATTACTGTCGTAGATGATGTCCGTGCCATCCGTGAGTTCAGAATCGTCAAATTTACAGTTTCGAAAAGATGGTCGAAATCAATTATGACATCATCAGTGATGTCACAATTGACATTATCGGTTTTAAAATTACTGTCGTAGATGATGTCCGTGCCATCCGTGAGTTCAGAAGTGTCAATTTTACAGTTTCGAAAAGATGGTCAAAATCAATTATGACATCATCAGTGATGTCACATTTGACATTATCGATTTTACAATTACTGTCATAGATGATGTCCGTGCCATTCGTGAGTTCAGAAGTGTCAAATTTACAGTTTCGAAAAGATGGTCAAAATCAATTACAGTATGACATCATCAGTGATGTCACAATTGACATTATCGGTTTTAAAATTACTGTCGTAGATGATGTTCGTGCCATTCGTGAGTTCAGAAGCGTCAATTTTACAGTTTTGAAAAGATGGTCGAAATCAATTATGACATCATCAGTGATGTCACAATTGACATTATCGGTTATAAAATTACTGTCGTAGATGATGTTCGTGCCATTCGTGAGTTCAGAAGCGTCAATTTTACAGTTTTGAAAAGATGGTCGAAATCAATTATGACATCATCAGTGATGTCACAATTGACATTATTGGTTTTAAAATTACTGTCGCAGATGATGTCTGTGCCATTCGTGCGTTCAGAAGCGTCAATTTTACAGTTTTGAAAAGATGGTCGAAATCAATTATGACATCATCAGTGATGTCACAATTGACATTATCGGTTTTAAAATTACTGTCGTAGATGATGTCCGTGCCATTCGTGAGTTCAGAAGCGTCAATTTTACAGTTTTGAAAAGATAGTCAAAATCAATTATGACATCATCAGTGATGTCACAATTGACATTATCGGTTTTACAATTACTGTCGTAGATGATGTCCGTGCCATTCGTGAGTTCAGAAGCGTCAATTTTACAGATTTGAAAAGATGGTCGAAATCAATTATGACATCATCAGTGATGTCACAATTGACATTATCGGTTTTAAAATTACTGTCGTAGATGATGTCCGTGCCATCCGTGAGTTCAGAAGTGTCAATTTTACAGTTTCGAAAAGATGGTCAAAATCAATTATGACATCATCAGTGATGTCACAATTGACATTATTGGTTTTAAAATTACTGTCGTAGATGATGTCCGTGCCATCCGTGAGTTCAGAATCGTCAAATTTACAGTTTCGAAAAGATGGTCGAAATCAATTATGACATCATCAGTGATGTCACAATTGACATTATCGGTTTTAAAATTACTGTCGTAGATGATGTCCGTGCCATCCGTGAGTTCAGAAGTGTCAATTTTACAGTTTCGAAAAGATGGTCAAAATCAATTATGACATCATCAGTAATGTCACAATTGACATTATCGATTTTAAAATTACTGTCGTAGATGATGTCCGTGCCATTCGTGAGTTCAGAAGCGTCAATTTTACAGTTTTGAAAAGATGGTCGAAATCAATTATGACATCATCAGTGATGTCACAATTGACATTATCGGTTTTAAAATTACTGTCGTAGATGATGTCCGTGCCATCCGTAAGTTCAGAAGTGTCAATTTTACAGTTTCGAAAAGATGGTCAAAATCAATTATGACATCATCAGTGATGTCACAATTGACATAATCGGTTTTAAAATTACTGTCGTAGATGATGTCCGTGCCATTCGTGAGTTCAGAAGCGTAAATTTTACAGTTTCGAAAAGATGGTCAAAATCAATTATGACATCATCAGTGATGTCACAATTGACATTATCGGTTTTACAATTACTGTCGTAGATGATGTCCGTGCCATTCGTGAGTTCAGAAGCGTCAATTTTACAGTTTTGAAAAGATGGTCAAAATCAATTATGACATCATCAGTGATGTCACAATTGACATTATCGGTTTTAAAATTACTGTCGTAGATGATGTCCGTGCCATCCGTGAGTTCAGAAGTGTCAATTTTACAGTTTCGAAAAGATGGTCAAAATCAATTACAGTATGACATCATCAGTGATGTCACAATTGACATTATCGGTTTTAAAATTACTGTCGTAGATGATGTTCGTGCCATTCGTGAGTTCAGAAGCGTCAATTTTACAATTTTGAAAAGATGGTCGAAATCAATTATGACATCATCAGTGATGTCACAATTGACATTATCGGTTATAAAATTACTGTCGTAGATGATGTTCGTGCCATTCGTGAGTTCAGAAGCGTCAATTTTACAGTTTTGAAAAGATGGTCGAAATCAATTATGACATCATCAGTGATGTCACAATTGACATTATTGGTTTTAAAATTACTGTCGCAGATGATGTCTGTGCCATTCGTGCGTTCAGAAGCGTCAATTTTACAGTTTTGAAAAGATGGTCGAAATCAATTATGACATCATCAGTGATGTCACAATTGACATTATCGGTTTTAAAATTACTGTCGTAGATGATGTCCGTGCCATTCGTGAGTTCAGAAGCGTCAATTTTACAGTTTTGAAAAGATAGTCAAAATCAATTATGACATCATCAGTGATGTCACAATTGACATTATCGGTTTTACAATTACTGTCGTAGATGATGTCCGTGCCATTCGTGAGTTCAGAAGCGTCAATTTTACAGTTTTGAAAAGATGGTTGAAATCAATTATGACATCATCAGTGATGTCACAATTGACATTATCGGTTTTAAAATTACTGTCGTAGATGATGTCCGTGCCATTCGTGAGTTCAGAAGCGTCAATTTTACAGTTTTGAAAAGATAGTCAAAATCAATTATGACATCATCAGTGATGTCACAATTGACATTATCGGTTTTACAATTACTGTCGTAGATGATGTCCGTGCCATTCGTGAGTTCAGAAGCGTCAATTTTACAGATTTGAAAAGATGGTCGAAATCAATTATGACATCATCAGTGATGTCACAATTGACATTATCGGTTTTAAAATTACTGTCTGAGATGATGTTCGTGCCATTTGTGAGTTCAGAAGCGTCAATTTTACAGTTTTGAAAAGATGGTCGAAATCAATTATGACATCATCAGTGATGTCACAATTGACATTATCGGTTTTAAAATTACTGTCGTAGATGATGTCCGTGCCATTCGTGAGTTCAGAAGCGTCAATTTTACAGTTTTGAAAAGATAGTCAAAATCAATTATGACATCATCAGTGATGTCACAATTGACATTATCGGTTTTACAATTACTGTCGTAGATGATGTCCGTGCCATTCGTGAGTTCAGAAGCGTCAATTTTACAGATTTGAAAAGATGGTCGAAATCAATTATGACATCATCAGTGATGTCACAATTGACATTATCGGTTTTAAAATTACTGTCGTAGATGATGTTCGTGCCATTCGTGAGTTCAGAAGCGTCATTTTTACAGTTTTGAAAAGATGGTCGAAATCAATTATGACATCATCAGTGATGTCACAATTGACATTATCGGTTTTAAAATTACTGTCGTAGATGATGTCCGTGCCATTCGTGAGTTCAGAAGCGTCAATTTTACAGTTTTGAAAAGATGGTCAAAATCAATTATGACATCATCAGTGATGTCACAATTGACATTATCGGTTTTAAAATTACTGTCGTAGATGATGTTCGTGCCATTCGTGAGTTCAGAAGCGTCAATTTTACAGTTTTGAAAAGATGGTCGAAATCAATTATGACATCATCAGTGATGTCACAATTGACATTATTGGTTTTAAAATTACTGTCGCAGATGATGTCTGTGCCATTCGTGCGTTCAGAAGCGTCAATTTTACAGTTTTGAAAAGATGGTCGAAATCAATTATGACATCATCAGTGATGTCACAATTGACATTATCGGTTTTAAAATTACTGTCGTAGATGATGTCCGTGCCATCCGTGAGTTCAGAAGCGTCAATTTTACAGTTTTGAAAAGATGGTCAAAATCAATTATGACATCATCAGTGATGTCACAATTGACATTATCGCTTTTAAAATTACTGTCGTAGATGATGTCCGTGCCATCCGTGAGTTCAGAAGCGTCAATTTTACAGTTTTGAAAAGAAGGTCAAAATCAATTATGACATCATCAGTGATGTCACAATTGACATTATCGGTTTTAAAATTACTGTCGTAGATGATGTTCGTGCCATTCGTGAGTTCAGAAGCGTCAATTTTACAGTTTTGAAAAGATGGTCGAAATCAATTATGACATCATCAGTGATGTCACAATTGACATTATTGGTTTTAAAATTACTGTCGCAGATGATGTCTGTGCCATTCGTGCGTTCAGAAGCGTCAATTTTACAGTTTTGAAAAGATGGTCGAAATCAATTATGACATCATCAGTGATGTCACAATTGACATTATCGGTTTTAAAATTACTGTCGTAGATGATGTCCGTGCCATCCGTGAGTTCAGAAGCGTCAATTTTACAGTTTTGAAAAGATGGTCAAAATCAATTATGACATCATCAGTGATGTCACAATTGACTTTATCGATTTTAAAATTACTGTCGTAGATGATGTCCGTGCCATCCGTGAGTTCAGAAGCGTCAATTTTACAGTTTTGAAAAGAAGGTCAAAATCAATTATGACATCATCAGTGATGTCACAATTGACATTATCGGTTTTAAAATTACTGTCGTAGATGATGTTCGTGCCATCCGTGAGTTCAGAAGCGTAAACTTTACAGTTTTGAAAAGATGGTCAAAATCAATTATGACATCATCAGTGATGTCACAATTGACATTATCGGTTTTAAAATTACTGTCGTAGATGATGTTCGTGCCATTCGTGAGTTCAGAAGCGTCAATTTTACAGTTTTGAAAAGATGGTCGAAATCAATTATGACATCATCAGTGATGTCACAATTGACATTATCGGTTTTAAAATTACTGTCGTAGATGATGTCTGTGCCATTCGTGAGTTCAGAAGCGTCAATTTTACAGTTTTGAAAAGATAGTCAAAATCAATTATGACATCATCAGTGATGTCACAATTGACATTATCGGTTTTACAATTACTGTCGTAGATGATGTCCGTGCCATTCGTGAGTTCAGAAGCGTCAATTTTACAGATTTGAAAAGATGGTCGAAATCAATTATGACATCATCAGTGATGTCACAATTGACATTATCGGTTTTAAAATTACTGTCGTAGATGATGTCCGTGCCATCCGTGAGTTCAGAAGTGTCAATTTTACAGTTTCGAAAAGATGGTCAAAATCAATTATGACATCATCAGTGATGTCACAATTGACATTATTGGTTTTAAAATTACTGTCGTAGATGATGTCCGTGCCATCCGTGAGTTCAGAATCGTCAAATTTACAGTTTCGAAAAGATGGTCGAAATCAATTATGACATCATCAGTGATGTCACAATTGACATTATCGGTTTTAAAATTACTGTCGTAGATGATGTCCGTGCCATCCGTGAGTTCAGAAGTGTAAATTTTACAGTTTCGAAAAGATGGTCAAAATCAATTATGACATCATCAGTAATGTCACAATTGACATTATAGATTTTAAAATTACTGTCGTAGATGATGTCCGTGCCATTCGTGAGTTCAGAAGCGTCAATTTTACAGTTTTGAAAAGATGGTCGAAATCAATTATGACATCATCAGTGATGTCACAATTGACATTATCGGTTTTAAAATTACTGTCGTAGATGATGTCCGTGCCATCCGTAAGTTCAGAAGTGTCAATTTTACAGTTTCGAAAAGATGGTCAAAATCAATTATGACATCATCAGTGATGTCACAATTGACATTATCGGTTTTACAATTACTGTCGTAGATGATGTCCGTGCCATTCGTGAGTTCAGAAGCGTAAATTTTACAGTTTCGAAAAGATGGTCAAAATCAATTATGACATCATCAGTGATGTCACAATTGACATTATCGGTTTTACAATTACTGTCGTAGATGATGTCCGTGCCATTCGTGAGTTCAGAAGCGTCAATTTTACAGTTTTGAAAAGATGGTCAAAATCAATTATGACATCATCAGTGATGTCACAATTGACATTATCGGTTTTAAAATTACTGTCGTAGATGATGTCCGTGCCATCCGTGAGTTCAGAAGTGTCAATTTTACAGTTTCGAAAAGATGGTCAAAATCAATTACAGTATGACATCATCAGTGATGTCACAATTGACATTATCGGTTTTAAAATTACTGTCGTAGATGATGTTCGTGCCATTCGTGAGTTCAGAAGCGTCAATTTTACAATTTTGAAAAGATGGTCGAAATCAATTATGACATCATCAGTGATGTCACAATTGACATTATCGGTTATAAAATTACTGTCGTAGATGATGTTCGTGCCATTCGTGAGTTCAGAAGCGTCAATTTTACAGTTTTGAAAAGATGGTCGAAATCAATTATGACATCATCAGTGATGTCACAATTGACATTATTGGTTTTAAAATTACTGTCGCAGATGATGTCTGTGCCATTCGTGCGTTCAGAAGCGTCAATTTTACAGTTTTGAAAAGATGGTCGAAATCAATTATGACATCATCAGTGATGTCACAATTGACATTATCGGTTTTAAAATTACTGTCGTAGATGATGTCCGTGCCATTCGTGAGTTCAGAAGCGTCAATTTTACAGTTTTGAAAAGATAGTCAAAATCAATTATGACATCATCAGTGATGTCACAATTGACATTATCGGTTTTACAATTACTGTCGTAGATGATGTCCGTGCCATTCGTGAGTTCAGAAGCGTCAATTTTACAGTTTTGAAAAGATGGTTGAAATCAATTATGACATCATCAGTGATGTCACAATTGACATTATCGGTTTAAAATTACTGTCGTAGATGATGTCCGTGCCATTCGTGAGTTCAGAAGCGTCAATTTTACAGTTTTGAAAAGATAGTCAAAATCAATTATGACATCATCAGTGATGTCACAATTGACATTATCGGTTTTACAATTACTGTCGTAGATGATGTCCGTGCCATTCGTGAGTTCAGAAGCGTCAATTTTACAGATTTGAAAAGATGGTCGAAATCAATTATGACATCATCAGTGATGTCACAATTGACATTATCGGTTTTAAAATTACTGTCTGAGATGATGTTCGTGCCATTTGTGAGTTCAGAAGCGTCAATTTTACAGTTTTGAAAAGATGGTCGAAATCAATTATGACATCATCAGTGATGTCACAATTGACATTATCGGTTTTAAAATTACTGTCGTAGATGATGTCCGTGCCATTCGTGAGTTCAGAAGCGTCAATTTTACAGTTTTGAAAAGATAGTCAAAATCAATTATGACATCATCAGTGATGTCACAATTGACATTATCGGTTTTACAATTACTGTCGTAGATGATGTCCGTGCCATTCGTGAGTTCAGAAGCGTCAATTTTACAGATTTGAAAAGATGGTCGAAATCAATTATGACATCATCAGTGATGTCACAATTGACATTATCGGTTTTAAAATTACTGTCGTAGATGATGTTCGTGCCATTCGTGAGTTCAGAAGCGTCATTTTTACAGTTTTGAAAAGATGGTCGAAATCAATTATGACATCATCAGTGATGTCACAATTGACATTATCGGTTTTAAAATTACTGTCGTAGATGATGTCCGTGCCATTCGTGAGTTCAGAAGCGTCAATTTTACAGTTTTGAAAAGATGGTCAAAATCAATTATGACATCATCAGTGATGTCACAATTGACATTATCGGTTTTAAAATTACTGTCGTAGATGATGTCCGTGCCATCCGTGAGTTCAGAAGTGTCAATTTTACAGTTTCGAAAAGATGGTCAAAATCAATTACAGTATGACATCATCAGTGATGTCACAATTGACATTATCGGTTTTAAAATTACTGTCGTAGATGATGTTCGTGCCATTCGTGAGTTCAGAAGCGTCAATTTTACAGTTTTGAAAAGATGGTCGAAATCAATTATGACATCATCAGTGATGTCACAATTGACATTATCGGTTTTAAAATTACTGTCGTAGATGATGTTCGTGCCATTCGTGAGTTCAGAAGCGTCAATTTTACAGTTTTGAAAAGATGGTCGAAATCAATTATGACATCATCAGTGATGTCACAATTGACATTATTGGTTTTAAAATTACTGTCGCAGATGATGTCTGTGCCATTCGTGCGTTCAGAAGCGTCAATTTTACAGTTTTGAAAAGATGGTCGAAATCAATTATGACATCATCAGTGATGTCACAATTGACATTATCGGTTTTAAAATTACTGTCGTAGATGATGTCCGTGCCATCCGTGAGTTCAGAAGCGTCAATTTTACAGTTTTGAAAAGATGGTCAAAATCAATTATGACATCATCAGTGATGTCACAATTGACATTATCGCTTTTAAAATTACTGTCGTAGATGATGTCCGTGCCATCCGTGAGTTCAGAAGCGTCAATTTTACAGTTTTGAAAAGAAGGTCAAAATCAATTATGACATCATCAGTGATGTCATTATTGACATTATCGGTTTTAAAATTACTGTCGTAGATGATGTTCGTGCCATCCGTGAGTTCAGAAGCGTAAACTTTACAGTTTTGAAAAGATGGTCAAAATCAATTATGACATCATCAGTGATGTCACAATTGACATTATCGGTTTTAAAATTACTGTCGTAGATGATGTTCGTGCCATTCGTGAGTTCAGAAGCGTCAATTTTACAGTTTTGAAAAGATGGTCGAAATCAATTATGACATCATCAGTGATGTCACAATTGACATTATCGGTTTTAAAATTACTGTCGTAGATGATGTCCGTGCCATTCGTGAGTTCAGAAGCGTCAATTTTACAGTTTTGAAAAGATGGTCAAAATCAATTATGACATCATCAGTGATGTCACAATTGACATTATCGGTTTTAAAATTACTGTCGTAGATGATGTCCGTGCCATCCGTAAGTTCAGAAGTGTCAATTTTACAGTTTCGAAAAGATGGTCAAAATCAATTATGACATCATCAGTGATGTCACAATTGACATAATCGGTTTTAAAATTACTGTCGTAGATGATGTCCGTGCCATCCGTGAGTTCAGAAGTGTCAATTTTACAGTTTCGAAAAGATGGTCAAAATCAATTACAGTATGACATCATCAGTGATGTCACAATTGACATTATCGGTTTTAAAATTACTGTCGTAGATGATGTTCGTGCCATTCGTGAGTTCAGAAGCGTCAATTTTACAATTTTGAAAAGATGGTCGAAATCAATTATGACATCATCAGTGATGTCACAATTGACATTATCGGTTATAAAATTACTGTCGTAGATGATGTTCGTGCCATTCGTGAGTTCAGAAGCGTCAATTTTACAGTTTTGAAAAGATGGTCGAAATCAATTATGACATCATCAGTGATGTCACAATTGACATTATTGGTTTTAAAATTACTGTCGCAGATGATGTCTGTGCCATTCGTGCGTTCAGAAGCGTCAATTTTATAGTTTTGAAAAGATGGTCGAAATCAATTATGACATCATCAGTGATGTCACAATTGACATTATCGGTTTTAAAATTACTGTCGTAGATGATGTCCGTGCCATTCGTGAGTTCAGAAGCGTCAATTTTACAGTTTTGAAAAGATAGTCAAAATCAATTATGACATCATCAGTGATGTCACAATTGACATTATCGGTTTTACAATTACTGTCGTAGATGATGTCCGTGCCATTCGTGAGTTCAGAAGCGTCAATTTTACAGATTTGAAAAGATGGTCGAAATCAATTATGACATCATCAGTGATGTCACAATTGACATTATCGGTTTTAAAATTACTGTCGTAGATGATGTCCGTGCCATCCGTGAGTTCAGAAGTGTCAATTTTACAGTTTCGAAAAGATGGTCAAAATCAATTATGACATCATCAGTGATGTCACAATTGACATTATCGATTTTAAAATTACTGTCGTAGATGATGTCCGTGCCATTCGTGAGTTCAGAAGCGTCAATTTTACAGTTTTGAAAAGATGGTCGAAATCAATTATGACATCATCAGTGATGTCACAATTGACATTATCGGTTTTAAAATTACTGTCGTAGATGATGTCCGTGCCATTCGTGAGTTCAGAAGCGTCAATTTTACAGTTTTGAAAAGATGGTCGAAATCAATTATGACATCATCAGTGATGTCACAATTGACATTATCGTTTTTAAAATTACTGTCGTAGATGATGTTCGTGCCATTCGTGAGTTCAGAAGCGTCAATTTTACAGTTTTGAAAAGATGGTCGAAATCAATTATGACATCATCAGTGATGTCACAATTGACATTATTGGTTTTAAAATTACTGTCGTAGATGATGTCCGTGCCATTCGTGAGTTCAGAAGCGTCAATTTTACAGTTTTGAAAAGATGGTCGAAATCAATTATGACATCATCAGTGATGTCACAATTGACATTATCGGTTTTAAAATTACTGTCGTAGATGATGTCCGTGCCATTCGTGAGTTCAGAAGCGTCAATTTTACAGTTTTGAAAAGATAGTCAAAATCAATTATGACATCATCAGTGATGTCACAATTGACATTATCGGTTTTACAATTACTGTCGTAGATGATGTCCGTGCCATTCGTGAGTTCAGAAGCGTCAATTTTACAGATTTGAAAAGATGGTCGAAATCAATTATGACATCATCAGTGATGTCACAATTGACATTATCGGTTTTAAAATTACTGTCGTAGATGATGTTCGTGCCATTCGTGAGTTCAGAAGCGTCAATTTTACAGTTTTGAAAAGATGGTCAAAATCAATTATGACATCATCAGTGATGTCACAATTGACATTATCGGTTTTAAAATTACTGTCCTAGATGATGTCCGTGCCATTCGTGAGTTCAGAAGCGTCAATTTTACAGTTTTGAAAAGATAGTCAAAATCAATTATGACATCATCAGTGATGTCACAATTGACATTATCGGTTTTACAATTACTGTCGTAGATGATGTTCGTGCCATTCGTGAGTTCAGAAGCGTCAATTTTACAGTTTTGAAAAGATGGTCGAAATCAATTATGACATCATCAGTGATGTCACAATTGACATTATCGGTTTTAAAATTACTGTCGTAGATGATGTCCGTGCCATTCGTGAGTTCAGAAGCGTCAATTTTACAGTTTTGAAAAGATAGTCAAAATCAATTATGACATCATCAGTGATGTCACAATTGACATTATCGGTTTTAAAATTACTGTCGTAGATGATGTCCGTGCCATCCGTGAGTTCAGAAGTGTCAATTTTACAGTTTCGAAAAGATGGTCAAAATCAATTACAGTATGACATCATCAGTGATGTCACAATTGACATTATCGGTTTTAAAATTACTGCCGTAGATGATGTTCGTGCCATTCGTGAGTTCAGAAGCGTCAATTTTACAGTTTTGAAAAGATGGTCGAAATCAATTATGACATCATCAGTGATGTCACAATTGACATTATCGGTTTTAAAATTACTGTCGTAGATGATGTTCGTGCCATTCGTGAGTTCAGAAGCGTCAATTTTACAGTTTTGAAAAGATGGTCGAAATCAATTATGACATCATCAGTGATGTCACAATTGACATTATTGGTTTTAAAATTACTGTCGCAGATGATGTCTGTGCCATTCGTGCGTTTTAGAAGCGTCAATTTTACAGTTTTGAAAAGATGGTCGAAATCAATTATGACATCATCAGTGATGTCACAATTGACATTATCGGTTTTAAAATTACTGTCGTAGATGATGTCCGTGCCATCCGTGAGTTCAGAAGCGTCAATTTTACAGTTTTGAAAAGATGGTCAAAATCAATTATGACATCATCAGTGATGTCACAATTGACATTATCGCTTTTAAAATTACTGTCGTAGATGATGTCCGTGCCATCCGTGAGTTCAGAAGCGTCAATTTTACAGTTTTGAAAAGAAGGTCAAAATCAATTATGACATCATCAGTGATGTCACAATTGACATTATCGGTTTTAAAATTACTGTCGTAGATGATGTTCGTGCCATCCGTGAGTTCAGAAGCGTAAACTTTACAGTTTTGAAAAGATGGTCAAAATCAATTATGACATCATCAGTGATGTCACAATTGACATTATCGGTTTTAAAATTACTGTCGTAGATGATGTTCGTGCAATTCGTGAGTTCAGAAGCGTCAATTTTACAGTTTTGAAAAGATGGTCGAAATCAATTATGACATCATCAGTGATGTCACAATTGACTTTATCGGTTTTAAAATTACTGTCGTAGATGATGTCCGTGCCATTCGTGAGTTCAGAAGCGTCAATTTTACAGTTTTGAAAAGATGGTCAAAATCAATTATGACATCATCAGTGATGTCACAATTGACATTATCGGTTTTAAAATTACTGTCGTAGATGATGTCCGTGCCATCCGTAAGTTCAGAAGTGTCAATTTTACAGTTTCGAAAAGATGGTCAAAATCAATTATGACATCATCAGTGATGTCACAATTGACATAATCGGTTTTAAAATTACTGTCGTAGATGATGTCCGTGCCATTCGTGAGTTCAGAAGCGTAAATTTTACAGTTTCGAAAAGATGGTCAAAATCAATTATGACATCATCAGTGATGTCACAATTGACATTATCGGTTTTACAATTACTGTCGTAGATGATGTCCGTGCCATTCGTGAGTTCAGAAGCGTCAATTTTACAGTTTTGAAAAGATGGTCAAAATCAATTATGACATCATCAGTGATGTCACAATTGACATTATCGGTTTTAAAATTACTGTCGTAGATGATGTCCGTGCCATCCGTGAGTTCAGAAGTGTCAATTTTACAGTTTCGAAAAGATGGTCAAAATCAATTACAGTATGACATCATCAGTGATGTCACAATTGACATTATCGGTTTTAAAATTACTGTCGTAGATGATGTTCGTGCCATTCGTGAGTTCAGAAGCGTCAATTTTACAATTTTGAAAAGATGGTCGAAATCAATTATGACATCATCAGTGATGTCACAATTGACATTATCGGTTATAAAATTACTGTCGTAGATGATGTCCGTGCCATTCGTGAGTTCAGAAGCGTCAATTTTACAGTTTTGAAAAGATGGTCGAAATCAATTATGACATCATCAGTGATGTCACAATTGACATTATCGGTTTTAAAATTACTGTCGTAGATGATGTCCGTGCCATCCGTGAGTTCAGAAGTGTCAATTTTACAGTTTCGAAAAGATGGTCAAAATCAATTATGACATCATCAGTGATGTCACAATTGACATTATCGATTTTAAAATTACTGTCGTAGATGATGTCCGTGCCATTCGTGAGTTCAGAAGCGTCAATTTTACAGTTTTGAAAAGATGGTCGAAATCAATTATGACATCATCAGTGATGTCACAATTGACATTATCGGTTTTAAAATTACTGTCGTAGATGATGTCCGTGCCATTCGTGAGTTCAGAAGCGTCAATTTTACAGTTTTGAAAAGATGGTCGAAATCAATTATGACATCATCAGTGATGTCACAATTGACATTATCGTTTTTAAAATTACTGTCGTAGATGATGTTCGTGCCATTCGTGAGTTCAGAAGCGTCAATTTTACAGTTTTGAAAAGATGGTCGAAATCAATTATGACATCATCAGTGATGTCACAATTGACATTATTGGTTTTAAAATTACTGTCGTAGATGATGTCCGTGCCATTCGTGAGTTCAGAAGCGTCAATTTTACAGTTTTGAAAAGATGGTCGAAATCAATTATGACATCATCAGTGATGTCACAATTGACATTATCGGTTTTAAAATTACTGTCGTAGATGATGTCCGTGCCATTCGTGAGTTCAGAAGCGTCAATTTTACAGTTTTGAAAAGATAGTCAAAATCAATTATGACATCATCAGTGATGTCACAATTGACATTATCGGTTTTACAATTACTGTCGTAGATGATGTCCGTGCCATTCGTGAGTTCAGAAGCGTCAATTTTACAGATTTGAAAAGATGGTCGAAATCAATTATGACATCATCAGTGATGTCACAATTGACATTATCGGTTTTACAATTACTGTCGTAGATGATGTCCGTGCCATTCGTGAGTTCAGAAGCGTCAATTTTACAGATTTGAAAAGATGGTCGAAATCAATTATGACATCATCAGTGATGTCACAATTGACATTATCGGTTTTAAAATTACTGTCGTAGATGATGTCCGTGCCATTCGTGAGTTCAGAAGCGTCAATTTTACAGTTTTGAAAAGATGGTCAAAATCAATTATGACATCATCAGTGATGTCACAATTGACATTATCGTTTTTAAAATTACTGTCGTAGATGATGTTCGTGCCATTCGTGAGTTCAGAAGCGTCAATTTTACAGTTTTGAAAAGATGGTCGAAATCAATTATGACATCATCAGTGATGTCACAATTGACATTATTGGTTTTAAAATTACTGTCGTAGATGATGTCCGTGCCATTCGTGAGTTCAGAAGCGTCAATTTTACAGTTTTGAAAAGATGGTCGAAATCAATTATGACATCATCAGTGATGTCACAATTGACATTATCGGTTTTAAAATTACTGTCGTAGATGATGTCCGTGCCATTCGTGAGTTCAGAAGCGTCAATTTTACAGTTTTGAAAAGATAGTCAAAATCAATTATGACATCATCAGTGATGTCACAATTGACATTATCGGTTTTACAATTACTGTCGTAGATGATGTCCGTGCCATTCGTGAGTTCAGAAGCGTCAATTTTACAGATTTGAAAAGATGGTCGAAATCAATTATGACATCATCAGTGATGTCACAATTGACATTATCGGTTTTAAAATTACTGTCGTAGATGATGTTCGTGCCATTCGTGAGTTCAGAAGCGTCAATTTTACAGTTTTGAAAAGATGGTCAAAATCAATTATGACATCATCAGTGATGTCACAATTGACATTATCGGTTTTACAATTACTGTCGTAGATGATGTCCGTGCCATTCGTGAGTTCAGAAGCGTCAATTTTACAGATTTGAAAAGATGGTCGAATTCAATTATGACATCATCAGTGATGTCACAATTGACATTATCGGTTTTAAAATTACTGTCGTAGATGATGTCCGTGCCATTCGTGAGTTCAGAAGCGTCAATTTTACAGTTTTGAAAAGATGGTCAAAATCAATTATGACATCATCAGTGATGTCACAATTGACATTATCGGTTTTAAAATTACTGTCGTAGATGATGTCCGTGCCATCCGTGAGTTCAGAAGTGTCAATTTTACAGTTTCGAAAAGATGGTCAAAATCAATTACAGTATGACATCATCAGTGATGTCACAATTGACATTATCGGTTTTAAAATTACTGTCGTAGATGATGTTCGTGCCATTCGTGAGTTCAGAAGCGTCAATTTTACAGTTTTGAAAAGATGGTCGAAATCAATTATGACATCATCAGTGATGTCACAATTGACATTATCGGTTTTAAAATTACTGTCGTAGATGATGTTCGTGCCATTCGTGAGTTCAGAAGCGTCAATTTTACAGTTTTGAAAAGATGGTCGAAATCAATTATGACATCATCAGTGATGTCACAATTGACATTATTGGTTTTAAAATTACTGTCGCAGATGATGTCTGTGCCATTCGTGCGTTCAGAAGCGTCAATTTTACAGTTTTGAAAAGATGGTCGAAATCAATTATGACATCATCAGTGATGTCACAATTGACATTATCGGTTTTAAAATTACTGTCGTAGATGATGTCCGTGCCATCCGTGAGTTCAGAAGCGTCAATTTTACAGTTTTGAAAAGATGGTCAAAATCAATTATGACATCATCAGTGATGTCACAATTGACATTATCGCTTTTAAAATTACTGTCGTAGATGATGTCCGTGCCATCCGTGAGTTCAGAAGCGTCAATTTTACAGTTTTGAAAAGAAGGTCAAAATCAATTATGACATCATCAGTGATGTCACAATTGACATTATCGGTTTTAAAATTACTGTCGTAGATGATGTTCGTGCCATTCGTGAGTTCAGAAGCGTCAATTTTACAGTTTTGAAAAGATGGTCGAAATCAATTATGACATCATCAGTGATGTCACAATTGACATTATCGGTTTTAAAATTACTGTCGTAGATGATGTTCGTGCCATTCGTGAGTTCAGAAGCGTCAATTTTACAGTTTTGAAAAGATGGTCGAAATCAATTATGACATCATCAGTGATGTCACAATTGACATTATTGGTTTTAAAATTACTGTCGCAGATGATGTCTGTGCCATTCGTGCGTTCAGAAGCGTCAATTTTACAGTTTTGAAAAGATGGTCGAAATCAATTATGACATCATCAGTGATGTCACAATTGACATTATCGGTTTTAAAATTACTGTCGTAGATGATGTCCGTGCCATCCGTGAGTTCAGAAGCGTCAATTTTACAGTTTTGAAAAGATGGTCAAAATCAATTATGACATCATCAGTGATGTCACAATTGACATTATCGCTTTTAAAATTACTGTCGTAGATGATGTCCGTGCCATCCGTGAGTTCAGAAGCGTCAATTTTACAGTTTTGAAAAGAAGGTCAAAATCAATTATGACATCATCAGTGATGTCACAATTGACATTATCGGTTTTAAAATTACTGTCGTAGATGATGTTCGTGCCATCCGTGAGTTCAGAAGCGTAAACTTTACAGTTTTGAAAAGATGGTCAAAATCAATTATGACATCATCAGTGATGTCACAATTGACATTATCGGTTTTAAAATTACTGTCGTAGATGATGTTCGTGCCATTCGTGAGTTCAGAAGCGTCAATTTTACAGTTTTGAAAAGATGGTCGAAATCAATTATGACATCATCAGTGATGTCACAATTGACATTATTGGTTTTAAAATTACTGTCGTAGATGATGTCCGTGCCATTCGTGAGTTCAGAAGCGTCAATTTTACAGTTTTGAAAAGATGGTCGAAATCAATTATGACATCATCAGTGATGTCACAATTGACATTTTGGTTTTAAAATTACTGTCGTAGATGATGTCCGTGCCATTCGTGAGTTCAGAAGCGTCAATTTTACAGTTTTGAAAAGATGGTCAAAATCAATTATGACATCATCAGTGATGTCACAATTGACATTATCGGTTTTAAAATTACTGTCGTAGATGATGTCCGTGCCATCCGTAAGTTCAGAAGTGTCAATTTTACAGTTTCGAAAAGATGGTCAAAATCAATTATGACATCATCAGTGATGTCACAATTGACATTATCGGCTTTAAAATTAGTCGTAGATGATGTCCGTGCCATTCGTGAGTTCAGAAGCGTAAATTTTACAGTTTCGAAAAGATGGTCGAAATCAATTATGACATCATCAGTGATGTCACAATTGACATTATTTGTTTTACAATTACTGTCGTAGATGATGTCCGTGCCATTCGTGAGTTCAGAAGCGTCAATTTTACAGTTTTGAAAAGATGGTCGAAATCAATTATGACATCATCAGTGATGTCACAATTGACATTATCGGTTTTAAAATTACTGTCGTAGATGATGTTCGTGCCATTCGTGAGTTCAGAAGCGTCAATTTTACAGTTTTGAAAAGATGGTCGAAATCAATTATGACATCATCAGTGATGTCACAATTGACATTATTGGTTTTAAAATTACTGTCGTAGATGATGTCCGTGCCATTCGTGAGTTCAGAAGCGTCATTTTTACAGTTTTGAAAAGATGGTCGAAATCAATTATGACATCATCAGTGATGTCACAATTGACATTATCGGTTTTAAAATTACTGTCGTAGATGATGTCCGTGCCATTCGTGAGTTCAGAAGCGTCAATTTTACAGTTTTGAAAAGATGTCAAAATCAATTATGACATCATCAGTGATGTCACAATTGACATTATTGGTTTTAAAATTACTGTCGTAGATGATGTCCGTGCCATCCGTGATTTCAGAAGCGTCAATTTTACAGTTTTGAAAAGATGGTCGAAATCAATTATGACATCATCAGTGATGTCACAATTGACATTATCGGTTTTAAAATTACTGTCGTAGATGATGTTCGTGCCATTCGTGAGTTCAGAAGCGTCAATTTTACAGTTTTGAAAAGATGGTCGAAATCAATTATGACATCATCAGTGATGTCACAATTGACATTATTGGTTTTAAAATTACTGTCGTAGATGATGTCCGTGCCATTCGTGAGTTCAGAAGCGTCATTTTTACAGTTTTGAAAAGATGGTCGAAATAAATTATGACATCATCAGTGATGTCACAATTGACATTATCGGTTTTACAATTACTGTCGTAGATGATGTTCGTGCCATTCATGAGTTCAGAACCGTCAATTTTACAGTTTTGAAAAGATGGTCGAAATCAATTATGACATCATCAGTGATGTCACAATTGACATTATCGGTTTTAAAATTACTGTCGTAGATGATGTTCGTGCCATTCGTGAGTTCAGAAGCGTCAATTTTACAGTTTTGAAAAGATGGTCGAAATCAATTATGACATCATCAGTGATGTCACAATTGACATTATCGGTTTTAAAATTACTGTCGTAGATGATGTTCGTGCCATTCGTGAGTTCAGAAGCGTCAATTTTACAGTTTTGAAAAGATGGTCGAAATCAATTATGACATCATCAGTGATGTCACAATTGACATTATTGGTTTTAAAATTACTGTCGCAGATGATGTCTGTGCCATTCGTGCGTTCAGAAGCGTCAATTTTACAGTTTTGAAAAGATGGTCGAAATCAATTATGACATCATCAGTGATGTCACAATTGACATTATCGGTTTTAAAATTACTGTCGTAGATGATGTCCGTGCCATCCGTGAGTTCAGAAGCGTCAATTTTACAGTTTTGAAAAGATGGTCAAAATCAATTATGACATCATCAGTGATGTCACAATTGACATTATCGCTTTTAAAATTACTGTCGTAGATGATGTCCGTGCCATCCGTGAGTTCAGAAGCGTCAATTTTACAGTTTTGAAAAGAAGGTCAAAATCAATTATGACATCATCAGTGATGTCACAATTGACATTATCGGTTTTAAAATTACTGTCGTAGATGATGTTCGTGCCATTCGTGAGTTCAGAAGCGTCAATTTTACAGTTTTGAAAAGATGGTCGAAATCAATTATGACATCATCAGTGATGTCACAATTGACATTATCGGTTTTAAAATTACTGTCGTAGATGATGTTCGTGCCATTCGTGAGTTCAGAAGCGTCAATTTTACAGTTTTGAAAAGATGGTCGAAATCAATTATGACATCATCAGTGATGTCACAATTGACATTATTGGTTTTAAAATTACTGTCGCAGATGATGTCTGTGCCATTCGTGCGTTCAGAAGCGTCAATTTTACAGTTTTGAAAAGATGGTCGAAATCAATTATGACATCATCAGTGATGTCACAATTGACATTATCGGTTTTAAAATTACTGTCGTAGATGATGTCCGTGCCATCCGTGAGTTCAGAAGCGTCAATTTTACAGTTTTGAAAAGATGGTCAAAATCAATTATGACATCATCAGTGATGTCACAATTGACATTATCGCTTTTAAAATTACTGTCGTAGATGATGTCCGTGCCATCCGTGAGTTCAGAAGCGTCAATTTTACAGTTTTGAAAAGAAGGTCAAAATCAATTATGACATCATCAGTGATGTCACAATTGACATTATCGGTTTTAAAATTACTGTCGTAGATGATGTTCGTGCCATTCGTGAGTTCAGAAGCGTCAATTTTACAGTTTTGAAAAGATGGTCGAAATCAATTATGACATCATCAGTGATGTCACAATTGACATTATCGGTTTTAAAATTACTGTCGTAGATGATGTTCGTGCCATTCGTGAGTTCAGAAGCGTCAATTTTACAGTTTTGAAAAGATGGTCGAAATCAATTATGACATCATCAGTGATGTCACAATTGACATTATTGGTTTTAAAATTACTGTCGCAGATGATGTCTGTGCCATTCGTGCGTTCAGAAGCGTCAATTTTACAGTTTTGAAAATATGGTCGAAATCAATTATGACATCATCAGTGATGTCACAATTGACATTATCGGTTTTAAAATTACTGTCGTAGATGATGTCCGTGCCATCCGTGAGTTCAGAAGCGTCAACTTTACAGTTTTGAAAAGATGGTCAAAATCAATTATGACATCATCAGTGATGTCACAATTGACATTATCGCTTTTAAAATTACTGTCGTAGATGATGTCCGTGCCATCCGTGAGTTCAGAAGCGTCAATTTTACAGTTTTGAAAAGAAGGTCAAAATCAATTATGACATCATCAGTGATGTCACAATTGACATTATCGGTTTTAAAATTACTGTCGTAGATGATGTTCGTGCCATCCGTGAGTTCAGAAGCGTAAACTTTACAGTTTTGAAAAGATGGTCAAAATCAATTATGACATCATCAGTGATGTCACAATTGACATTATCGGTTTTAAAATTACTGTCGTAGATGATGTTCGTGCCATTCGTGAGTTCAGAAGCGTCAATTTTACAGTTTTGAAAAGATGGTCGAAATCAATTATGACATCATCAGTGATGTCACAATTGACATTATTGGTTTTAAAATTACTGTCGTAGATGATGTCCGTGCCATTCGTGAGTTCAGAAGCGTCAATTTTACAGTTTTGAAAAGATGGTCGAAATCAATTATGACATCATCAGTGATGTCACAATTGACATTTTGGTTTTAAAATTACTGTCGTAGATGATGTCCGTGCCATTCGTGAGTTCAGAAGCGTCAATTTTACAGTTTTGAAAAGATGGTCAAAATCAATTATGAAATCATCAGTGATGTCACAATTGACATTATCGGTTTTAAAATTACTGTCGTAGATGATGTCCGTGCCATCCGTAAGTTCAGAAGTGTCAATTTTACAGTTTCGAAAAGATGGTCAAAATCAATTATGACATCATCAGTGATGTCACAATTGACATTATCGGCTTTAAAATTAGTCGTAGATGATGTCCGTGCCATTCGTGAGTTCAGAAGCGTAAATTTTACAGTTTCGAAAAGATGGTCAAAATCAATTATGACATCATCAGTGATGTCACAATTGACATTATCGGTTTTACAATTACTGTCGTAGATGATATTCGTGCCATTCGTGAGTTCAGAAGCGTCAATTTTACAGTTTTGAAAAGATGGTCGAAATCAATTATGACATCATCAGTGATGTCACAATTGACATTATCGGTTTTACAATTACTGTCGTAGATGATGTCCGTGCCATTCGTGAGTTCAGAAGCGTCAATTTTACAGTTTTGAAAAGATGGTCGAAATCAATTATGACATCATCAGTGATGTCACAATTGACATTATCGGTTTTAAAATTACTGTCGTAGATGATGTTCGTGCCATTCGTGAGTTCAGAAGCGTCAATTTTACAGTTTTGAAAAGATGGTCGAAATCAATTATGACATCATCAGTGATGTCACAATTGACATTATTGGTTTTAAAATTACTGTCGTAGATGATGTCCGTGCCATTCGTGAGTTCAGAAGCGTCAATTTTACAGTTTCGAAAAGATGGTCGAAATCAATTATGACATCATCAGTGATGTCACAATTGACATTATCGGTTTTAAAATTACTGTCGCAGATGATGTCCGTGCCATTCGTGAGTTCAGAAGCGTCAATTATACAGTTTTGAAAAGATGGTCGAAATCAATTATGACATCATCAGTGATGTCACAATTGACATTATCGGTTTTAAAATTACTGTCGTAGATGATGTTCATGCCATTCGTGAGTTCAGAAGCGTCAATTTTACAGTTTTGAAAAGATGGTCGAAATCAATTATGACATCATCAGTGATGTCACAATTGACATTATCTGTTTTAAAATTACTGTCGTAGATGATGTTCGTGCCATTCGTGAGTTCAGAAGCGTCAATTTTACAGTTTTGAAAAGATGGTCGAAATCAATTATGACATCATCAGTGATGTCACAATTGACATTATTGGTTTTAAAATTACTGTCGCAGATGATGTCTGTGCCATTCGTGCGTTCAGAAGCGTCAATTTTACAGTTTTGAAAATATGGTCGAAATCAATTATGACATCATCAGTGATGTCACAATTGACATTATCGGTTTTAAAATTACTGTCGTAGATGATGTCCGTGCCATCCGTGAGTTCAGAAGCGTCAACTTTACAGTTTTGAAAAGATGGTCAAAATCAATTATGACATCATCAGTGATGTCACAATTGACATTATCGCTTTTAAAATTACTGTCGTAGATGATGTCCGTGCCATCCGTGAGTTCAGAAGCGTCAATTTTACAGTTTTGAAAAGAAGGTCAAAATCAATTATGACATCATCAGTGATGTCACAATTGACATTATCGGTTTTAAAATTACTGTCGTAGATGATGTTCGTGCCATCCGTGAGTTCAGAAGCGTAAACTTTACAGTTTTGAAAAGATGGTCAAAATCAATTATGACATCATCAGTGATGTCACAATTGACATTATCGGTTTTAAAATTACTGTCGTAGATGATGTTCGTGCCATTCGTGAGTTCAGAAGCGTCAATTTTACAGTTTTGAAAAGATGGTCGAAATCAATTATGACATCATCAGTGATGTCACAATTGACATTATTGGTTTTAAAATTACTGTCGTAGATGATGTCCGTGCCATTCGTGAGTTCAGAAGCGTCAATTTTACAGTTTTGAAAAGATGGTCGAAATCAATTATGACATCATCAGTGATGTCACAATTGACATTTTGGTTTTAAAATTACTGTCGTAGATGATGTCCGTGCCATTCGTGAGTTCAGAAGCGTCAATTTTACAGTTTTGAAAAGATGGTCAAAATCAATTATGAAATCATCAGTGATGTCACAATTGACATTATCGGTTTTAAAATTACTGTCGTAGATGATGTCCGTGCCATCCGTAAGTTCAGAAGTGTCAATTTTACAGTTTCGAAAAGATGGTCAAAATCAATTATGACATCATCAGTGATGTCACAATTGACATTATCGGCTTTAAAATTAGTCGTAGATGATGTCCGTGCCATTCGTGAGTTCAGAAGCGTAAATTTTACAGTTTCGAAAAGATGGTCAAAATCAATTATGACATCATCAGTGATGTCACAATTGACATTATCGGTTTTACAATTACTGTCGTAGATGATATTCGTGCCATTCGTGAGTTCAGAAGCGTCAATTTTACAGTTTTGAAAAGATGGTCGAAATCAATTATGACATCATCAGTGATGTCACAATTGACATTATCGGTTTTACAATTACTGTCGTAGATGATGTCCGTGCCATTCGTGAGTTCAGAAGCGTCAATTTTACAGTTTTGAAAAGATGGTCGAAATCAATTATGACATCATCAGTGATGTCACAATTGACATTATCGGTTTTAAAATTACTGTCGTAGATGATGTTCGTGCCATTCGTGAGTTCAGAAGCGTCAATTTTACAGTTTTGAAAAGATGGTCGAAATCAATTATGACATCATCAGTGATGTCACAATTGACATTATTGGTTTTAAAATTACTGTCGTAGATGATGTCCGTGCCATTCGTGAGTTCAGAAGCGTCAATTTTACAGTTTCGAAAAGATGGTCGAAATCAATTATGACATCATCAGTGATGTCACAATTGACATTATCGGTTTTAAAATTACTGTCGCAGATGATGTCCGTGCCATTCGTGAGTTCAGAAGCGTCAATTATACAGTTTTGAAAAGATGGTCGAAATCAATTATGACATCATCAGTGATGTCACAATTGACATTATCGGTTTTAAAATTACTGTCGTAGATGATGTTCATGCCATTCGTGAGTTCAGAAGCGTCAATTTTACAGTTTTGAAAAGATGGTCGAAATCAATTATGACATCATCAGTGATGTCACAATTGACATTATCTGTTTTAAAATTACTGTCGTAGATGATGTTCGTGCCATTCGTGAGTTCAGAAGCGTCAATTTTACAGTTTTGAAAAGATGGTCGAAATCAATTATGACATCATCAGTGATGTCACAATTGACATTATCGGTTTTACAATTACTGTCGTAGATGATGTCCGTGCCATTCGTGAGTTCAGAAGCGTAAATTTTACATTTTTGAAAAGATGGTCGAAATCAATTATGACATCATCAGTGATGTCACAATTGACATTATCGGTTTTAAAATTACTGTCGTAGATGATGTTCGTGCCATTCGTGAGTTCAGAAGCGTCAATTTTACAGTTTTGAAAAGATGGTCGAAATCAATTATGACATCATCAGTGATGTCACAATTGACATTATTGGTTTTAAAATTACTGTCGTAGATGATGTCCGTGCCATTCGTGAGTTCAGAAGCGTCATTTTTACAGTTTTGAAAAGATGGTCGAAATCAATTATGACATCATCAGTGATGTCACAATTGACATTATCGGTTTTACAATTACTGTCGTAGATGATGTTCGTGCCATTCATGAGTTCAGAAGCGTCAATTTTACAGTTTTGAAAAGATGGTCGAAATCAATTATGACATCATCAGTGATGTCACAATTGACATTATCGGTTTTACAATTACTGTCGTAGATGATGTCCGTGCCATTCGTGAGTTCAGAAGCGTCAATTTTACAGTTTTGAACAGATGGTCGAAATCAATTATGACATCATCAGTGATGTCACAATTGACATTATCGGTTTTAAAATTACTGTCGTAGATGATGTTCGTGCCATTCGTGAGTTCAGAAGCGTCAATTTTACAGTTTTGAAAAGATGGTCGAAATCAATTATGACATCATCAGTGATGTCACAATTGACATTATTGGTTTTAAAATTACTGTCGTAGATGATGTCCGTGCCATTCGTGAGTTCAGAAGAGTCATTTTTACAGTTTTGAAAAGATGGTCGAAATCAATTATGACATCATCAGTGATGTCACAATTGACATTATCGGTTTTAAAATTACTGTCGTAGATGATGTCCGTGCCATTCGTGAGTTCAGAAGCGTCATTTTTACAGTTTTGAAAAGATGGTCGAAATCAATTATGACATCATCAGTGATGTCACAATTGACATTATCGGTTTTACAATTACTGTCGTAGATGATGTCCGTGCCATTCGTGAGTTCAGAAGCGTCAATTTTACAGTTTTGAACAGATGGTCGAAATCAATTATGACATCATCAGTGATGTCACAATTGACATTATCGGTTTTAAAATTACTGTCGTAGATGATGTTCGTGCCATTCGTGAGTTCAGAAGCGTCAATTTTACAGTTTTGAAAAGATGGTTCGAAATCAATTATGACATCATCAGTGATGTCACAATTGACATTATCGGTTTTAAAATTACTGTCGTAGATGATGTTCGTGCCATTCGTGAGTTCAGAAGCGTCAATTTTACAGTTTTGAAAAGATGGTCGAAATCAATTATGACATCATCAGTGATGTCACAATTGACATTATCGGTTTTACAATTACTGTCGTAGATGATGTCCGTGCCATTCGTGAGTTCAGAAGCGTCAATTTTACAGTTTTGAACAGATGGTCGAAATCAATTATGACATCATCAGTGATGTCACAATTGACATTATCGGTTTTAAAATTACTGTCGTAGATGATGTTCGTGCCATTCGTGAGTTCAGAAGCGTCAATTTTACAGTTTTGAAAAGATGGTCGAAATCAATTATGACATCATCAGTGATGTCACAATTGACATTATTGGTTTTAAAATTACTGTCGTAGATGATGTCCGTGCCATTCGTGAGTTCAGAAGCGTCATTTTTACAGTTTTGAAAAGATGGTCGAAATCAATTATGACATCATCAGTGATGTCACAATTGACATTATCGGTTTTAAAATTACTGTCGTAGATGATGTCCGTGCCATTCGTGAGTTCAGAAGCGTCATTTTTACAGTTTTGAAAAGATGGTCGAAATCAATTATGACATCATCAGTGATGTCACAATTGACATTATCGGTTTTACAATTACTGTCGTAGATGATGTCCGTGCCATTCGTGAGTTCAGAAGCGTCAATTTTACAGTTTTGAACAGATGGTCGAAATCAATTATGACATCATCAGTGATGTCACAATTGACATTATCGGTTTTAAAATTACTGTCGTAGATGATGTTCGTGCCATTCGTGAGTTCAGAAGCGTCAATTTTACAGTTTTGAAAAGATGGTTCGAAATCAATTATGACATCATCAGTGATGTCACAATTGACATTATTGGTTTTAAAATTACTGTCGTAGATGATGTCCGTGCCATTCGTGAGTTCAGAAGCGTCATTTTTACAGTTTTGAAAAGATGGTCGAAATCAATTATGACATCATCAGTGATGTCACAATTGACATTATCGGTTTTAAAATTACTGTCGTAGATGATGTCCGTGCCATTCGTGAGTTCAGAAGCGTCAATTTTACAGTTTTGAAAAGATGGTCAAAATCAATTATGACATCATCAGTGATGTCACAATTGACATTTATCGGTTTTAAAATTACTGTCGTAGATGATGTCCGTGCCATCCTTGAGTTCAGAAGTGTCATTTTTACAGTTTCGAAAAGGTGGTCAAAATCAATTACAGTATGACATCATCAGTGATGTCACAATTGACATTATCGGTTTTAAAATTACTGTCGTAGATGATGTTCGTGCCAGTCATGAGTTCAGAAGCGTCAATTTTACAGTTTTGAAAAGATGGTCGAAATCAATTATGACATCATCAGTGATGTCACAATTGACATTATCGGTTTTAAAATTACTGTCGTAGATGATGTTCGTGCCATTCGTGAGTTCAGAAGCGTCAATTTTACAGTTTTGAAAAGATGGTCGAAATCAATTATGACATCATCAGTGATGTCACAATTGACATTATTGGTTTTAAAATTACTGTCGTAGATGATGTCCGTGCCATTCGTGAGTTCAGAAGCGTCAATTTTACAGTTTTGAAAAGATGGTCGAAATCAATTATGACATCATCAGTGATGTCACAATTGACATTATCGGTTTTAAAATTACTGTCGTAGATGATGTCCGTGCCATTCGTGAGTTCAGAAGCGTCAATTTTACAGTTTTGAAAAGATGGTCGAAATCAATTATGACATCATCAGTGATGTCACAATTGACATTATCGGTTTTAAAATTACTGTCGTAGATGATGTTCGTGCCATTCGTGAGTTCAGAAGCGTCAATTTTACAGTTTTGAAAAGATGGTCGAAATCAATTATGACATCATCAGTGATGTCACAATTGACATTATCGGTTTTACAATTACTGTCGTAGATGATGTCCGTGCCATTCGTGAGTTCAGAAGCGTCAATTTTACAGTTTTGAAAAGATGGTCGAAATCAATTATGACATCATGCATAGGCGAATCTAGGGGGTGGTCCGGGGGTGCACAGGACCACCCATTAGCCCATTTTATAGCTGAGGGCTGGGGCTTTCCAACGAGCCCAGCCCCGTGTCTCTAGCCCCCTGGGAACCGGAGATACTGCCAGGCAAAGCTGGAACGTTTTCCCTATAGGATAAAATGGGACCCGCTAATTCCGATCCCCACCCAGTTCCAACGGCTGCCAGTTCCCCCTTCGGCATCACTGAAGCTCAAGGTTGATCTCAGTCAAACCCAAATCGCTGGGCCTTCAATCTGATACCAGGCTGGATCCATATGGGTTAATTGGTTCCAGGGATATTGAAGTTAAACCATTTTTTGTTCATTTCTTAAATGTAATTTCATGAATGTTTATGTTCTTTAAAGGGCAGATTTCTCTGGAACCAAACAGCCCAGTTTCACGGGACCAACTCAAAAGTTCTTCAATATGATACTGGTGTCATGTAAATGGGTCAGTTGGTTCCAAAGATATAGCTGGTTGGTTAAAGGGGGGGTAGGGAGTGGTTTTCTCTCCCCATCACACCAGAAAATGCAGGTTGGTGTATAAGGGGTCAGCCTGGGAATGTCCCTGCATGATCCTGGGACCATATTCCCGGGTAAATCCCTGCATTTTCTGTTGTGAAAGGGGTATTATTTCAAATAGCCGTGGCCTGCAGTGCTCTGAATACAGCCGGGCAGCCCCCTGCCCAGCTGTCAATGACTGTCACCCCTGCAGCTTCTGCTCCAATTCTTCTCCCCACTTTCACCTCAGCCCGCCCCCCCTTTAATCATGTGGTGCCGGCACCCGGCGTGCTCCCCCGACGTCACGCACAACAATAGCGCGCACAATATTTCAAATGTCCACTCGGCTAGAGGGGACACCAGGAGGGGAGTGGGAGCGTGCTCTGCGCTGCGCTCTGCTCCTCTCCCCATAGAAGCAGCTGCACCGCTCTCCATCTCTCCCTGCAGCAGCAGCGAAGGCTCATAAAAAAATTTACAGTAAGTGGCACTTTGGGGGGGCATTGCTTAAGGGATGCTACAAGTTGCGGTATGTGGAGGCATTATGCATAATGTGTGGCTTAATATGTAAGGGGCATTACGGTGTGCAGCATCATGTGTAAGGGGCATTATGTGAGCAGCATCATGTGTAAGGGGCATTATGTGTGCAGCATCATGTGTAAGGGGCATTATGTGTGCAGCATCATGTGTAAGGGACATTATGTGAGCAGCGTCATGTGTAAGGGACATTACGAGTGCAGCATCATGTGTAATGGGTACTATGGTGTGCGGCATCATGTGTAATGGGTACTATGGTGTGCGGCATCATGTTTAATGGGTACTATGGTGTGCGGCATCCTGTGTAATGGGTACTATGGTGCCATCAAGCAAGAACCCCCTAGCAATGAGCATGTAGGTAAGCTGCACTTATGTGGCAAATATGTAATGGGCATTACATTTTGTTATATAGTATGTAATGGGCATCATGATGTGTGGCACAATGTGTAATGGGCATTACGGTGTGTGGCTTTATGTGTAATGGGTATTACGGAGTTTGCTAAAATGTGTAATGGGCATTACTGTGTATGGTCTAAAGTGTAATACCACACCCCTTTTGTGATGCCACGCCTCCTTCCCGTGAGGCCACGCCCTCTTTTTGGCACGCGGCTACGCCGCGCAAAGGTCCCCCTACTTTTATATCTAGATCTGGGACCACCCATTACCATAATTCTAGATTCGCCTATGATCATCAGTGATGTCACAATTGACATTATCGGTTTTAAAATTACTGTCGTAGATGATGTTCGTGCCATTCGTGAGTTCAGAAGCGTCAATTTTACAGTTTTGAAAAGATGGTCGAAATCAATTATGACATCATCAGTGATGTCACAATTGACATTATTGGTTTTAAAATTACTGTCGTAGATGATGTCCGTGCCATTCGTGAGTTCAGAAGCGTCAATTTTACAGTTTTGAAAAGATGGTCAAAATCAATTATGACATCATCAGTGATGTCACAATTGACATTATCGGTTTTAAAATTACTGTCGTAGATGATGTCCGTGCCATTCGTGAGTTCAGAAGCGTCAATTTTACAGTTTTGAAAAGATGGTCGAAATCAATTATGACATCATCAGTGATGTCACAATTGACATTATCGGTTTTAAAATTACTGTCGTAGATGATGTCCGTGCCATTCGTGAGTTCAGAAGCGTCAATTTTACAGTTTTGAAAAGATGGTCAAAATCAATTATGACATCATCAGTGATGTCACAATTGACATTATCGGTTTTACAATTACTGTCGTAGATGATGTCCGTGCCATTCGTGAGTTCAGAAGCGTCAATTTTACAGTTTTGAAAAGATGGTCGAAATCAATTATGACATCATCAGTGATGTCACAATTGACATTATCGGTTTTAAAATTACTGTCGTAGATGATGTTCGTGCCATTCGTGAGTTCAAAAGCGTCAATTTTACAGTTTTGAAAAGATGGTCGAAATCAATTATGACATCATCAGTGATGTCACAATTGACATTATCGGTTTTAAAATTACTGTCGTAGATGATGTTCGTGCCATTCAGAAGCGTCAATTTTACAGTTTTGAAAATATGGTCGAAATCAATTATGACATCATCAGTAATGTCACAATTGACATTATTGGTTTTAAAATTACTGTCGTAGATGATGTCCGTGCCATTCGTGAGTTCAGAAGCGTCATTTTTACAGTTTTGAAAAGATGGTCGAAATCAATTATGACATCATCAGTGATGTCACAATTGACATTATCGGTTTTAAAATTACTGTCGTAGATGATGTCCGTGCCATTCGTGAGTTCAGAAGCGTCAATTTTACAGTTTTGAAAAGATGGTCAAAATCAATTATGACATCATCAGTGATGTCACAATTGACATTTATCGGTTTTAAAATTACTGTCGTAGATGATGTCCGTGCCATCCGTGAGTTCAGAAGTGTCATTTTTACAGTTTCGAAAAGGTGGTCAAAATCAATTACAGTATGACATCATCAGTGATGTCACAATTGACATTATCGGTTTTAAAATTTCTGTCGTAGATGATGTTCGTGCCATTCATGAGTTCAGAAGCGTCAATTTTACAGTTTTGAAAAGATGGTCGAAATCAATTATGACATCATCAGTGATGTCACAATTGACATTATCGGTTTTAAAATTACTGTCGTAGATGATGTTCGTGCCATTCGTGAGTTCAGAAGCATCAATTTTACAGTATTGAAAAGATGGTCGAAATCAATTATGACATCATCAGTGATGTCACAATTGACATTATCGGTTTTAAAATTACTGTCGTAGATGATGTCCGTGCCATTCGTGAGTTCAGAAGCGTCAATTTTACAGTTTTGAAAAGATGGTCAAAATCAATTATGACATCATCAGTGATGTCACAATTGACATTATCGGTTTCAAAATTACTGTCGTAGATGATGTCCGTGCCATCCGTAAGTTCAGAAGCGTCAATTTTACAGTTTCGAAAAGATGGTCAAAATCAATTATGACATCATCAGTGATGTCACAATTGACATTATCGGTTTTAAAATTATTGTCGTAGATGATGTTCGTGCCATTCGTGAGTTCAGAAGCGTCAATTTTACAGTTTCGAAAAGATGGTCAAAATCAATTATGACATCATCAGTGATGTCACAATTGACATTATCGGTTTTAAAATTACTGTCGTAGATGATGTTCGTGCCATTCGTGAGTTTAGAAGCGTCAATTTTACAGTTTTGAACAGATGGTCGAAATCAATTATGACATCATCAGTGATGTCACAATTGACATTATTGGTTTTAAAATTACTGTCGTAGATGATGTCCGTGCCATTCGTGAGTTCAGAAGCGTCATTTTTACAGTTTTGAAAAGATGGTCGAAATCAATTATGACATCATCAGTGATGTCACAATTGACATTATTGGTTTTAAAATTACTGTCGTAGATGATGTCCGTGCCATTCGTGAGTTCAGAAGCGTCAATTTTACAGTTTTGAAAAGATGGTCGAAATCAATTATGACATCATCAGTGATGTCACAATTGACATTATTGGTTTTAAAATTACTGTCGTAGATGATGTCCGTGCCATCCGTGAGTTCAGAAGTGTCAATTTTACAGTTTCGAAAAGATGGTCAAAATCAATTATGACATCATCAGTGATGTCACAATTGACATTATCGGTTTTACAATTACTGTCGTAGATGATATTCGTGCCATTCGTGAGTTCAGAAGCGTCAATTTTACAGTTTTGAAAAGATGGTCGAAATCAATTATGACATCATCAGTGATGTCACAATTGACATTATCGGTTTTACAATTACTGTCGTAGATGATATTCGTGCCATTCGTGAGTTCAGAAGCGTCAATTTTACAGTTTTGAAAAGATGGTCGAAATCAATTATGACATCATCAGTGATGTCACAATTGACATTATCGGTTTTACAATTACTGTCGTAGATGATATTCGTGCCATTCGTGAGTTCAGAAGCGTCAATTTTACAGTTTTGAAAAGATGGTCGAAATCAATTATGACATCATCAGTGATGTCACAATTGACATTATTGGTTTTAAAATTACTGTCGTAGATGATGTCCGTGCCATCCGTGAGTTCAGAAGCGTCAATTTTACAGTTTTGAAAAGATGGTCGAAATCAATTATGACATCATCAGTGATGTCACAATTGACATTATCGGTTTTAAAATTACTGTCGTAGATGATGTTCGTGCCATTCGTGAGTTCAGAAGCGTCAATTTTACAGTTTTGAAAAGATGGTCAAAATCAATTATGACATCATCAGTGATGTCACAATTGACATTATCGGTTTTAAAATTACTGTCGTAGATGATGTTCGTGCCATTCGTGAGTTCAGAAGCGTCAATTTTACAGTTTTAAAAAGATGGTCAAAATCAATTATGACATCATCAGTGATGTCACAATTGACATTTATCGGTTTTAAAATTACTGTCGTAGATGATGTCCGTGCCATCCGTGAGTTCAGAAGTGTCATTTTTACAGTTTCGAAAAGGTGGTCAAAATCAATTACAGTATGACATCATCAGTGATGTCACAATTGACATTATCGGTTTTAAAATTTCTGTCGTAGATGATGTTCGTGCCATTCATGAGTTCAGAAGCGTCAATTTTACAGTTTTGAAAAGATGGTCGAAATCAATTATGACATCATCAGTGATGTCACAATTGACATTATCGGTTTTAAAATTACTGTCGTAGATGATGTTCGTGCCATTCGTGAGTTCAGAAGCATCAATTTTACAGTATTGAAAAGATGGTCGAAATCAATTATGACATCATCAGTGATGTCACAATTGACATTATCGGTTTTAAAATTACTGTCGTAGATGATGTCCGTGCCATTCGTGAGTTCAGAAGCGTCAATTTTACAGTTTTGAAAAGATGGTCAAAATCAATTATGACATCATCAGTGATGTCACAATTGACATTATCGGTTTCAAAATTACTGTCGTAGATGATGTCCGTGCCATCCGTAAGTTCAGAAGCGTCAATTTTACAGTTTCGAAAAGATGGTCAAAATCAATTATGACATCATCAGTGATGTCACAATTGACATTATCGGTTTTAAAATTATTGTCGTAGATGATGTTCGTGCCATTCGTGAGTTCAGAAGCGTCAATTTTACAGTTTCGAAAAGATGGTCAAAATCAATTATGACATCATCAGTGATGTCACAATTGACATTATCGGTTTTAAAATTACTGTCGTAGATGATGTTCGTGCCATTCGTGAGTTTAGAAGCGTCAATTTTACAGTTTTGAACAGATGGTCGAAATCAATTATGACATCATCAGTGATGTCACAATTGACATTATTGGTTTTAAAATTACTGTCGTAGATGATGTCCGTGCCATTCGTGAGTTCAGAAGCGTCATTTTTACAGTTTTGAAAAGATGGTCGAAATCAATTATGACATCATCAGTGATGTCACAATTGACATTATTGGTTTTAAAATTACTGTCGTAGATGATGTCCGTGCCATTCGTGAGTTCAGAAGCGTCAATTTTACAGTTTTGAAAAGATGGTCGAAATCAATTATGACATCATCAGTGATGTCACAATTGACATTATTGGTTTTAAAATTACTGTCGTAGATGATGTCCGTGCCATCCGTGAGTTCAGAAGTGTCAATTTTACAGTTTCGAAAAGATGGTCAAAATCAATTATGACATCATCAGTGATGTCACAATTGACATTATCGGTTTTACAATTACTGTCGTAGATGATATTCGTGCCATTCGTGAGTTCAGAAGCGTCAATTTTACAGTTTTGAAAAGATGGTCGAAATCAATTATGACATCATCAGTGATGTCACAATTGACATTATCGGTTTTACAATTACTGTCGTAGATGATATTCGTGCCATTCGTGAGTTCAGAAGCGTCAATTTTACAGTTTTGAAAAGATGGTCGAAATCAATTATGACATCATCAGTGATGTCACAATTGACATTATCGGTTTTACAATTACTGTCGTAGATGATATTAGTGCCATTCGTGAGTTCAGAAGCGTCAATTTTACAGTTTTGAAAAGATGGTCGAAATCAATTATGACATCATCAGTGATGTCACAATTGACATTATTGGTTTTAAAATTACTGTCGTAGATGATGTCCGTGCCATCCGTGAGTTCAGAAGCGTCAATTTTACAGTTTTGAAAAGATGGTCGAAATCAATTATGACATCATCAGTGATGTCACAATTGACATTATCGGTTTTAAAATTACTGTCGTAGATGATGTTCGTGCCATTCGTGAGTTCAGAAGCGTCAATTTTACAGTTTTGAAAAGATGGTCAAAATCAATTATGACATCATCAGTGATGTCACAATTGACATTATCGGTTTTAAAATTACTGTCGTAGATGATGTCCGTGCCATTCGTGAGTTCAGAAGCGTCAATTTTACAGTTTTAAAAAGATGGTCAAAATCAATTATGACATCATCAGTGATGTCACAATTGACATTATCGCTTTTAAAATTACTGTCGTAGATGATGTCCGTGCCATCCGTGAGTTCAGAAGCGTCAATTTTACAGTTTTGAAAAGAAGGTCAAAATCAATTATGACATCATCAGTGATGTCACAATTGACATTATCGGTTTTAAAATTACTGTCGTAGATGATGTTCGTGCCATCCGTGAGTTCAGAAGCGTAAATTTTACAGTTTTGAAAAGATGGTCAAAATCAATTATGACATCATCAGTGATGTCACAATTGACATTATCGGTTTTCAAATTACTGTCGTAGATGATGTTCGTGCCATTCGTGAGTTCAGAAGCATCAATTTTACAGTATTGAAAAGATGGTCGAAATCAATTATGACATCATCAGTGATGTCACAATTGACATTATTGGTTTTAAAATTACTGTCGTAGATGATGTCCGTGCCATCCGTGAGTTCAGAAGTGTCAATTTTACAGTTTCGAAAAGATGGTCAAAATCAATTATGACATCATCAGTGATGTCACAATTGACATTATCGGTTTTCAAATTACTGTCGTAGATGATGTTCGTGCCATTCGTGAGTTCAGAAGCATCAATTTTACAGTATTGAAAAGATGGTCGAAATCAATTATTTCACAATTGACATTATCGGTTTTAAAAATAATGTCGTAGATTGTGTCCGTGCCATTCGTGAGTTCAGAAGCGTCAATTTTACAGTTTTAAAAAGATGGTCAAAATCAATTATGACATCATCAGTGATGTCACAATTGACATTATCGCTTTTAAAATTACTGTCGTAGATGATGTCCGTGCCATCCGTGAGTTCAGAAGCGTCAATTTTACAGTTTTGAAAAGAAGGTCAAAATCAATTATGACATCATCAGTGATATCACAATTGACATTATCGGTTTTAAAATTACTGTCGTAGATGATGTTCGTGCCATCCGTGAGTTCAGAAGCGTAAATTTTACAGTTTTGAAAAGATGGTCAAAATCAATTATGACATCATCAGTGATGTCACAATTGACATTATCGGTTTTCAAATTACTGTCGTAGATGATGTTCGTGCCATTCGTGAGTTCAGAAGCATCAATTTTACAGTATTGAAAAGATGGTCGAAATCAATTATGACATCATCAGTGATGTCACAATTGACATTATTGGTTTTAAAATTACTGTCGTAGATGATGTCCGTGCCATCCGTGAGTTCAGAAGTGTCAATTTTACAGTTTCGAAAAGATGGTCAAAATCAATTATGACATCATCAGTGATGTCACAATTGACATTATCGGTTTTCAAATTACTGTCGTAGATGATGTTCGTGCCATTCGTGAGTTCAGAAGCATCAATTTTACAGTATTGAAAAGATGGTCGAAATCAATTATGACATCATCAGTGATGTCACAATTGACATTATCGGTTTTCAAATTACTGTCGTAGATGATGTTCGTGCCATTCGTGAGTTCAGAAGCATCAATTTTACAGTATTGAAAAGATGGTCGAAATCAATTATGACATCATCAGTGATGTCACAATTGACATTATTGGTTTTAAAATTACTGTCGTAGATGATGTCCGTGCCATCCGTGAGTTCAGAAGTGTCAATTTTACAGTTTCGAAAAGATGGTCAAAATCAATTATGACATCATCAGTGATGTCACAATTGACATTATCGGTTTTCAAATTACTGTCGTAGATGATGTTCGTGCCATTCGTGAGTTCAGAAGCATCAATTTTACAGTATTGAAAAGATGGTCGAAATCAATTATGACATCATCAGTGATGTCACAATTGACATTATCGGTTTTAAAATTACTGTCGTAGATGATGTCCGTGCCATTCGTGAGTTCAGAAGCGTCAATTTTACAGTTTCGAAAAGATGGTCAAAATCAATTATGACATCATCAGTGATGTCACAATTGACATTATCGGTTTTACAATTACTGTCGTAGATGATATTCGTGCCATTCGTGAGTTCAGAAGCATCAATTTTACAGTTTTGAAAAGATAGTCGAAATCAATTATGACATCATCAGTGATGTCACAATTGACATTATCGGTTTTCAAATTACTGTCGTAGATGATGTTCGTGCCATTCGTGAGTTCAGAAGCATCAATTTTACAGTTTTGAAAAGATGGTCGAAATCAATTATGACATCATCAGTGATGTCACAATTGACATTATCGGTTTTCAAATTACTGTCGTAGATGATGTTCGTGCCATCCGTGAGTTCAGAAGCGTAAATTTTACAGTTTTGAAAAGATGGTCAAAATCAATTATGACATCATCAGTGATGTCACAATTGACATTATCGGTTTTCAAATTACTGTCGTAGATGATGTTCGTGCCATTCGTGAGTTCAGAAGCATCAATTTTACAGTATTGAAAAGATGGTCGAAATCAATTATGACATCATCAGTGATGTCACAATTGACATTATTGGTTTTAAAATTACTGTCGTAGATGATGTCCGTGCCATCCGTGAGTTCAGAAGTGTCAATTTTACAGTTTCGAAAAGATGGTCAAAATCAATTATGACATCATCAGTGATGTCACAATTGACATTATCGGTTTTCAAATTACTGTCGTAGATGATGTTCGTGCCATTCGTGAGTTCAGAAGCATCAATTTTACAGTATTGAAAAGATGGTCGAAATCAATTATGACATCATCAGTGATGTCACAATTGACATTATCGGTTTTCAAATTACTGTCGTAGATGATGTTCGTGCCATTCGTGAGTTCAGAAGCATCAATTTTACAGTATTGAAAAGATGGTCGAAATCAATTATGACATCATCAGTGATGTCACAATTGACATTATTGGTTTTAAAATTACTGTCGTAGATGATGTCCGTGCCATCCGTGAGTTCAGAAGTGTCAATTTTACAGTTTCGAAAAGATGGTCAAAATCAATTATGACATCATCAGTGATGTCACAATTGACATTATCGGTTTTCAAATTACTGTCGTAGATGATGTTCGTGCCATTCGTGAGTTCAGAAGCATCAATTTTACAGTATTGAAAAGATGGTCGAAATCAATTATGACATCATCAGTGATGTCACAATTGACATTATCGGTTTTAAAATTACTGTCGTAGATGATGTCCGTGCCATTCGTGAGTTCAGAAGCGTCAATTTTACAGTTTCGAAAAGATGGTCAAAATCAATTATGACATCATCAGTGATGTCACAATTGACATTATCGGTTTTACAATTACTGTCGTAGATGATATTCGTGCCATTCGTGAGTTCAGAAGCATCAATTTTACAGTTTTGAAAAGATAGTCGAAATCAATTATGACATCATCAGTGATGTCACAATTGACATTATCGGTTTTCAAATTACTGTCGTAGATGATGTTCGTGCCATTCGTGAGTTCAGAAGCATCAATTTTACAGTTTTGAAAAGATGGTCGAAATCAATTATGACATCATCAGTGATGTCACAATTGACATTATCGGTTTTAAAATTACTGTCGTAGATGATGTCCGTGCCATCCGTGAGTTCAGAAGTGTCAATTTTACAGTTTCGAAAAGATGGTCAAAATCAATTATGACATCATCAGTGATGTCACAATTGACATTATCGGTTTTCAAATTACTGTCGTAGATGATGTTCGTGCCATTCGTGAGTTCAGAAGCATCAATTTTACAGTATTGAAAAGATGGTCGAAATCAATTATGACATCATCAGTGATGTCACAATTGACATTATCGGTTTTCAAATTACTGTCGTAGATGATGTTCGTGCCATTCGTGAGTTCAGAAGCATCAATTTTACAGTATTGAAAAGATGGTCGAAATCAATTATGACATCATCAGTGATGTCACAATTGACATTATCGGTTTTAAAATTACTGTCGTAGATGATGTCCGTGCCATCCGTGAGTTCAGAAGTGTAAATTTTACAGTTTCGAAAAGATGGTCAAAATCAATTATGACATCATCAGTGATGTCACAATTGACATTATCGGTTTTCAAATTACTGTCGTAGATGATGTTCGTGCCATTCGTGAGTTCAGAAGCATCAATTTTACAGTATTGAAAAGATGGTCGAAATCAATTATGACATCATCAGTGATGTCACAATTGACATTATCGGTTTTAAAATTACTGTCGTAGATGATGTCCGTGCCATTCGTGAGTTCAGAAGCGTCATTTTTACAGTTTCGAAAAGATGGTCAAAATCAATTATGACATCATCAGTGATGTCACAATTGACATTGTCGGTTTTAAAATTACTGTCGTAGATGATGTTCGTGTCATTCGTCAGTTGAGAAGCGTCAATTTTACAGTTTTGAAAAGATGGTCGAAATCAACTATGACATCATCAGTGATGTCACAATTGACATTGTCGGTTTTAAAATTACTGTCGTAGATGATGTTCGTGTCATTCGTCAGTTGAGAAGCGTCAATTTTACAGTTTTGAATAGATGGTCGAAATCAATTATGACATCATCAGTGATGTCACAATTGACATTATTGGTTTTAAAATTACAGTCGTAGATGATGTCCGTGCCATTCGTGAGTTCAGAAGCGTCATTTTTACAGTTTTGAAAAGATGGTCGAAATCAATTATGACATCATCAGTGATGTCACAAGTGACATTATCGGTTTTAAAATTACTGTCGTAGATGATGTCCGTGCCATCCGTGAGTTCAGAAGCGTCAATTTTACAGTATTGAAAAGATGGTCGAAATCAATTATGACATCATCAGTGATGTCACAATTGACATTATCGGTTTTCAAATTACTGTCGTAGATGATGTTCGTGCCATTCGTGAGTTCAGAAGCATCAATTTTACAGTATTGAAAAGATGGTCGAAATCAATTATGACATCATCAGTGATGTCACAATTGACATTATCGGTTTTAAAATTACTGTCGTAGATGATGTCCGTGCCATCCGTGAGTTCAGAAGTGTCAATTTTACAGTTTCGAAAAGATGGTCAAAATCAATTATGACATCATCAGTGATGTCACAATTGACATTATCAGTTTTCAAATTACTGTCGTAGATGATGTTCGTGCCATTCGTGAGTTCAGAAGCATCAATTTTACAGTATTGAAAAGATGGTCGAAATCAATTATGACATCATCAGTGATGTCACAATTGACATTATCGGTTTTAAAATTACTGTCGTAGATGATGTCCGTGCCATTCGTGAGTTCAGAAGCGTCAATTTTACAGTTTCGAAAAGATGGTCAAAATCAATTATGACATCATCAGTGATGTCACAATTGACATTGTCGGTTTTAAAATTACTGTCGTAGATGATGTTCGTGTCATTCGTCAGTTGAGAAGCGTCAATTTTACAGTTTTGAAAAGATGGTCGAAATCAACTATGACATCATCAGTGATGTCACAATTGACATTGTCGGTTTTAAAATTACTGTCGTAGATGATGTTCGTGTCATTCGTCAGTTGAGAAGCGTCAATTTTACAGTTTTGAAAAGATGGTCGAAATCAATTATGACATCATCAGTGATGTCACAATTGACATTATTGGTTTTAAAATTACAGTCGTAGATGATGTCCGTGCCATTCGTGAGTTCAGAAGCGTCATTTTTACAGTTTTGAAAAGATGGTCGAAATCAATTATGACATCATCAGTGATGTCACAAGTGACATTATCGGTTTTAAAATTACTGTCGTAGATGATGTCCGTGCCATCCGTGAGTTCAGAAGCGTCAATTTTACAGTTTTGAAAAGAAGGTCAAAATCAATTATGACATCATCAGTGATGTCACAATTGACATTATCGGTTTTAAAATTACTGTCGTAGATGATGTTCGTGCCATCCGTGAGTTCAGAAGCGTAAATTTTACAGTTTTGAAAAGATGGTCAAAATCAATTATGACATCATCAGTGATGTCACAATTGACATTATCGGTTTTAAAATTACTGTCGTAGATGATGTTCGTGCCATTCGTGAGTTCAGAAGCATCAATTTTACAGTTTCGAAAAGATGGTCAAAATCAATTATGACATCATCAGTGATGTCACAATTGACATTATCGGTTTTAAAATTACTGTCGTAGATGATGTTCGTGCCATTCGTGAGTTCAGAAGCGTCAATTTTACAGTTTTGAACAGATGGTCGAAATCAATTATGACATCATCAGTGATGTCACAATTGACATTATTGGTTTTAAAATTACTGTCGTAGATGATGTCCGTGCCATCCGTGAGTTCAGAAGCGTCAATTTTACAGTTTTGAAAAGATGGTCGAAATCAATTATGACATCATCAGTGATGTCACAATTGACATTATCGGTTTTAAAATTACTGTCGTAGATGATGTTCGTGCCATCCGTGAGTTCAGAAGCGTAAATTTTACAGTTTTGAAAAGATGGTCAAAATCAATTATGACATCATCAGTGATGTCACAATTGACATTATTGGTTTTAAAATTACTGTCGTAGATGATGTCTGTGCCATTCGTGCGTTCAGAAGCGTCAATTTTACAGTTTTGAAAAGATGGTCGAAATCAATTATGACATCATCAGTGATGTCACAATTGACATTATCGGTTTTAAAATTACTGTCGTAGATGATGTTCGTGCCATTCGTGAGTTCAGAAGCGTCAATTTTACAGTTTTGAACAGATGGTCGAAATCAATTATGACATCATCAGTGATGTCACAATTGACATTATTGGTTTTAAAATTACTGTCGTAGATGATGTCTGTTCCATTCGTGCGTTCAGAAGCGTCAATTTTACAGTTTTGAAAAGATGGTCGAAATCAATTATGACATCATCAGTGATGTCACAATTGACATTATCGGTTTTAAAATTACTGTCGTAGATGATGTCCGTGCCATTCGTGAGTTCAGAAGCGTAAATTTTACAGTTTTGAAAAGATGGTCAAAATCAATTATGACATCATCAGTGATGTCACAATTGACATTATCGGTTTTAAAATTACTGTCGTAGATGATGTCCGTGCCATTCGTGAGTTCAGAAGCGTCAATTTTACAGTTTTGAAAAGATGGTCAAAATCAATTATGACATCATCAGTGATGTCACAATTGACATTATCGGTTTTAAAATTACTGTCGTAGATGATGTCCGTGCCATCCGTAAGTTCAGAAGCGTCAATTTTACAGTTTCGAAAAGATGGTCAAAATCAATTATGACATCATCAGTGATGTCACAATTGACATTATCGGTTTTACAATTACTGTCGTAGATGATGTTCGTGCCATTCGTGAGTTCAGAAGCGTCAATTTTACAGTTTCGAAAAGATGGTCAAAATCAATTATGACATCATCAGTGATGTCACAATTGACATTATCGGTTTTAAAATTACTGTCGTAGATGATGTCCGTGCCATTCGTGAGTTCAGAAGCGTCATTTTTACAGTTTTGAAAAGATGGTCGAAATCAATTATGACATCATCAGTGATGTCACAATTGACATTATCGGTTTTAAAATTACTGTCATAGATGATGTCCGTGCCATCCGTGAGTACAGAAGTGTCAATTTTACAGTTTTGAAAAGATGGTCGAAATCAATTATGACATCATCAGTGATGTCACAATTGACATTATCGGTTTTAAAATTACTGTCGTAGATGATGTTCGTGCCATTCGTGAGTTCAGAAGCATCAATTTTACAGTTTCGAAAAGATGGTCAAAATCAATTATGACATCATCAGTGATGTCACAATTGACATTATCGGTTTTAAAATTACTGTCGTAGATGATGTTCGTGCCATTCGTGAGTTCAGAAGCGTCAATTTTACAGTTTTGAACAGATGGTCGAAATCAACTATGACATCATCAGTGATGTCACAATTGACATTGTCGGTTTTAAAATTACTGTCGTAGATGATGTTCGTGTCATTCGTCAGTTGAGAAGCGTCAATTTTACAGTTTTGAAAAGATGGTCGAAATCAATTATGACATCATCAGTGATGTCACAATTGACATTATTGGTTTTAAAATTACAGTCGTAGATGATGTCCGTGCCATTCGTGAGTTCAGAAGCGTCATTTTTACAGTTTTGAAAAGATGGTCGAAATCAATTATGACATCATCAGTGATGTCACAATTGACATTATTGGTTTTAAAATTACAGTCGTAGATGATGTCCGTGCCATTCGTGAGTTCAGAAGCGTCAATTTTACAGTTTTGAACAGATGGTCGAAATCAATTATGACATCATCAGTGATGTCACAATTGACATTATTGGTTTTAAAATTACTGTCGTAGATGATGTCCGTGCCATCCGTGAGTTCAGAAGCGTCAATTTTACAGTTTTGAAAAGATGGTCGAAATCAATTATGACATCATCAGTGATGTCACAATTGACATTATCGGTTTTAAAATTACTGTCGTAGATGATGTTCGTGCCATCCGTGAGTTCAGAAGCGTAAATTTTACAGTTTTGAAAAGATGGTCAAAATCAATTATGACATCATCAGTGATGTCACAATTGACATTATTGGTTTTAAAATTACTGTCGTAGATGATGTCTGTGCCATTCGTGCGTTCAGAAGCGTCAATTTTACAGTTTTGAAAAGATGGTCGAAATCAATTATGACATCATCAGTGATGTCACAATTGACATTATCGGTTTTAAAATTACTGTCGTAGATGATGTTCGTGCCATTCGTGAGTTCAGAAGCGTCAATTTTACAGTTTTGAACAAATGGTCGAAATCAATTATGACATCATCAGTGATGTCACAATTGACATTATTGGTTTTAAAATTACTGTCGTAGATGATGTCTGTTCCATTCGTGCGTTCAGAAGCGTCAATTTTACAGTTTTGAAAAGATGGTCGAAATCAATTATGACATCATCAGTGATGTCACAATTGACATTATCGGTTTTAAAATTACTGTCGTAGATGATGTCCGTGCCATTCGTGAGTTCAGAAGCGTAAATTTTACAGTTTTGAAAAGATGGTCAAAATCAATTATGACATCATCAGTGATGTCACAATTGACATTATCGGTTTTAAAATTACTGTCGTAGATGATGTCCGTGCCATTCGTGAGTTCAGAAGCGTCAATTTTACAGTTTTGAAAAGATGGTCAAAATCAATTATGACATCATCAGTGATGTCACAATTGACATTATCGGTTTTAAAATTACTGTCGTAGATGATGTCCGTGCCATCCGTAAGTTCAGAAGCGTCAATTTTACAGTTTCGAAAAGATGGTCAAAATCAATTATGACATCATCAGTGATGTCACAATTGACATTATCGGTTTTAAAATTACTGTCGTAGATGATGTTCGTGCCATTCGTGAGTTCAGAAGCGTCAATTTTACAGTTTCGAAAAGATGGTCAAAATCAATTATGACATCATCAGTGATGTCACAATTGACATTATCGGTTTTAAAATTACTGTCGTAGATGATGTCCGTGCCATTCGTGAGTTCAGAAGCGTCATTTTTACAGTTTTGAAAAGATGGTCGAAATCAATTATGACATCATCAGTGATGTCACAATTGACATTATCGGTTTTAAAATTACTGTCATAGATGATGTCCGTGCCATCCGTGAGTACAGAAGTGTCAATTTTACAGTTTTGAAAAGATGGTCGAAATCAATTATGACATCATCAGTGATGTCACAATTGACATTATCGGTTTTAAAATTACTGTCGTAGATGATGTTCGTGCCATTCGTGAGTTCAGAAGCATCAATTTTACAGTTTCGAAAAGATGGTCAAAATCAATTATGACATCATCAGTGATGTCACAATTGACATTATCGGTTTTAAAATTACTGTCGTAGATGATGTTCGTGCCATTCGTGAGTTCAGAAGCGTCAATTTTACAGTTTTGAACAGATGGTCGAAATCAATTATGACATCATCAGTGATGTCACAATTGACATTATTGGTTTTAAAATTACTGTCGTAGATGATGTCCGTGCCATCCGTGAGTTCAGAAGCGTCAATTTTACAGTTTTGAAAAGATGGTCGAAATCAATTATGACATCATCAGTGATGTCACAATTGACATTATCGGTTTTAAAATTACTGTCGTAGATGATGTTCGTGCCATCCGTGAGTTCAGAAGCGTAAATTTTACAGTTTTGAAAAGATGGTCAAAATCAATTATGACATCATCAGTGATGTCACAATTGACATTATCGGTTTTAAAATTACTGTCGTAGATGATGTTCGTGCCATTCGTGAGTTCAGAAGCATCAATTTTACAGTTTCGAAAAGATGGTCAAAATCAATTATGACATCATCAGTGATGTCACAATTGACATTATCGGTTTTAAAATTACTGTCGTAGATGATGTTCGTGCCATTCGTGAGTTCAGAAGCGTCAATTTTACAGTTTTGAACAGATGGTCGAAATCAATTATGACATCATCAGTGATGTCACAATTGACATTATTGGTTTTAAAATTACTGTCGTAGATGATGTCCGTGCCATCCGTGAGTTCAGAAGCGTCAATTTTACAGTTTTGAAAAGATGGTCGAAATCAATTATGACATCATCAGTGATGTCACAATTGACATTATCGGTTTTAAAATTACTGTCGTAGATGATGTTCGTGCCATTCGTGAGTTCAGAAGCGTCAATTTTACAGTTTTGAAAAGATGGTCAAAATCAATTATGACATCATCAGTGATGTCACAATTGACATTATCGGTTTTAAAATTACTGTCGTAGATGATGTCCGTGCCATTCGTGAGTTCAGAAGCGTCAATTTTACAGTTTTAAAAAGATGGTCAAAATCAATTATGACATCATCAGTGATGTCACAATTGACATTATCGGTTTTAAAATTACTCTCGTAGATGATGTCCGTGCCATCCGTAAGTTCAGAAGCGTCAATTTTACAGTTTTGAAAAGAAGGTCAAAATCAATTATGACATCATCAGTGATGTCACAATTGACATTATCGGTTTTAAAATTACTGTCGTAGATGATGTTCGTGCCATCCGTGAGTTCAGAAGCGTAAATTTTACAGTTTTGAAAAGATGGTCAAAATCAATTATGACATCATCAGTGATGTCACAATTGACATTATCGGTTTTCAAATTACTGTCGTAGATGATGTTCGTGCCATTCGTGAGTTCAGAAGCATCAATTTTACAGTTTTGAAAAGATGGTCGAAATCAATTATGACATCATCAGTGATGTCACAATTGACATTATTGGTTTTAAAATTACTGTCGTAGATGATGTCCGTGCCATCCGTGAGTTCAGAAGTGTCAATTTTACAGTTTCGAAAAGATGGTCAAAATCAATTATGACATCATCAGTGATGTCACAATTGACATTATCGGTTTTAAAATTACTGTCGTAGATGATGTCCGTGCCATTCGTGAGTTCAGAAGCGTCAATTTTACAGTTTCGAAAAGATGGTCAAAATCAATTATGACATCATCAGTGATGTCACAATTGACATTATCGGTTTTACAATTACTGTCGTAGATGATATTCGTGCCATTCGTGAGTTCAGAAGCATCAATTTTACAGTTTTAAAAAAAAATGGTCGAAATCAATTATGACATCATCAGTGATGTCACAATTGACATTATCGGTTTTCAAATTACTGTCGTAGATGATGTTCGTGCCATTCGTGAGTTCAGAAGCATCAATTTTACAGTTTTGAAAAGATGGTCGAAATCAATTATGACATCATCAGTGATGTCACAATTGACATTATCGGTTTTAAAATTACTGTCGTAGATGATGTCCGTGCCATCCGTGAGTTCAGAAGTGTCAATTTTACAGTTTCGAAAAGATGGTCAAAATCAATTATGACATCATCAGTGATGTCACAATTGACATTATCGGTTTTAAAATTACTGTCGTAGATGATGTCCGTGCCATTCGTGAGTTCAGAAGCGTCAATTTTACAGTTTCGAAAAGATGGTCAAAATCAATTATGACATCATCAGTGATGTCACAATTGACATTATCGGTTTTACAATTACTGTCGTAGATGATGTCCGTGCCATCCGTGAGTTCAGAAGTGTCAATTTTACAGTTTCGAAAAGATGGTCAAAATCATGGCATCGGTCGTGCCATTCATGGTCAAAATCATGGCATCGGTCGTGCCATTCGTGAGTTCAGAAGCGTCAATTTTACAGTTTTGAAAAGATGGTCGAAATCAATTATGACATCATCAGTGATGTCACAATTGACATTATCGGTTTTACAATTACTGTCGTAGATGATGTCCGTGCCATCCGTGAGTTCAGAAGTGTCAATTTTACAGTTTCGAAAAGATGGTCAAAATCATGGCATCGGTCGTGCCATTCATGGTCAAAATCATGGCATCGGTCGTGCCATTCGTGAGTTCAGAAGCGTCAATTTTACAGTTTTGAAAAGATGGTCGAAATCAATTATGACATCATCAGTGATGTCACAAATGATGGTCAATTATGACATCATCAGTGATGGTCAATTATGACATCATCAGTGATGTCACAATTGACATTATCGGTTTTACAATTACTGTCGTAGATGATATTCGTGCCATTCGTGAGTTCAGAAGCATTAATTTTACAGTTTCGAAAAGATGGTCAAAATCAATTATGACATCATCAGTGATGTCACAATTGACATTATCGGTTTTAAAATTACTGTCGTAGATGATGTTCGTGCCATTCGTGAGTTCAGAAGCGTCAATTTTACAGTTTTGAAAAGATGGTCGAAATCAATTATGACATCATCAGTGATGTCACAATTGACATTATTGGTTTTAAAATTACTGTCGTAGATGATGTCCGTGCCATTCGTGAGTTCAGAAGCGTCATTTTTACAGTTTTGAAAAGATGGTCGAAATCAATTATGACATCATCAGTGATGTCACAATTGACATTATCGGTTTTAAAATTACTGTCGTAGATGATGTTCGTGCCATCCGTGAGTTCAGAAGCGTAAATTTTACAGTTTTGAAAAGATGGTCAAAATCAATTATGACATCATCAGTGATGTCACAATTGACATTATCGGTTTTAAAATTACTGTCGTAGATGATGTTCGTGCCATTCGTGAGTTCAGAAGCATCAATTTTACAGTTTCGAAAAGATGGTCAAAATCAATTATGACATCATCAGTGATGTCACAATTGACATTATCGGTTTTAAAATTACTGTCGTAGATGATGTTCGTGCCATTCGTGAGTTCAGAAGCGTCAATTTTACAGTTTTGAACAGATGGTCGAAATCAATTATGACATCATCAGTGATGTCACAATTGACATTATTGGTTTTAAAATTACTGTCGTAGATGATGTCCGTGCCATCCGTGAGTTCAGAAGCGTCAATTTTACAGTTTTGAAAAGATGGTCGAAATCAATTATGACATCATCAGTGATGTCACAATTGACATTATCGGTTTTAAAATTACTGTCGTAGATGATGTTCGTGCCATTCGTGAGTTCAGAAGCGTCAATTTTACAGTTTTGAAAAGATGGTCAAAATCAATTATGACATCATCAGTGATGTCACAATTGACATTATCGGTTTTAAAATTACTGTCGTAGATGATGTCCGTGCCATTCGTGAGTTCAGAAGCGTCAATTTTACAGTTTTAAAAAGATGGTCAAAATCAATTATGACATCATCAGTGATGTCACAATTGACATTATCGCTTTTAAAATTACTGTCGTAGATGATGTCCGTGCCATCCGTGAGTTCAGAAGCGTCAATTTTACAGTTTTGAAAAGAAGGTCAAAATCAATTATGACATCATCAGTGATGTCACAATTGTTATTATCGGTTTTAAAATTACTGTCGTAGATGATGTTCGTGCCATCCGTGAGTTCAGAAGCGTAAATTTTACAGTTTTGAAAAGATGGTCAAAATCAATTATGACATCATCAGTGATGTCACAATTGACATTATCGGTTTTCAAATTACTGTCGTAGATGATGTTCGTGCCATTCGTGAGTTCAGAAGCATCAATTTTACAGTATTGAAAAGATGGTCGAAATCAATTATGACATCATCAGTGATGTCACAATTGACATTATTGGTTTTAAAATTACTGTCGTAGATGATGTCCGTGCCATCCGTGAGTTCAGAAGTGTCAATTTTACAGTTTCGAAAAGATGGTCAAAATCAATTATGACATCATCAGTGATGTCACAATTGACATTATCGGTTTTCAAATTACTGTCGTAGATGATGTTCGTGCCATTCGTGAGTTCAGAAGCATCAATTTTACAGTATTGAAAAGATGGTCGAAATCAATTATGACATCATCAGTGATGTCACAATTGACATTATCGGTTTTAAAATTACTGTCGTAGATGATGTCCGTGCCATTCGTGAGTTCAGAAGCGTCAATTTTACAGTTTCGAAAAGATGGTCAAAATCAATTATGACATCATCAGTGATGTCACAATTGACATTATCGGTTTTACAATTACTGTCGTAGATGATATTCGTGCCATTCGTGAGTTCAGAAGCATCAATTTTACAGTTTTGAAAAGATAGTCGAAATCAATTATGACATCATCAGTGATGTCACAATTGACATTATCGGTTTTCAAATTACTGTCGTAGATGATGTTCGTGCCATTCGTGAGTTCAGAAGCATCAATTTTACAGTTTTGAAAAGATGGTCGAAATCAATTATGACATCATCAGTGATGTCACAATTGACATTATCGGTTTTAAAATTACTGTCGTAGATGATGTCCGTGCCATCCGTGAGTTCAGAAGTGTCAATTTTACAGTTTCGAAAAGATGGTCAAAATCAATTATGACATCATCAGTGATGTCACAATTGACATTATCGGTTTTAAAATTACTGTCGTAGATGATGTTCGTGCCATTCGTGAGTTCAGAAGCGTCAATTTTACAGTTTCGAAAAGATGGTCAAAATCAATTATGACATCATCAGTGATGTCACAATTGACATTATCGGTTTTACAATTACTGTCGTAGATGATATTCGTGCCATTTGTGAGTTCAGAAGCGTCAATTTTACAGTTTTGAAAAGATGGTCGAAATCAATTATGACATCATCAGTGATGTCACAATTGACATTATCGGTTTTACAATTACTGTCGTAGATGATGTCCGTGCCATCCGTGAGTTCAGAAGTGTCAATTTTACAGTTTCGAAAAGATGGTCAAAATCAATTATGACATCATCAGTGATGTCACAATTGACATTATCGGTTTTACAATTACTGTCGTAGATGATATTCGTGCCATTCGTGAGTTCAGAAGCGTCAATTTTACAGTTTTGAAAAGATGGTCGAAATCAATTATGACATCATCAGTGATGTCACAATTGACATTATCGGTTTTACAATTACTGTCGTAGATGATATTCGTGCCATTCGTGAGTTCAGAAGCGTCAATTTTACAGTTTTGAAAAGATGGTCGAAATCAATTATGACATCATCAGTGATGTCACAATTGACATTATCGGTTTTACAATTACTGTCGTAGATGATGTCCGTGCCATCCGTGAGTTCAGAAGCGTCAATTTTACAGTTTTGAAAAGATGGTCGAAATCAACTATGACATCATCAGTGATGTCACAATTGACATTGTCGGTTTTAAAATTACTGTCGTAGATGATGTTCGTGTCATTCGTCAGTTGAGAAGCGTCAATTTTACAGTTTTGAAAAGATGGTCGAAATCAATTATGACATCATCAGTGATGTCACAATTGACATTATTGGTTTTAAAATTACAGTCGTAGATGATGTCCGTGCCATTCGTGAGTTCAGAAGCGTCATTTTTACAGTTTTGAAAAGATGGTCGAAATCAATTATGACATCATCAGTGATGTCACAATTGACATTATTGGTTTTAAAATTACAGTCGTAGATGATGTCCGTGCCATTCGTGAGTTCAGAAGCGTCATTTTTACAGTTTTGAAAAGATGGTCGAAATCAATTATGACATCATCAGTGATGTCACAAGTGACATTATCGGTTTTAAAATTACTGTCGTAGATGATGTCCGTGCCATCCGTGAGTTCAGAAGCGTCAATTTTACAGTTTTGAAAAGAAGGTCAAAATCAATTATGACATCATCAGTGATGTCACAATTGACATTATCGGTTTTAAAATTACTGTCGTAGATGATGTTCGTGCCATCCGTGAGTTCAGAAGCGTAAATTTTACAGTTTTGAAAAGATGGTCAAAATCAATTATGACATCATCAGTGATGTCACAATTGACATTATCTGTTTTAAAATTACTGTCGTAGATGATGTTCGTGCCATTCGTGAGTTCAGAAGCATCAATTTTACAGTTTCGAAAAGATGGTCAAAATCAATTATGACATCATCAGTGATGTCACAATTGACATTATCGGTTTTAAAATTACTGTCGTAGATGATGTTCGTGCCATTCGTGATTTCAGAAGCGTCAATTTTACAGTTTTGAACAGATGGTCGAAATCAATTATGACATCATCAGTGATGTCACAATTGACATTATTGGTTTTAAAATTACTGTCGTAGATGATGTCCGTGCCATCCGTGAGTTCAGAAGCGTCAATTTTACAGTTTTGAAAAGATGGTCGAAATCAATTATGACATCATCAGTGATGTCACAATTGACATTATCGGTTTTAAAATTACTGTCGTAGATGATGTTCGTGCCATCCGTGAGTTCAGAAGCGTAAATTTTACAGTTTTGAAAAGATGGTCAAAATCAATTATGACATCATCAGTGATGTCACAATTGACATTATTGGTTTTAAAATTACTGTCGTAGATGATGTCTGTGCCATTCGTGCGTTCAGAAGCGTCAATTTTACAGTTTTGAAAAGATGGTCGAAATCAATTATGACATCATCAGTGATGTCACAATTGACATTATCGGTTTAAAAATTACTGTCGTAGATGATGTTCGTGCCATTCGTGAGTTCAGAAGCGTCAATTTTACAGTTTTGAACAGATGGTCGAAATCAATTATGACATCATCAGTGATGTCACAATTGACATTATTGGTTTTAAAATTACTGTCGTAGATGATGTCTGTTCCATTCGTGCGTTCAGAAGCGTCAATTTTACAGTTTTGAAAAGATGGTCGAAATCAATTATGACATCATCAGTGATGTCACAATTGACATTATCGGTTTTAAAATTACTGTCGTAGATGATGTCCGTGCCATTCGTGAGTTCAGAAGCGTAAATTTTACAGTTTTGAAAAGATGGTCAAAATCAATTATGACATCATCAGTGATGTCACAATTGACATTATCGGTTTTAAAATTACTGTCGTAGATGATGTCCGTGCCATTCGTGAGTTCAGAAGCGTCAATTTTACAGTTTTGAAAAGATGGTCAAAATCAATTATGACATCATCAGTGATGTCACAATTGACATTATCGGTTTTAAAATTACTGTCGTAGATGATGTCCGTGCCATCCGTAAGTTCAGAAGCGTCAATTTTACAGTTTCGAAAAGATGGTCAAAATCAATTATGACATCATCAGTGATGTCACAATTGACATTATCGGTTTTAAAATTACTGTCGTAGATGATGTTCGTGCCATTCGTGAGTTCAGAAGCGTCAATTTTACAGTTTCGAAAAGATGGTCAAAATCAATTATGACATCATCAGTGATGTCACAATTGACATTATCGGTTTTAAAATTACTGTCGTAGATGATGTCCGTGCCATTCGTGAGTTCAGAAGCGTCATTTTTACAGTTTTGAAAAGATGGTCGAAATCAATTATGACATCATCAGTGATGTCACAATTGACATTATCGGTTTTAAAATTACTGTCATAGATGATGTCCGTGCCATCCGTGAGTACAGAAGTGTCAATTTTACAGTTTTGAAAAGATGGTCGAAATCAATTATGACATCATCAGTGATGTCACAATTGACATTATCGGTTTTAAAATTACTGTCGTAGATGATGTTCGTGCCATTCGTGAGTTCAGAAGCATCAATTTTACAGTTTCGAAAAGATGGTCAAAATCAATTATGACATCATCAGTGATGTCACAATTGACATTATCGGTTTTAAAATTACTGTCGTAGATGATGTTCGTGCCATTCGTGAGTTCAGAAGCGTCAATTTTACAGTTTTGAACAGATGGTCGAAATCAATTATGACATCATCAGTGATGTCACAATTGACATTATTGGTTTTAAAATTACTGTCGTAGATGATGTCCGTGCCATCCGTGAGTTCAGAAGCGTCAATTTTACAGTTTTGAAAAGATGGTCGAAATCAATTATGACATCATCAGTGATGTCACAATTGACATTATCGGTTTTAAAATTACTGTCGTAGATGATGTTCGTGCCATCCGTGAGTTCAGAAGCGTAAATTTTACAGTTTTGAAAAGATGGTCAAAATCAATTATGACATCATCAGTGATGTCACAATTGACATTATCGGTTTTAAAATTACTGTCGTAGATGATGTTCGTGCCATTCGTGAGTTCAGAAGCATCAATTTTACAGTTTCGAAAAGATGGTCAAAATCAATTATGACATCATCAGTGATGTCACAATTGACATTATCGGTTTTAAAATTACTGTCGTAGATGATGTTCGTGCCATTCGTGAGTTCAGAAGCGTCAATTTTACAGTTTTGAACAGATGGTCGAAATCAATTATGACATCATCAGTGATGTCACAATTGACATTATTGGTTTTAAAATTACTGTCGTAGATGATGTCCGTGCCATCCGTGAGTTCAGAAGCGTCAATTTTACAGTTTTGAAAAGATGGTCGAAATCAATTATGACATCATCAGTGATGTCACAATTGACATTATCGGTTGTAAAATTACTGTCGTAGATGATGTTCGTGCCATTCGTGAGTTCAGAAGCGTCAATTTTACAGTTTTGAAAAGATGGTCAAAATCAATTATGACATCATCAGTGATGTCACAATTGACATTATCGGTTTTAAAATTACTGTCGTAGATGATGTCCGTGCCATTCGTGAGTTCAGAAGCGTCAATTTTACAGTTTTAAAAAGATGGTCAAAATCAATTATGACATCATCAGTGATGTCACAATTGACATTATCGGTTTTAAAATTACTGTCGTAGATGATGTCCGTGCCATCCGTAAGTTCAGAAGCGTCAATTTTACAGTTTCGAAAAGATGGTCAAAATCAATTATGACATCATCAGTGATGTCACAATTGACATTATCGGTTTTAAAATTACTGTCGTAGATGATGTTCGTGCCATTCGTGAGTTCAGAAGCGTCAATTTTACAGTTTTGAACAGATGGTCGAAATCAATTATGACATCATCAGTGATGTCACAATTGACATTATTGGTTTTAAAATTACTGTCGTAGATGATGTCCGTGCCATTCGTGAGTTCAGAAGCGTCATTTTTACAGTTTTGAAAAGATGGTCGAAATCAATTATGACATCATCAGTGATGTCACAATTGACATTATCGGTTTTAAAATTACTGTCGTAGATGATGTCCGTGCCATCCGTGAGTTCAGAAGCGTCAATTTTACAGTTTTGAAAAGATGGTCAAAATCAATTATGACATCATCAGTGATGTCACAATTGACATTATCGCTTTTAAAATTACTGTCGTAGATGATGTCCGTGCCATCCGTGAGTTCAGAAGCGTCAATTTTACAGTTTTGAAAAGAAGGTCAAAATCAATTATGACATCATCAGTGATGTCACAATTGACATTATCGGTTTTAAAATTACTGTCGTAGATGATGTCCGTGCCATTCGTGAGTTCAGAAGCGTCAATTTTACAGTTTTGAAAAGATGGTCAAAATCAATTATGACATCATCAGTGATGTCACAATTGACATTATCGGTTTTAAAATTACTGTCGTAGATGATGTCCGTGCCATCCGTAAGTTCAGAAGCGTCAATTTTACAGTTTCGAAAAGATGGTCAAAATCAATTATGACATCATCAGTGATGTCACAATTGACATTATCGGTTTTAAAATTACTGTCGTAGATGATGTTCGTGCCATTCGTGAGTTCAGAAGCGTCAATTTTACAGTTTCGAAAAGATGGTCAAAATCAATTATGACATCATAAGTGATGTCACAATTGACATTATCGGTTTTAAAATTACTGTCGTAGATGATGTCCGTGCCATTCGTGAGTTCAGAAGCGTCATTTTTACAGTTTTGAAAAGATGGTCGAAATCAATTATGACATCATCAGTGATGTCACAATTGACATTATCGGTTTTAAAATTACTGTCATAGATGATGTCCGTGCCATCCGTGAGTACAGAAGTGTCAATTTTACAGTTTTGAAAAGATGGTCGAAATCAATTATGACATCATCAGTGATGTCACAATTGACATTATCGGTTTTAAAATTACTGTCGTAGATGATGTCCGTGCCATTCGTGAGTTCAGAAGCGTCAATTTTACAGTTTTGAAAAGATGGTCAAAATCAATTATGACATCATCAGTGATGTCACAATTGACATTATCGGTTTTAAAATTACTGTCGTAGATGATGTTCGTGCCATTCGTGAGTACAGAAGAGTCAATTTTACTGTTTTGAAAAAATGGTCGAAATCAATTATGACATCATCAGTGATGTCACAATTGACATTATCGGTTTTAAAATTACTGTCGTAGATGATGTTCGTGCCATTCGTGAGTTCAGAAGCGTAAATTTTACAGTTTTGAAAAGATGGTCAAAATCAATTATGACATCATCAGTGATGTCACAATTGACATTATCGGTTTTAAAATTACTGTCGTAGATGATGTTCGTGCCATTCGTGAGTTCAGAAGCGTCAATTTTACAGTTTTGAAAAGATGGTCGAAATCAATTATGACATCATCAGTGATGTCACAATTGACATTATTGGTTTTAAAATTACTGTCGTAGATGATGTCCGTGCCATTCGTGAGTTCAGAAGCGTCAATTTTACAGTTTTGAAAAGATGGTCGAAATCAATTATGACATCATCAGTGATGTCACAATTGACATTATCGGTTTTACAATTACTGTCGTAGATGATGTCCGTGCCATTCGTGAGTTCAGAAGCGTCAATTTTACAGTTTTGAAAAGAGGGTCAAAATCAATTATGACATCATCAGTGATGTCACAATTGACATTATCGGTTTTACAATTACTGTCGTAGATGATGTCCGTGCCATTCGTGAGTTCAGAAGCGTCAATTTTACAGTTTTGAAAAGATGGTCGAAATCAATTATGACATCATCAGTGATGTCACAATTGACATTATCGGTTTTAAAATTACTGTCGTAGATGATGTTCGTGCCATTCGTGAGTTCAGAAGCGTCAATTTTACAGTTTTGAAAAGATGGTCGAAATCAATTATGACATCATCAGTGATGTCACAATTGACATTATCGGTTTTAAAATTACTGTCGTAGATGATGTCCGTGCCATTCGTGAGTTCAGAAGCGTCAATTTTACAGTTTTGAAAAGATGGTCAAAATCAATTATGACATCATCAGTGATGTCACAATTGACATTATCGGTTTTACAATTACTGTCGTAGATGATGTCCGTGCCATTCGTGAGTTCAGAAGCGTCAATTTTACAGTTTTGAAAAGATGGTCGAAATCAATTATGACATCATCAGTGATGTCACAATTGACATTATCGGTTTTAAAATTACTGTCGTAGATGATGTTCGTGCCATTCGTGAGTTCAGAAGCGTCAATTTTACAGTTTTGAAAAGATGGTCGAAATCAATTATGACATCATCAGTGATGTCACAATTGACATTATTGGTTTTAAAATTACTGTCGTAGATGATGTCCGTGCCATTCGTGAGTTCAGAAGCGTCATTTTTACAGTTTTGAAAAGATGGTCGAAATCAATTATGACATCATCAGTGATGTCACAATTGACATTATCGGTTTTAAAATTACTGTCGTAGATGATGTCCGTGCCATTCGTGAGTTCAGAAGCATTAATTTTACAGTTTTGAAAAGATGGTCAAAATCAATTATGACATCATCAGTGATGTCACAATTGACATTATCGGTTTTAAAATTACTGTCGTAGATGATGTCCGTGCCATTCGTGAGTTCAGAAGCGTCAATTTTACAGTTTTGAAAAGATGGTCAAAATCAATTATGACATCATCAGTGATGTCACAATTGACATTATCGGTTTTAAAATTACTGTCGTAGATGATGTCCGTGCCATCCGTAAGTTCAGAAGCGTCAATTTTACAGTTTCGAAAAGATGGTCAAAATCAATTATGACATCATCAGTGATGTCACAATTGACATTATCGGTTTTAAAATTACTGTCGTAGATGATGTTCGTGCCATTCGTGAGTTCAGAAGCGTCAATTTTACAGTTTTGAAAAGATGGTCAAAATCAATTATGACATCATCAGTGATGTCACAATTGACATTATCGGTTTTAAAATTACTGTCGTAGATGATGTTCGTGCCATTCGTGAGTTCAGAAGCGTCAATTTTACAGTTTTGAAAAGATGGTCAAAATCAATTATGACATCATCAGTGATGTCACAATTGACATTATCGCTTTTAAAATTACTGTCGTAGATGATGTCCGTGCCATCCGTGAGTTCAGAAGCGTCAATTTTACAGTTTTGAAAAGAAGGTCAAAATCAATTATGACATCATCAGTGATGTCACAATTGACATTATCGGTTTTAAAATTACTGTCGTAGATGATGTTCGTGCCATCCGTGAGTTCAGAAGCGTAAATTTTACAGTTTTGAAAAGATGGTCAAAATCAATTATGACATCATCAGTGATGTCACAATTGACATTATCGGTTTTAAAATTACTGTCGTAGATGATGTCCGTGCCATTCGTGAGTTCAGAAGCGTCAATTTTACAGTTTTGAAAAGATGGTCAAAATCAATTATGACATCATCAGTGATGTCACAATTGACATTATCGGTTTCAAAATTACTGTCGTAGATGATGTCCGTGCCATCCGTAAGTTCAGAAGCGTCAATTTTACAGTTTCGAAAAGATGGTCAAAATCAATTATGACATCATCAGTGATGTCACAATTGACATTATCGGTTTTAAAATTATTGTCGTAGATGATGTTCGTGCCATTCGTGAGTTCAGAAGCGTCAATTTTACAGTTTCGAAAAGATGGTCAAAATCAATTATGACATCATCAGTGATGTCACAATTGACATTATCGGTTTTAAAATTACTGTCGTAGATGATGTTCTTGCCATTCGTGAGTTTAGAAGCGTCAATTTTACAGTTTTGAACAGATGGTCGAAATCAATTATGACATCATCAGTGATGTCACAATTGACATTATTGGTTTTAAAATTACTGTCGTAGATGATGTCCGTGCCATTCGTGAGTTCAGAAGCGTCATTTTTACAGTTTTGAAAAGATGGTCGAAATCAATTATGACATCATCAGTGATGTCACAATTGACATTATTGGTTTTAAAATTACTGTCGTAGATGATGTCCGTGCCATTCGTGAGTTCAGAAGCGTCAATTTTACAGTTTTGAAAAGATGGTCGAAATCAATTATGACATCATCAGTGATGTCACAATTGACATTATCGGTTTTAAAATTACTGTCGTAGATGATGTCCGTGCCATTCGTGAGTTCAGAAGCGTCAATTTTACAGTATTGAAAAGAGGGTCAAAATCAATTATGACATCATCAGTGATGTCACAATTGACATTATCGGTTTTACAATTACTGTCGTAGATGATGTCCGTGCCATTCGTGAGTTCAGAAGCGTCAATTTTACAGTTTTGAAAAGATGGTCAAAATCAATTATGACATCATCAGTGATGTCACAATTGACATTATCGGTTTTAAAATTACTGTCGTAGATGATGTTCGTGCCATTCGTGAGTTCAGAAGAGTCAATTTTACAGTTTTGAAAAGATGGTCGAAATCAATTATGACATCATCAGTGATGTCACAATTGACATTATTGGTTTTAAAATTACTGTCGTAGATGATGTCCGTGCCATTCGTGAGTTCAGAAGCATCAATTTTACAGTTTTGAAAAGATGGTCAAAATCAATTATGACATCATCAGTGATGTCACAATTGACATTATCGGTTTTAAAATTACTGTCGTAGATGATGTTCGTGCCATTCGTGAGTTCAGAAGAGTCAATTTTACAGTTTTGAAAAGATGGTCGAAATCAATTATGACATCATCAGTGATGTCACAATTGACATTATCGGTTTTAAAATTACTGTCGTAGATGATGTCCGTGCCATCCGTAAGTTCAGAAGCGTCAATTTTACAGTTTCGAAAAGATGGTCAAAATCAATTATGACATCATCAGTGATGTCACAATTGACATTATCGGTTTTAAAATTACTGTCGTAGATGATGTTCGTGCCATTCGTGAGTTCAGAAGCGTCAATTTTACAGTTTCGAAAAGATGGTCAAAATCAATTATGACATCATCAGTGATGTCACAATTGACATTATCGGTTTTAAAATTACTGTCATAGATGATGTTCGTGCCATTCGTGAGTTCAGAAGCGTCAATTTTACAGTTTCGAAAAGATGGTCAAAATCAATTATGACATCATCAGTGATGTCACAATTGACATTATCGGTTTTAAAATTACTGTCGTAGATGATGTCCGTGCCATTCGTGAGTTCAGAAGCGTCATTTTTACAGTTTTGAAAAGATGGTCGAAATCAATTATGACATCATCAGTGATGTCACAATTGACATTATCGGTTTTAAAATTACTGTCATAGATGATGTCCGTGCCATCCGTGAGTACAGAAGTGTCAATTTTACAGTTTTGAAAAGATGGTCGAAATCAATTATGACATCATCAGTGATGTCACAATTGACATTATCGGTTTTAAAATTACTGTCGTAGATGATGTCCGTGCCATTCGTGAGTTCAGAAGCGTCAATTTTACAGTTTTGAAAAGATGGTCAAAATCAATTATGACATCATCAGTGATGACACAATTGACATTATCGGTTTTAAAATTACTGTCGTAGATGATGTCCGTGCCATCTGTGAGTTCAGAAGTGTCAATTTTACAGTTTCGAAAAGATGGTCAAAATCAATTATGACATCATCAGTGATGTCACAATTGACATTATCGGTTTTAAAATTACTGTCGTAGATGATGTTCGTGCCATTCGTGAGTACAGAAGAGTCAATTTTACTGTTTTGAAAAAATGGTCGAAATCAATTATGACATCATCAGTGATGTCACAATTGACATTATTGGTTTTAAAATTACTGTCGTAGATGATGTTCGTGCCATTCGTGAGTTCAGAAGCGTAAATTTTACAGTTTTGAAAAGATGGTCAAAATCAATTATGACATCATCAGTGATGTCACAATTGACATTATCGGTTTTAAAATTACTGTCGTAGATGATGTTCGTGCCATTCGTGAGTTCAGAAGCGTCAATTTTACAGTTTTGAAAAGATGGTCGAAATCAATTATGACATCATCAGTGATGTCACAATTGACATTATTGGTTTTAAAATTACTGTCGTAGATGATGTCCGTGCCATTCGTGAGTTCAGAAGCGTCAATTTTACAGTTTTGAAAAGATGGTCGAAATCAATTATGACATCATCAGTGATGTCACAATTGACATTATCGGTTTTACAATTACTGTCGTAGATGATGTCCGTGCCATTCGTGAGTTCAGAAGCGTCAATTTTACAGTTTTGAAAAGAGGGTCAAAATCAATTATGACATCATCAGTGATGTCACAATTGACATTATCGGTTTTACAATTACTGTCGTAGATGATGTCCGTGCCATTCGTGAGTTCAGAAGCGTCAATTTTACAGTTTTGAAAAGATGGTCGAAATCAATTATGACATCATCAGTGATGTCACAATTGACATTATCGGTTTTAAAATTACTGTCGTAGATGATGTTCGTGCCATTCGTGAGTTCAGAAGCGTCAATTTTACAGTTTTGAAAAGATGGTCGAAATCAATTATGACATCATCAGTGATGTCACAATTGACATTATCGGTTTTAAAATTACTGTCGTAGATGATGTCCGTGCCATTCGTGAGTTCAGAAGCGTCAATTTTACAGTTTTGAAAAGATGGTCAAAATCAATTATGACATCATCAGTGATGTCACAATTGACATTATCGGTTTTACAATTACTGTCGTAGATGATGTCCGTGCCATTCGTGAGTTCAGAAGCGTCAATTTTACAGTTTTGAAAAGATGGTCGAAATCAATTATGACATCATCAGTGATGTCACAATTGACATTATATGTTTTAAAATTACTGTCGTAGATGATGTTCGTGCCATTCGTGAGTTCAGAAGCGTCAATTTTACAGTTTTGAAAAGATGGTCGAAATCAATTATGACATCATCAGTGATGTCACAATTGACATTATTGGTTTTAAAATTACTGTCGTAGATGATGTCCGTGCCATTCGTGAGTTCAGAAGCGTCATTTTTACAGTTTTGAAAAGATGGTCGAAATCAATTATGACATCATCAGTGATGTCACAATTGACATTATCGGTTTTAAAATTACTGTCGTAGATGATGTCCGTGCCATTCGTGAGTTCAGAAGCATTAATTTTACAGTTTTGAAAAGATGGTCAAAATCAATTATGACATCATCAGTGATGTCACAATTGACATTATCGGTTTTAAAATTACTGTCGTAGATGATGTCCGTGCCATTCGTGAGTTCAGAAGCGTCAATTTTACAGTTTCGAAAAGATGGTCAAAATCAATTATGACATCATCAGTGATGTCACAATTGACATTATCGGTTTTAAAATTACTGTCGTAGATGATGTCCGTGCCATTCGTGAGTTCAGAAGCGTCAATTTTACAGTTTCGAAAAGATGGTCAAAATCAATTATGACATCATCAGTGATGTCACAATTGACATTATCGGTTTTAAAATTACTGTCGTAGATGATGTCCGTGCCATTCGTGAGTTCAGAAGCATTAATTTTACAGTTTTGAAAAGATGGTCAAAATCAATTATGACATCATCAGTGATGTCACAATTGACATTATCGGTTTTAAAATTACTGTCGTAGATGATGTCCGTGCCATTCGTGAGTTCAGAAGCGTCAATTTTACAGTTTTGAAAAGATGGTCAAAATCAATTATGACATCATCAGTGATGTCACAATTGACATTATCGGTTTTAAAAGTACTGTCGTAGATGATGTCCGTGCCATCCGTAAGTTCAGAAGCGTCAATTTTACAGTTTCGAAAAGATGGTCAAAATCAATTATGACATCATCAGTGATGTCACAATTGACATTATCGGTTTTAAAATTACTGTCGTAGATGATGTCCGTGCCATCCGTGAGTTCAGAAGCGTCAATTTTACAGTTTTGAAAATATGGTCGAAATCAATTATGACATCATCAGTGATGTCACAATTGACATTATCGGTTTTAAAATTACTGTCGTAGATGATGTTCGTGCCATTCGTGAGTTCAGAAGCGTCAATTTTACAGTTTTGAAAAGATGGTCAAAATCAATTATGACATCATCAGTGATGTCACAATTGACATTATCGGTTTTAAAATTACTGTCGTAGATGATGTTCGTGCCATTCGTGAGTTCAGAAGCGTCAATTTTACAGTTTTGAAAAGATGGTCAAAATCAATTATGACATCATCAGTGATGTCACAATTGACATTATCGCTTTTAAAATTACTGTCGTAGATGATGTCCGTGCCATCCGTGAGTTCAGAAGCGTCAATTTTACAGTTTTGAAAAGAAGGTCAAAATCAATTATGACATCATCAGTGATGTCACAATTGACATTATCGGTTTTAAAATTACTGTCGTAGATGATGTTCGTGCCATCCGTGAGTTCAGAAGCGTAAATTTTACAGTTTTGAAAAGATGGTCAAAATCAATTATGACATCATCAGTGATGTCACAATTGACATTATCGGTTTTAAAATTACTGTCGTAGATGATGTCCGTGCCATTCGTGAGTTCAGAAGCGTCAATTTTACAGTTTTGAAAAGATGGTCAAAATCAATTATGACATCATCAGTGATGTCACAATTGACATTATCGGTTTCAAAATTACTGTCGTAGATGATGTCCGTGCCATCCGTAAGTTCAGAAGCGTCAATTTTACAGTTTCGAAAAGATGGTCAAAATCAATTATGACATCATCAGTGATGTCACAATTGACATTATCGGTTTTAAAATTATTGTCGTAGATGATGTTCGTGCCATTCGTGAGTTCAGAAGCGTCAATTTTACAGTTTCGAAAAGATGGTCAAAATCAATTATGACATCATCAGTGATGTCACAATTGACATTATCGGTTTTAAAATTACTGTCGTAGATGATGTTCGTGCCATTCGTGAGTTTAGAAGCGTCAATTTTACAGTTTTGAACAGATGGTCGAAATCAATTATGACATCATCAGTGATGTCACAATTGACATTATTGGTTTTAAAATTACTGTCGTAGATGATGTCCGTGCCATTCGTGAGTTCAGAAGCGTCATTTTTACAGTTTTGAAAAGATGGTCGAAATCAATTATGACATCATCAGTGATGTAACAATTGACATTATTGGTTTTAAAATTACTGTCGTAGATGATGTCCGTGCCATTCGTGAGTTCAGAAGCGTCAATTTTACAGTTTTGAAAAGATGGTCGAAATCAATTATGACATCATCAGTGATGTCACAATTGACATTATCGGTTTTAAAATTACTGTCGTAGATGATGTCCGTGCCATTCGTGAGTTCAGAAGCGTCAATTTTACAGTATTGAAAAGAGGGTCAAAATCAATTATGACATCATCAGTGATGTCACAATTGACATTATCGGTTTTACAATTACTGTCGTAGATGATGTCCGTGCCATTCGTGAGTTCAGAAGCGTCAATTTTACAGTTTTGAAAAGATGGTCAAAATCAATTATGACATCATCAGTGATGTCACAATTGACATTATCGGTTTTAAAATTACTGTCGTAGATGATGTTCGTGCCATTCGTGAGTTCAGAAGAGTCAATTTTACAGTTTTGAAAAGATGGTCGAAATCAATTATGACATCATCAGTGATGTCACAATTGACATTATTGGTTTTAAAATTACTGTCGTAGATGATGTCCGTGCCATTCGTGAGTTCAGAAGCGTCAATTTTACAGTTTTGAAAAGATGGTCAAAATCAATTATGACATCATCAGTGATGTCACAATTGACATTATCGGTTTTAAAATTACTGTCGTAGATGATGTCCGTGCCATCCGTATGTTCAGAAGCGTCAATTTTACAGTTTCGAAAAGATGGTCAAAATCAATTATGACATCATCAGTGATGTCACAATTGACATTATCGGTTTTAAAATTACTGTCGTAGATGATGTTCGTGCCATTCGTGAGTTCAGAAGCGTCAATTTTACAGTTTCGAAAAGATGGTCAAAATCAATTATGACATCATCAGTGATGTCACAATTGACATTATCGGTTTTAAAATTACTGTCGTAGATGATGTTCGTGCCATTCGTGAGTTCAGAAGCGTCAATTTTACAGTTTCGAAAAGATGGTCAAAATCAATTATGACATCATCAGTGATGTCACAATTGACATTATCGGTTTTAAAATTACTGTCGTAGATGATGTTCGTGCCATTCGTGAGTTCAGAAGCGTCAATTTTACAGTTTTGAACAGATTGTCGAAATCAATTATGACATCATCAGTGATGTCACAATTGACATTATTGGTTTTAAAATTACTGTCGTAGATGATGTCCGTGCCATTCGTGAGTTCAGAAGCGTCATTTTTACAGTTTTGAAAAGATGGTTGAAATCAATTATGACATCATCAGTGATGTCACAATTGACATTATCGGTTTTAAAATTACTGTCGTAGATGATGTCCGTGCCATCCGTGAGTTCAGAAGCGTCAATTTTACAGTTTTGAAAAGATGGTCAAAATCAATTATGACATCATCAGTGATGTCACAATTGACATTATCGCTTTTAAAATTACTGTCGTAGATGATGTCCGTGCCATCCGTGAGTTCAGAAGCGTCAATTTTACAGTTTTGAAAAGATGGTCAAAATCAATTATGACATCATCAGTGATGTCACAATTGACATTATCGGTTTTAAAATTACTGTCGTAGATGATGTTCGTGCCATCCGTGAGTTCAGAAGCGTAAATTTTACAGTTTTGAAAAGATGGTCAAAATCAATTATGACATCATCAGTGATGTCAAAATTGACATTATCGGTTTTAAAATTACTGTCGTAGATGATGTCCGTGCCATTCGTGAGTTCAGAAGCGTAAATTTTACAGTTTTGAAAAGATGGTCAAAATCAATTATGACATCATCAGTGATGTCACAATTGACATTATCGGTTTTAAAATTACTGTCGTAGATGATGTCCGTGCCATCCGTAAGTTCAGAAGCGTCAATTTTACAGTTTCGAAAAGATGGTCAAAATCAATTATGACATCATCAGTGATGTCACAATTGACATTATCGGTTTTAAAATTACTGTCGTAGATGATGTTCGTGCCATTCGTGAGTTCAGAAGCGTCAATTTTACAGTTTCGAAAAGATGGTCAAAATCAATTATGACATCATCAGTGATGTCACAATTGACATTATCGGTTTTAAAATTACTGTCGTAGATGATGTCCGTGCCATTCGTGAGTTCAGAAGCGTCATTTTTACAGTTTTGAAAAGATGGTCGAAATCAATTATGACATCATCAGTGATGTCACAATTGACATTATCGGTTTTAAAATTACTGTTGTAGATGATGTCCGTGCCATCCGTGAGTTCAGAAGCGTCAATTTTACAGTTTTGAAAAGATGGTCAAAATCAATTATGACATCATCAGTGATGTCACAATTGACATTATCGCTTTTAAAATTACTGTCGTAGATGATGTCCGTGCCATCCGTGAGTTCAGAAGCGTCAATTTTACAGTTTTTAAAAGAAGGTCAAAATAAATTATGACATCATCAGTGATGTCACAATTGACATTATCGGTTTTAAAATTACTGTCGTAGATGATGTTCGTGCCATCCGTGAGTTCAGAAGCGTAAATTTTACAGTTTTGAAAAGATGGTCGAAATCAATTATGACATCATCAGTGATGTCACAATTGACATTATCGGTTTTAAAATTACTGTCGTAGATGATGTCCGTGCCATTCGTGAGTTCAGAAGCGTCAATTTTACAGTTTTGAAAAGATGGTCGAAATCAATTATGACATCATCAGTGATGTCACAATTGACATTATCGGTTTTAAAATTACTGTCGTAGATGATGTCCGTGCCATTCGTGAGTTCAGAAGCGTCAATTTAACAGTTTTGAAAAGATGGTCAAAATCAATTATGACATCATCAGTGATGTCACAATTGACATTATCGGTTTTAAAATTACTGTCGTAGATGATGTCCGTGCCATTCGTGAGTTCAGAAGCGTCATTTTTACAGTTTTGAAAAGATGGTCGAAATCAATTATGACATCATCAGTGATGTCACAATTGACATTATTGGTTTTAAAATTACTGTCGTAGATGATGTCCGTGCCATTCGTGAGTTCAGAAGCGTCAATTTTACAGTTTTGAAAAGATGGTCGAAATCAATTATGACATCATCAGTGATGTCACAATTGACATTATCGGTTTTAAAATTACTGTCGTAGATGATGTCCGTGCCATTCGTGAGTTCAGAAGCGTCAATTTTACAGTATTGAAAAGAGGGTCAAAATCAATTATGACATCATCAGTGATGTCACAATTGACATTATCGGTTTTACAATTACTGTCGTAGATGATGTCCGTGCCATTCGTGAGTTCAGAAGCGTCAATTTTACAGTTTTGAAAAGATGGTCAAAATCAATTATGACATCATCAGTGATGTCACAATTGACATTATCGGTTTTAAAATTACTGTCGTAGATGATGTTCGTGCCATTCGTGAGTTCAGAAGAGTCAATTTTACAGTTTTGAAAAGATGGTCGAAATCAATTATGACATCATCAGTGATGTCACAATTGACATTATTGGTTTTAAAATTACTGTCGTAGATGATGTCCGTGCCATTCGTGAGTTCAGAAGCGTCAATTTTACAGTTTTGAAAAGATGGTCAAAATCAATTATGACATCATCAGTGATGTCACAATTGACATTATCGGTTTTAAAATTACTGTCGTAGATGATGTCCGTGCCATCCGTAAGTTCAGAAGCGTCAATTTTACAGTTTCGAAAAGATGGTCAAAATCAATTATGACATCATCAGTGATGTCACAATTGACATTATCGGTTTTAAAATTACTGTCGTAGATGATGTTCGTGCCATTCGTGAGTTCAGAAGCGTCAATTTTACAGTTTCGAAAAGATGGTCAAAATCAATTATGACATCATCAGTGATGTCACAATTGACATTATCGGTTTTAAAATTACTGTCGTAGATGATGTTCGTGCCATTCGTGAGTTCAGAAGCGTCAATTTTACAGTTTCGAAAAGATGGTCAAAATCAATTATGACATCATCAGTGATGTCACAATTGACATTATCGGTTTTAAAATTACTGTCGTAGATGATGTTCGTGCCATTCGTGAGTTCAGAAGCGTCAATTTTACAGTTTTGAACAGATTGTCGAAATCAATTATGACATCATCAGTGATGTCACAATTGACATTATTGGTTTTAAAATTACTGTCGTAGATGATGTCCGTGCCATTCGTGAGTTCAGAAGCGTCATTTTTACAGTTTTGAAAAGATGGTTGAAATCAATTATGACATCATCAGTGATGTCACAATTGACATTATCGGTTTTAAAATTACTGTCGTAGATGATGTCCGTGCCATCCGTGAGTTCAGAAGCGTCAATTTTACAGTTTTGAAAAGATGGTCAAAATCAATTATGACATCATCAGTGATGTCACAATTGACATTATCGCTTTTAAAATTACTGTCGTAGATGATGTCCGTGCCATCCGTGAGTTCAGAAGCGTCAATTTTACAGTTTTGAAAAGATGGTCAAAATCAATTATGACATCATCAGTGATGTCACAATTGACATTATCGGTTTTAAAATTACTGTCGTAGATGATGTTCGTGCCATCCGTGAGTTCAGAAGCGTAAATTTTACAGTTTTGAAAAGATGGTCAAAATCAATTATGACATCATCAGTGATGTCAAAATTGACATTATCGGTTTTAAAATTACTGTCGTAGATGATGTCCGTGCCATTCGTGAGTTCAGAAGCGTAAATTTTACAGTTTTGAAAAGATGGTCAAAATCAATTATGACATCATCAGTGATGTCACAATTGACATTATCGGTTTTAAAATTACTGTCGTAGATGATGTCCGTGCCATCCGTAAGTTCAGAAGCGTCAATTTTACAGTTTCGAAAAGATGGTCAAAATCAATTATGACATCATCAGTGATGTCACAATTGACATTATCGGTTTTAAAATTACTGTCGTAGATGATGTTCGTGCCATTCGTGAGTTCAGAAGCGTCAATTTTACAGTTTCGAAAAGATGGTCAAAATCAATTATGACATCATCAGTGATGTCACAATTGACATTATCGGTTTTAAAATTACTGTCGTAGATGATGTCCGTGCCATTCGTGAGTTCAGAAGCGTCATTTTTACAGTTTTGAAAAGATGGTCGAAATCAATTATGACATCATCAGTGATGTCACAATTGACATTATCGGTTTTAAAATTACTGTTGTAGATGATGTCCGTGCCATCCGTGAGTTCAGAAGCGTCAATTTTACAGTTTTGAAAAGATGGTCAAAATCAATTATGACATCATCAGTGATGTCACAATTGACATTATCGCTTTTAAAATTACTGTCGTAGATGATGTCCGTGCCATCCGTGAGTTCAGAAGCGTCAATTTTACAGTTTTTAAAAGAAGGTCAAAATAAATTATGACATCATCAGTGATGTCACAATTGACATTATCGGTTTTAAAATTACTGTCGTAGATGATGTTCGTGCCATCCGTGAGTTCAGAAGCGTACATTTTACAGTTTTGAAAAGATGGTCGAAATCAATTATGACATCATCAGTGATGTCACAATTGACATTATCGGTTTTAAAATTACTGTCGTAGATGATGTCCGTGCCATTCGTGAGTTCAGAAGCGTCAATTTTACAGTTTTGAAAAGATGGTCGAAATCAATTATGACATCATCAGTGATGTCACAATTGACATTATCGGTTTTAAAATTACTGTCGTAGATGATGTCCGTGCCATTCGTGAGTTCAGAAGCGTCAATTTAACAGTTTTGAAAAGATGGTCAAAATCAATTATGACATCATCAGTGATGTCACAATTGACATTATCGGTTTTAAAATTACTGTCGTAGATGATGTCCGTGCCATCCGTAAGTTCAGAAGTGTCAATTTTACAATTTCGAAAAGATGGTCAAAATCAATTATGACATCATCAGTGATGTCACAATTGACATTATCGGTTTTAAAATTACTGTCGTAGATGATGTCCGTGCCATTCGTGAGTTCAGAAGCGTCAATTTTACAGTTTCGAAAAGATGGTCAAAATCAATTATGACATCATCAGTGATGTCACAATTGACATTATCGGTTTTACAATTACTGTCGTAGATGATATTCGTGCCATTCGTGAGTTCAGAAGCGTCAATTTTACAGTTTTGAAAAGATGGTCGAAATCAATTATGACATCATCAGTGATGTCACAATTGACATTATCGGTTTTACAATTACTGTCGTAGATGATGTCCGTGCCATTCGTGAGTTCAGAAGCGTCAATTTTACAGTTTTGAAAAGATGGTCGAAATCAATTATGACATCATCACTGATGTCACAATTGACATTATCGGTTTTAAAATTACTGTCGTAGATGATGTTCGTGCCATTCGTGAGTTCAGAAGCTTCAATTTTACAGTTTTGAAAAGATGGTCGAAATCAATTATGACATCATCAGTGATGTCACAATTGACATTATTGGTTTTAAAATTACTGTCGTAGATGATGTCCGTGCCATTCGTGAGTTCAGAAGCGTCATTTTTACAGTTTTGAAAAGATGGTCGAAATCAATTATGACATCATCAGTGATGTCACAATTGACATTATCGGTTTTAAAATTACTGTCGTAGATGATGTCCGTGCCATTCGTGAGTTCAGAAGCGTCAATTTTACAGTTTTGAAAAGATGGTCAAAATCAATTATGACATCATCAGTGATGTCACAATTGACATTATCGGTTTTAAAATTACTGTCATAGATGATGTCCGTGCCATCCGTGAGTTCAGAAGTGTCAATTTTACAGTTTTGAAAAGATGGTCGAAATCAATTATGACATCATCAGTGATGTCACAATTGACATTATCGGTTTTAAAATTACTGTCGTAGATGATGTCCGTGCCATTCGTGAGTTCAGAAGCGTAAATTTTACAGTTTTGAAAAGATGGTCAAAATCAATTATGACATCATCAGTGATGTCACAATTGACATTATCGGTTTTAAAATTACTGTCGTAGATGATGTCCGTGCCATCCGTGAGTTCAGAAGTGTCAATTTTACAGTTTCGAAAAGATGGTCAAAATCAATTATGACATCATCAGTGATGTCACAATTGACATTATCGGTTTTAAAATTACTGTCGTAGATGATGTTCTTGCCATTCGTGAGTTCAGAAGCGTCAATTTTACAGTTTTGAAAAGATGGTCGAAATCAATTATGACATCATCAGTGATGTCACAATTGACATTATCGGTTTTAAAATTACTGTCGTAGATGATGTCCGTGCCATTCGTGAGTTCAGAAGCGTCAATTTTACAGTTTTGAAAAGATGGTCGAAATCAATTATGACATCATCAGTGATGTCACAATTGACATTATCGGTTTTAAAATTACTGTCGTAGATGATGTTCGTGCCATTCGTGAGTTCAGAAGCGTCAATTTTACAGTTTTGAAAAGATGGTCGAAATCAATTATGACATCATCAGTGATGTCACAATTGACATTATTGGTTTTAAAATTACTGTCGTAGATGATGTCCGTGCCATTCGTGAGTTCAGAAGCGTCAATTTTACAGTTTTGAAAAGATGGTCGAAATCAATTATGACATCATCAGTGATGTCACAATTGACATTATCGGTTTTAAAATTACTGTCGTAGATGATGTCCGTGCCATTCGTGAGTTCAGAAGCGTCAATTTTACAGTTTTGAAAAGATGGTCAAAATCAATTATGACATCATCAGTGATGTCACAATTGACATTATCGGTTTTACAATTACTATCGTAGATGATGTCCGTGCCATTCGTGAGTTCAGAAGCGTCAATTTTACAGTTTTGAAAAGATGGTCGAAATCAATTATGACATCATCAGTGATGTCACAATTGACATTATCGGTTTTAAAATTACTGTCGTAGATGATGTTCGTGCCATTCGTGAGTTCAGAAGCGTCAATTTTACAGTTTTGAAAAGATGGTCGAAATCAATTTTGACATCATCAGTGATGTCACAATTGACATTATTGGTTTTAAAATTACTGTCGTAGATGATGTCCGTGCCATTCGTGAGTTCAGAAGCGTCATTTTTACAGTTTTGAAAAGATGGTCGAAATCAATTATGACATCATCAGTGATGTCACAATTGACATTATCGGTTTTAAAATTACTGTCGTAGATGATGTCCGTGCCATTCGTGAGTTCAAAAGCGTCAATTTTACAGTTTTGAAAAGATGGTCAAAATCAATTATGACATCATCAGTGATGTCACAATTGACATTATCGGTTATAAAATTACTGTCGTAGATGATGTCCGTGCCATCCGTGAGTTCAGAAGTGTCAATTTTACAGTTTCGAAAAGATGGTCAAAATCAATTACAGTATGACATCATCAGTGATGTCACAATTGACATTATCGGTTTTAAAATTACTGTCGTAGATGATGTCCGTGCCATTCGTGAGTTCAGAAGCGTCAATTTTACAGTTTTGAAAAGATGGTCGAAATCAATTATGACATCATCAGTGATGTCACAATTGACATTATCGGTTTTAAAATTACTGTCGTAGATGATGTCCGTGCCATTCGTGAGTTCAGAAGCGTCAATTTTACAGTTTTGAAAAGATGGTCGAAATCAATTATGACATCATCAGTGATGTCACAATTGACATTATCGGTTTTAAAATTACTGTCGTAGATGATGTTCGTGCCATTCGTGAGTTCAGAAGCGTCAATTTTACAGTTTTGAAAAGATGGTCGAAATCAATTATGACATCATCAGTGATGTCACAATTGACATTATTGGTTTTAAAATGACTGTCGTAGATGATGTCCGTGCCATTCGTGAGTTCAGAAGCGTCAATTTTACAGTTTTGAAAAGATGATCGAAATCAATTATGACATCATCAGTGATGTCACAATTGACATTATCGGTGTTAAAATTACTGTCGTAGATGATGTCCGTGCCATTCGTGAGTTCAGAAGCGTCAATTTTAAAGTTTTGAAAAGATGGTCAAAATCAATTATGACATCATCAGTGATGTCACAATTGACATTATCGGTTTTACAATTACTATCGTAGATGATGTCCGTGCCATTCGTGAGTTCAGAAGCGTCAATTTTACAGTTTTGAAAAGATGGTCGAAATCAATTATGACATCATCAGTGATGTCACAATTGACATTATCGGTTTTAAAATTACTGTCGTAGATGATGTTCGTGCCATTCGTGAGTTCAGAAGCGTCAATTTTACAGTTTTGAAAAGATGGTCGAAATCAATTATGACATCATCAGTGATGTCACAATTGACATTATTGGTTTTAAAATTACTGTCGTAGATGATGTCCGTGCCATTCGTGAGTTCAGAAGCGTCAATTTTACAGTTTTGAAAAGATGGTCGAAATCAATTATGACATCATCAGTGATGTCACAATTGACATTATCGGTTTTAAAATTACTGTCGTAGATGATGTCCGTGCCATTCGTGAGTTCAGAAGCGTCAATTTTACAGTTTTGAAAAGATGGTCAAAATCAATTATGACATCATCAGTGATGTCACAATTGACATTATCGGTTTTACAATTACTATCGTAGATGATGTCCGTGCCATTCGTGAGTTCAGAAGCGTCAATTTTACAGTTTTGAAAAGATGGTCGAAATCAATTATGACATCATCAGTGATGTCACAATTGACATTATCGGTTTTAAAATTACTGTCGTAGATGATGTTCGTGCCATTCGTGAGTTCAGAAGCGTCAATTTTACAGTTTTGAAAAGATGGTCGAAATCAATTATGACATCATCAGTGATGTCACAATTGACATTATTGGTTTTAAAATTACTGTCGTAGATGATGTCCGTGCCATTCGTGAGTTCAGAAGCGTAAATTTTACAGTTTTGAAAAGATGGTCAAAATCAATTATGACATCATCAGTGATGTCACAATTGACATTATCGGTTTTAAAATTACTGTCGTAGATGATGTCCGTGCCATCCGTGAGTTCAGAAGTGTCAATTTTACAGTTTCGAAAAGATGGTCAAAATCAATTATGACATCATCAGTGATGTCACAATTGACATTATCGGTTTTAAAATTACTGTCGTAGATGATGTTCGTGCCATTCGTGAGTTCAGAAGCGTCAATTTTACAGTTTTGAAAAGATGGTCGAAATCAATTATGACATCATCAGTGATGTCACAATTGACATTATCGGTTTTAAAATTACTGTCGTAGATGATGTTCGTGCCATTCGTGAGTTCAGAAGTGTCAATTTTACAGTTTTGAAAAGATGGTCGAAATCAATTATGACATCATCAGTGATGTCACAATTGACATTATTGGTTTTAAAATTACTGTCGTAGATGATGTCTGTGCCATTCGTGCGTTCAGAAGCGTCAATTTTACAGTTTTGAAAAGATGGTCGAAATCAATTATGACATCATCAGTGATGTCACAATTGACATTATTGGTTTTAAAATTACTGTCGTAGATGATGTCTGTGCCATTCGTGCGTTCAGAAGCGTCAATTTTACAGTTTTGAAAAGATGGTCGAAATCAATTATGACATCATCAGTGATGTCACAATTGACATTATCGGTTTTAAAATTACTGTCGTAGATGATGTTCGTGCCATTCGTGAGTTCAGAAGTGTCAATTTTACAGTTTTGAAAAGATGGTCGAAATCAATTATGACATCATCAGTGATGTCACAATTGACATTATTGGTTTTAAAAATTACTGTCGTAGAAGATGTCTGTGCCATTCGTGCGTTCAGAAGCGTCAATTTTACAGTTTTGAAAAGATGGTCGAAATCAATTATGACATCATCAGTGATGTCACAATTGACATTATCGGTTTTAAAATTACTGTCGTAGATGATGTCCGTGCCATCCGTGAGTTCAGAAGCGTCAATTTTACAGTTTTGAAAAGATGGTCAAAATCAATTATGACATCATCAGTGATGTCACAATTGACATTATCGCTTTTAAAATTACTGTCGTAGATGATGTCCGTGCCATCCGTGAGTTCAGAAGCGTCAATTTTACAGTTTTTAAAAGAAGGTCAAAATAAATTATGACATCATCAGTGATGTCACAATTGACATTATCGGTTTTAAAATTACTGTCGTAGATGATGTTCGTGCCATCCGTGAGTTCAGAAGCGTAAATTTTACAGTTTTGAAAAGATGGTCGAAATCAATTATGACATCATCAGTGATGTCACAATTGACATTATCGGTTTTAAAATTACTGTCGTAGATGATGTCCGTGCCATTCGTGAGTTCAGAAGCGTCAATTTTACAGTTTTGAAAAGATGGTCAAAATCAATTATGACATCATCAGTGATGTCACAATTGACATTATCGGTTTTAAAATTACTGTCGTAGATGATGTCCGTGCCATCCGTAAGTTCAGAAGTGTCAATTTTACAATTTCGAAAAGATGGTCAAAATCAATTATGACATCATCAGTGATGTCACAATTGACATTATCGGTTTTAAAATTACTGTCGTAGATGATGTCCATGCCATTCGTGAGTTCAGAAGCGTCAATTTTACAGTTTCGAAAAGATGGTCAAAATCAATTATGACATCATCAGTGATGTCACAATTGACATTATCGGTTTTACAATTACTGTCGTAGATGATATTCGTGCCATTCGTGAGTTCAGAAGCGTCAATTTTACAGTTTTGAAAAGATGGTCGAAATCAATTATGACATCATCAGTGATGTCACAATTGACATTATCGGTTTTACAATTACTGTCGTAGATGATGTCCGTGCCATTCGTGAGTTCAGAAGCGTCAATTTTACAGTTTTGAAAAGATGGTCGAAATCAATTATGACATCATCACTGATGTCACAATTGACATTATCGGTTTTAAAATTACTGTCGTAGATGATGTTCGTGCCATTCGTGAGTTCAGAAGCGTCAATTTTACAGTTTTGAAAAGATGGTCGAAATCAATTATGACATCATCAGTGATGTCACAATTGACATTATTGGTTTTAAAATTACTGTCGTAGATGATGTCCGTGCCATTCGTGAGTTCAGAAGCGTCATTTTTACAGTTTTGAAAAGATGGTCGAAATCAATTATGACATCATCAGTGATGTCACAATTGACATTATCGGTTTTAAAATTACTGTCGTAGATGATGTCCGTGCCATTCGTGAGTTCAGAAGCGTCAATTTTACAGTTTTGAAAAGATGGTCAAAATCAATTATGACATCATCAGTGATGTCACAATTGACATTATCGGTTTTAAAATTACTGTCATAGATGATGTCCGTGCCATCCGTGAGTTCAGAAGTGTCAATTTTACAGTTTTGAAAAGATGGTCGAAATCAATTATGACATCATCAGTGATGTCACAATTGACATTATCGGTTTTAAAATTACTGTCGTAGATGATGTCCGTGCCATTCGTGAGTTCAGAAGCGTAAATTTTACAGTTTTGAAAAGATGGTCAAAATCAATTATGACATCATCAGTGATGTCACAATTGACATTATCGGTTTTAAAATTACTGTCGTAGATGATGTCCGTGCCATCCGTGAGTTCAGAAGTGTCAATTTTACAGTTTCGAAAAGATGGTCAAAATCAATTATGACATCATCAGTGATGTCACAATTGACATTATCGGTTTTAAAATTACTGTCGTAGATGATGTTCTTGCCATTCGTGAGTTCAGAAGCGTCAATTTTACAGTTTTGAAAAGATGGTCGAAATCAATTATGACATCATCAGTGATGTCACAATTGACATTATCGGTTTTAAAATTACTGTCGTAGATGATGTCCGTGCCATTCGTGAGTTCAGAAGCGTCAATTTTACAGTTTTGAAAAGATGGTCGAAATCAATTATGACATCATCAGTGATGTCACAATTGACATTATCGGTTTTAAAATTACTGTCGTAGATGATGTCCGTGCCATTCGTGAGTTCAGAAGCGTCAATTTTACAGTTTTGAAAAGATGGTCAAAATCAATTATGACATCATCAGTGATGTCACAATTGACATTATCGGTTTTACAATTACTATCGTAGATGATGTCCGTGCCATTCGTGAGTTCAGAAGCGTCAATTTTACAGTTTTGAAAAGATGGTCGAAATCAATTATGACATCATCAGTGATGTCACAATTGACATTATCGGTTTTAAAATTACTGTCGTAGATGATGTTCGTGCCATTCGTGAGTTCAGAAGCGTCAATTTTACAGTTTTAAAAAGATGGTCGAAATCAATTATGACATCATCAGTGATGTCACAATTGACATTATTGGTTTTAAAATTACTGTCGTAGATGATGTCCGTGCCATTCGTGAGTTCAGAAGCGTCATTTTTACAGTTTTGAAAAGATGGTCGAAATCAATTATGACATCATCAGTGATGTCACAATTGACATTATCGGTTTTAAAATTACTGTCGTAGATAATGTCCGTGCCATTCGTGAGTTCAGAAGCGTCAATTTTACAGTTTTGAAAAGATGGTCAAAATCAATTATGACATCATCAGTGATGTCACAATTGACATTATCGGTTTTAAAATTACTGTCGTAGATGATGTCCGTGCCATCCGTGAGTTCAGAAGTGTCAATTTTACAGTTTCGAAAAGATGGTCAAAATCAATTACAGTATGACATCATCAGTGATGTCACAATTGACATTATCGGTTTTAAAATTACTGTCGTAGATGATGTCCGTGCCATTCGTGAGTTCAGAAGCGTCAATTTTACAGTTTTGAAAAGATGGTCGAAATCAATTATGACATCATCAGTGATGTCACAATTGACATTATCGGTTTTAAAATTACTGTCGTAGATGATGTCCGTGCCATTCGTGAGTTCAGAAGCGTCAATTTTACAATTTTGAAAAGATGGTCGAAATCAATTATGACATCATCAGTGATGTCACAATTGACATTATCGGTTTTAAAATTACTGTCGTAGATGATGTTCGTGCCATTCGTGAGTTCAGAAGCGTCAATTTTACAGTTTTGAAAAGATGGTCGAAATCAATTATGACATCATCAGTGATGTCACAATTGACATTATTGGTTTTAAAATTACTGTCGTAGATGATGTCCGTGCCATTCGTGAGTTCAGAAGCGTCAATTTTACAGTTTTGAAAAGATGGTCGAAATCAATTATGACATCATCAGTGATGTCACAATTGACATTATCGGTTTTAAAATTACTGTCGTAGATGATGTCCGTGCCATTCGTGAGTTCAGAAGCGTCAATTTTACAGTTTTGAAAAGATGGTCAAAATCAATTATGACATCATCAGTGATGTCACAATTGACATTATCGGTTTTACAATTACTGTCGTAGATGATGTTCGTGCCATTCGTGAGTTCAGAAGCGTCAATTTTACAGTTTTAAAAAGATGGTCGAAATCAATTATGACATCATCAGTGATGTCACAATTGACATTATCGGTTTTAAAATTACTGTCGTAGATGATGTCCGTGCCATTCGTGAGTTCAGAAGCGTCAATTTTACAGTTTTGAAAAGATGGTCAAAATCAATTATGACATCATCAGTGATGTCACAATTGACATTATCGGTTTTAAAATTACTGTCATAGATGATGTCCGTGCCATCCGTGAGTTCAGAAGTGTCAATTTTACAGTTTTGAAAAGATGGTCGAAATCAATTATGACATCATCAGTGATGTCACAATTGACATTATCGGTTTTAAAATTACTGTCGTAGATGATGTCCGTGCCATTCGTGAGTTCAGAAGCGTAAATTTTACAGTTTTGAAAAGATGGTCAAAATCAATTATGACATCATCAGTGATGTCACAATTGACATTATCGGTTTTAAAATTACTGTCGTAGATGATGTCCGTGGCATCCGTGAGTTCAGAAGTGTCAATTTTACAGTTTCGAAAAGATGGTCAAAATCAATTATGACATCATCAGTGATGTCACAATTGACATTATCGGTTTTAAAATTACTGTCGTAGATGATGTCCGTGCCATTCGTGAGTTCAGAAGCGTCAATTTTACAGTTTTGAAAAGATGGTCGAAATCAATTATGACATCATCAGTGATGTCACAATTGACATTATCGGTTTTAAAATTACTGTCGTAGATGATGTCCGTGCCATTCGTGAGTTCAGAAGCGTCAATTTTACAGTTTTGAAAAGATGGTCGAAATCAATTATGACATCATCAGTGATGTCACAATTGACATTATCGGTTTTAAAATTACTGTCGTAGATGATGTCCGTGCCATTCGTGAGTTCAGAAGCGTCAATTTTACAGTTTTGAAAAGATGGTCAAAATCAATTATGACATCATCAGTGATGTCACAATTGACATTATCGGTTTTACAATTACTATCGTAGATGATGTCCGTGCCATTCGTGAGTTCAGAAGCGTCAATTTTACAGTTTTGAAAAGATGGTCGAAATCAATTATGACATCATCAGTGATGTCACAATTGACATTATCGGTTTTAAAATTACTGTCGTAGATGATGTTCGTGCCATTCGTGAGTTCAGAAGCGTCAATTTTACAGTTTTAAAAAGATGGTCGAAATCAATTATGACATCATCAGTGATGTCACAATTGACATTATTGGTTTTAAAATTACTGTCGTAGATGATGTCCGTGCCATTCGTGAGTTCAGAAGCGTCATTTTTACAGTTTTGAAAAGATGGTCGAAATCAATTATGACATCATCAGTGATGTCACAATTGACATTATCGGTTTTAAAATTACTGTCGTAGATGATGTCCGTGCCATTCGTGAGTTCAGAAGCGTCAATTTTACAGTTTTGAAAAGATGGTCGAAATCAATTATGACATCATCAGTGATGTCACAATTGACATTATCGGTTTTAAAATTACTGTCGTAGATGATGTCCGTGCCATTCGTGAGTTCAGAAGCGTCAATTTTACAGTTTTGAAAAGATGGTCAAAATCAATTATGACATCATCAGTGATGTCACAATTGACATTATCGGTTTTACAATTACTGTCGTAGATGATGTTCGTGCCATTCGTGAGTTCAGAAGCGTCAATTTTACAGTTTTAAAAAGATGGTCGAAATCAATTATGACATCATCAGTGATGTCACAATTGACATTATCGGTTTTAAAATTACTGTCGTAGATGATGTCCGTGCCATTCGTGAGTTCAGAAGCGTCAATTTTACAGTTTTGAAAAGATGGTCAAAATCAATTATGACATCATCAGTGATGTCACAATTGACATTATCGGTTTTAAAATTACTGTCATAGATGATGTCCGTGCCATCCGTGAGTTCAGAAGTGTCAATTTTACAGTTTTGAAAAGATGGTCGAAATCAATTATGACATCATCAGTGATGTCACAATTGACATTATCGGTTTTAAAATTACTGTCGTAGATGATGTCCGTGCCATTCGTGAGTTCAGAAGCGTAAATTTTACAGTTTTGAAAAGATGGTCAAAATCAATTATGACATCATCAGTGATGTCACAATTGACATTATCGGTTTTAAAATTACTGTCGTAGATGATGTCCGTGCCATCCGTGAGTTCAGAAGTGTCAATTTTACAGTTTTGAAAAGATGGTCGAAATCAATTATGACATCATCAGTGATGTCACAATTGACATTATCGGTTTTAAAATTACTGTCGTAGATGATGTCCGTGCCATTCGTGAGTTCAGAAGCGTCAATTTTACAGTTTTGAAAAGATGGTCAAAATCAATTATGACATCATCAGTGATGTCACAATTGACATTATCGGTTTTACAATTACTATCGTAGATGATGTCCGTGCCATTCGTGAGTTCAGAAGCGTCAATTTTACAGTTTTGAAAAGATGGTCGAAATCAATTATGACATCATCAGTGATGTCACAATTGACATTATCGGTTTTAAAATTACTGTCGTAGATGATGTTCGTGCCATTCGTGAGTTCAGAAGCGTCAATTTTACAGTTTCGAAAAGATGGTCAAAATCAATTACAGTATGACATCATCAGTGATGTCACAATTGACATTATCGGTTTTAAAATTACTGTCGTAGATGATGTCCGTGCCATTCGTGAGTTCAGAAGCGTCAATTTTACAGTTTTGAAAAGATGGTCAAAATCAATTATGACATCATCAGTGATGTCACAATTGACATTATCGGTTTTACAATTACTATCGTAGATGATGTCCGTGCCATTCGTGAGTTCAGAAGCGTCAATTTTACAGTTTTGAAAAGATGGTCGAAATCAATTATGACATCATCAGTGATGTCACAATTGACATTATCGGTTTTAAAATTACTGTCGTAGATGATGTTCGTGCCATTCGTGAGTTCAGAAGCGTCAATTTTACAGTTTTAAAAAGATGGTCGAAATCAATTATGACATCATCAGTGATGTCACAATTGACATTATTGGTTTTAAAATTACTGTCGTAGATGATGTCCGTGCCATTCGTGAGTTCAGAAGCGTCATTTTTACAGTTTTGAAAAGATGGTCGAAATCAATTATGACATCATCAGTGATGTCACAATTGACATTATCGGTTTTAAAATTACTGTCGTAGATGATGTCCGTGCCATTCGTGAGTTCAGAAGCGTCAATTTTACAGTTTTGAAAAGATGGTCAAAATCAATTATGACATCATCAGTGATGTCACAATTGACATTATCGGTTTTAAAATTACTGTCGTAGATGATGTCCGTGCCATCCGTGAGTTCAGAAGTGTCAATTTTACAGTTTCGAAAAGATGGTCAAAATAGATTACAGTATGACATCATCAGTGATGTCACAATTGACATTATCGGTTTTAAAATTACTGTCGTAGATGATGTCCGTGCCATTCGTGAGTTCAGAAGCGTCAATTTTACAGTTTTGAAAAGATGGTCGAAATCAATTATGACATCATCAGTGATGTCACAATTGACATTATCGGTTTTAAAATTACTGTCGTAGATGATGTTCGTGCCATTCGTGAGTTCAGAAGCGTCAATTTTACAGTTTTGAAAAGATGGTCGAAATCAATTATGACATCATCAGTGATGTCACAATTGACATTATTGGTTTTAAAATTACTGTCGTAGATGATGTCCGTGCCATTCGTGAGTTCAGAAGCGTCATTTTTACAGTTTTGAAAAGATGGTCGAAATCAATTATGACATCATCAGTGATGTCACAATTGACATTATCGGTTTTAAAATTACTGTCGTAGATGATGTCCGTGCCATTCGTGAGTTCAGAAGCGTCAATTTTACAGTTTTGAAAAGATGGTCAAAATCAATTATGACATCATCAGTGATGTCACAATTGACATTATCGGTTTTAAAATTACTGTCGTAGATGATGTCCGTGCCATCCGTGAGTTCAGAAGTGTCAATTTTACAGTTTCGAAAAGATGGTCAAAATCAATTACAGTATGACATCATCAGTGATGTCACAATTGACATTATCGGTTTTAAAATTACTGTCGTAGATGATGTCCGTGCCATTCGTGAGTTCAGAAGCGTCAATTTTACAGTTTTGAAAAGATGGTCGAAATCAATTATGACATCATCAGTGATGTCACAATTGACATTATCGGTTTTAAAATTACTGTCGTAGATGATGTTCGTGCCATTCGTGAGTTCAGAAGCGTCAATTTTACAGTTTTGAAAAGATGGTCAAAATCAATTATGACATCATCAGTGATGTCACAATTGACATTATCGGTTTTACAATTACTATCGTAGATGATGTCCGTGCCATTCGTGAGTTCAGAAGCGTCAATTTTACAGTTTTGAAAAGATGGTCGAAATCAATTATGACATCATCAGTGATGTCACAATTGACATTATCGGTTTTAAAATTACTGTCGTAGATGATGTTCGTGCCATTCGTGAGTTCAGAAGCGTCAATTTGACAGTTTTGAAAAGATGGTCGAAATCAATTATGACATCATCAGTGATGTCACAATTGACATTATTGGTTTTAAAATTACTGTCGTAGATGATGTCCGTGCCATTCGTGAGTTCAGAAGCGTAAATTTTACAGTTTTGAAAAGATGGTCAAAATCAATTATGACATCATCAGCGATGTCACAATTGACATTATCGGTTTTAAAATTACTGTCGTAGATGATGTCCGTGCCATCCGTGAGTTCAGAAGCGTCAATTTTACAGTTTTGAAAAGATGGTCGAAATCAATTATGACATCATCAGTGATGTCACAATTGACATTATCGGTTTTAAAATTACTGTCGTAGATGATGTCCGTGCCATTCGTGAGTTCAGAAGCGTCAATTTTACAGTTTTGAAAAGATGGTCGAAATCAATTATGACATCATCAGTGATGTCACAATTGACATTATTGGTTTTAAAATTACTGTCGTAGATGATGTCCGTGCCATTCGTGAGTTCAGAAGCGTCAATTTTACAGTTTTGAAAAGATGGTCGAAATCAATTATGACATCATCAGTGATGTCACAATTGACATTATCGGTTTTAAAATTACTGTCGTAGATGATGTCCGTGCCATTCGTGAGTTCAGAAGCGTCAATTTTACAGTTTTGAAAAGATGGTCAAAATCAATTATGACGTCATCAGTGATGTCACAATTGACATTATCGGTTTTACAATTACTATCGTAGATGATGTCCGTGCCATTCGTGAGTTCAGAAGCGTCAATTTTACAGTTTTGAAAAGATGGTCGAAATCAATTATGACATCATCAGTGATGTCACAATTGACATTATCGGTTTTAAAATTACTGTCGTAGATGATGTTCGTGCCATTCGTGAGTTCAGAAGCGTCAATTTTACAGTTTTGAAAAGATGGTCGAAATCAATTATGACATCATCAGTGATGTCACAATTGACATTATTGGTTTTAAAATTACTGTCGTAGATGATGTCCGTGCCATTCGTGAGTTCAGAAGCGTCATTTTTACAGTTTTGAAAAGATGGTCGAAATCAATTATGACATCATCAGTGATGTCACAATTGACATTATCGGTTTTAAAATTACTGTCGTAGATGATGTCCGTGCCATTCGTGAGTTCAGAAGCGTCAATTTTACAGTTTTGAAAAGATGGTCAAAATCAATTATGACATCATCAGTGATGTCACAATTGACATTATCGGTTTTAAAATTAATGTCGTAGATGATGTCCGTGCCATCCGTGAGTTCAGAAGTGTCAATTTTACAGTTTCGAAAAGATGGTCAAAATCAATTACAGTATGACATCATCAGTGATGTCACAATTGACATTATCGGTTTTAAAATTACTGTCGTAGATGATGTCCGTGCCATTCGTGAGTTCAGAAGCGTCAATTTTACAGTTTTGAAAAGATGGTCGAAATCAATTATGACATCATCAGTGATGTCACAATTGACATTATCGGTTTTAAAATTACTGTCGTAGATGATGTCCGTGCCATTCGTGAGTTCAGAAGCGTCAATTTTACAGTTTTGAAAAGATGGTCGAAATCAATTATGACATCATCAGTGATGTCACAATTGACATTATCGGTTTTAAAATTACTGTCGTAGATGATGTTCGTGCCATTCGTGAGTTCAGAAGCGTCAATTTTACAGTTTTGAAAAGATGGTCGAAATCAATTATGACATCATCAGTGATGTCACAATTGACATTATTGGTTTTAAAATTACTGTCGTAGATGATGTCCGTGCCATTCGTGAGTTCAGAAGCGTCAATTTTACAGTTTTGAAAAGATGGTCGAAATCAATTATGACATCATCAGTGATGTCACAATTGACATTATCGGTTTTAAAATTACTGTCGTAGATGATGTCCGTGCCATTCGTGAGTTCAGAAGCGTCAATTTTACAGTTTTGAAAAGATGGTCAAAATCAATTATGACATCATCAGTGATGTCACAATTGACATTATCGGTTTTAAAATTACTGTCGTAGATGATGTCCGTGCCATTCGTGAGTTCAGAAGCGTCAATTTTACAGTTTTGAAAAGATGGTCAAAATCAATTATGACATCATCAGTGATGTCACAATTGACATTATCGGTTTTAAAATTAATGTCGTAGATGATGTCCGTGCCATCCGTGAGTTCAGAAGTGTCAATTTTACAGTTTCGAAAAGATGGTCAAAATCAATTACAGTATGACATCATCAGTGATGTCACAATTGACATTATCGGTTTTAAAATTACTGTCGTAGATGATGTCCGTGCCATTCGTGAGTTCAGAAGCGTCAATTTTACAGTTTTGAAAAGATGGTCGAAATCAATTATGACATCATCAGTGATGTCACAATTGACATTATCGGTTTTAAAATTACTGTCGTAGATGATGTCCGTGCCATTCGTGAGTTCAGAAGCGTCAATTTTACAGTTTTGAAAAGATGGTCGAAATCAATTATGACATCATCAGTGATGTCACAATTGACATTATCGGTTTTAAAATTACTGTCGTAGATGATGTTCGTGCCATTCGTGAGTTCAGAAGCGTCAATTTTACAGTTTTGAAAAGATGGTCGAAATCAATTATGACATCATCAGTGATGTCACAATTGACATTATTGGTTTTAAAATTACTGTCGTAGATGATGTCCGTGCCATTCGTGAGTTCAGAAGCGTCAATTTTACAGTTTTGAAAAGATGGTCGAAATCAATTATGACATCATCAGTGATGTCACAATTGACATTATCGGTTTTAAAATTACTGTCGTAGATGATGTCCGTGCCATTCGTGAGTTCAGAAGCGTCAATTTTACAGTTTTGAAAAGATGGTCAAAATCAATTATGACATCATCAGTGATGTCACAATTGACATTATCGGTTTTACAATTACTATCGTAGATGATGTCCGTGCCATTCGTGAGTTCAGAAGCGTCAATTTTACAGTTTTGAAAAGATGGTCGAAATCAATTATGACATCATCAGTGATGTCACAATTGACATTATCGGTTTTAAAATTACTGTCGTAGATGATGTCCGTGCCATTCGTGAGTTCAGAAGCGTCAATTTTACAGTTTTGAAAAGATGGTCGAAATCAATTATGACATCATCAGTGATGTCACAATTGACATTATCGGTTTTAAAATTACTGTCGTAGATGATGTCCGTGCCATTCGTGAGTTCAGAAGCGTCAATTTTACAGTTTTGAAAAGATGGTCGAAATCAATTATGACATCATCAGTGATGTCACAATTGACATTATCGGTTTTAAAATTACTGTCGTAGATGATGTCCGTGCCATTCGTGAGTTCAGAAGCGTAAATTTTACAGTTTTGAAAAGATGGTCAAAATCAATTATGACATCATCAGCGATGTCACAATTGACATTATCGGTTTTAAAATTACTGTCGTAGATGATGTCCGTGCCATCCGTGAGTTCAGAAGCGTCAATTTTACAGTTTTGAAAAGATGGTCAAAATCAATTATGACATCATCAGTGATGTCACAATTGACATTATCGGTTTTAAAATTACTGTCGTAGATGATGTCCGTGCCATCCGTGAGTTCAGAAGCGTCAATTTTACAGTTTTGAAAAGAAGGTCAAAATCAATTATGACATCATCAGTGATGTCACAATTGACATTATCGGTTTTAAAATTACTGTCGTAGATGATGTTCGTGCCATCCGTGAGTTCAGAAGCGTCAATTTTACAGTTTTGAAAAGATGGTCGAAATCAATTATGACATCATCAGTGATGTCACAATTGACATTATCGGTTTTAAAATTACTGTCGTAGATGATGTCCGTGCCATTCGTGAGTTCAGAAGCGTCAATTTTACAGTTTTGAAAAGATGGTCGAAATCAATTATGACATCATCAGTGATGTCACAATTGACATTATTGGTTTTAAAATTACTGTCGTAGATGATGTCCGTGCCATTCGTGAGTTCAGAAGCGTCAATTTTACAGTTTTGAAAAGATGGTCAAAATCAATTATGACATCATCAGTGATGTCACAATTGACATTATCGGTTTTAAAATTACTGTCGTAGATGATGTCCGTGCCATCCGTGAGTTCAGAAGCGTAAATTTTACAGTTTTGAAAAGATGGTCAAAATAAATTATGACATCATCAGTGATGTCACAATTGACATTATCGGTTTTAAAATTACTGTCGTAGATGATGTCCGTGCCATCCGTGAGTTCAGAATCGTCAAATTTACAGTTTCGAAAAGATGGTCGAAATCAATTATGACATCATCAGTGATGTCACAATTGACATTATCGGTTTTAAAATTACTGTCGTAGATGATGTCCGTGCCATCCGTGAGTTCAGAAGTGTCAATTTTACAGTTTCGAAAAGATGGTCAAAATCAATTATGACATCATCAGTGATGTCACAATTGACATTATCGATTTTAAAATTACTGTCATAGATGATGTCCGTGCCATTCGTGAGTTCAGAAGCGTCAATTTTGCAGTTTTGAAAAGATGGTCGAAATCAATTATGACATCATCAGTGATGTCACAATTGACATTATCGGTTTTAAAATTACTGTCGTAGATGATGGCCGTGCCATTCGTGAGTTCAGAAGCGTCAATTTTACAGTTTTGAAAAGATGGTCGAAATCAATTATGACATCATCAGTGATGTCACAATTGACATTATCGGTTTTAAAATTACTGTCGTAGATGATGTCCGTGCCATCCGTGAGTTCAGAAGTGTCAATTTTACAGTTTCGAAAAGATGGTCAAAATCAATTATGACATCATCAGTGATGTCACAATTGACATTATCGATTTTAAAATTACTGTCGTAGATGATGTCCGTGCCATTCGTGAGTTCAGAAGCGTCAATTTTACAGTTTTGAAAAGATGGTCGAAATCAATTATGACATCATCAGTGATGTCACAATTGACATTATCGGTTTTAAAACTACTGTCGTAGATGATGTCCGTGCCATCCGTGAGTTCAGAAGCGTCAATTTTACAGTTTTGAAAAGATGGTCGAAATCAATTATGACATCATCAGTGATGTCACAATTGACATTATCGGTTTTAAAATTACTGTCGTAGTTGATGTCCGTGCCATTCGTGAGTTCAGAAGCGTCAATTTTACAGTTTTGAAAAGATAGTCAAAATCAATTATGACATCATCAGTGATGTCACAATTGACATTATCGGTTTTACAATTACTGTCGTAGATGATGTCCGTGCCATTCGTGAGTTCAGAAGCGTCAATTTTACAGATTTGAAAAGATGGTCGAAATCAATTATGACATCATCAGTGATGTCACAATTGACATTATCGGTTTTAAAATTACTGTCGTAGATGATGTCCGTGCCATCCGTGAGTTCAGAAGTGTCAATTTTACAGTTTCGAAAAGATGGTCAAAATCAATTATGACATCATCAGTGATGTCACAATTGACATTATCGATTTTAAAATTACTGTCATAGATGATGTCCGTGCCATTCGTGAGTTCAGAAGCGTCAATTTTGCAGTTTTGAAAAGATGGTCGAAATCAATTATGACATCATCAGTGATGTCACAATTGACATTATCGGTTTTAAAATTACTGTCGTAGATGATGTCCGTGCCATTCGTGAGTTCAGAAGCGTCAATTTTACAGTTTTGAAAAGATGGTCGAAATCAATTATGACATCAGTGATGTCACAATTGACATTATCGGTTTTAAAATTACTGTCGTAGATGATGTCCGTGCCATCCGTGAGTTCAGAAGTGTCAATTTTACAGTTTCGAAAAGATGGTCAAAATCAATTATGACATCATCAGTGATGTCACAATTGACATTATCGATTTTAAAATTACTGTCGTAGATGATGTCCGTGCCATTCGTGAGTTCAGAAGCGTCAATTTTACAGTTTTGAAAAGATGGTCGAAATCAATTATGACATCATCAGTGATGTCACAATTGACATTATCGGTTTTAAAACTACTGTCGTAGATGATGTCCGTGCCATCCGTGAGTTCAGAAGCGTCAATTTTACAGTTTTGAAAAGATGGTCGAAATCAATTATGACATCATCAGTGATGTCACAATTGACATTATCGGTTTTAAAATTACTGTCGTAGTTGATGTCCGTGCCATTCGTGAGTTCAGAAGCGTCAATTTTACAGTTTTGAAAAGATAGTCAAAATCAATTATGACATCATCAGTGATGTCACAATTGACATTATCGGTTTTAAAATTACTGTCGTAGATGATGTCCGTGCCATTCGTGAGTTCAGAAGCGTCAATTTTACAGATTTGAAAAGATGGTCGAAATCAATTATGACATCATCAGTGATGTCACAATTGACATTATCGGTTTTAAAATTACTGTCGTAGATGATGTCCGTGCCATCCGTGAGTTCAGAAGTGTCAATTTTACAGTTTCGAAAAGATGGTCAAAATCAATTATGACATCATCAGTGATGTCACAATTGACATTATTGGTTTTAAAATTACTGTCGTAGATGATGTCCGTGCCATCCGTGAGTTCAGAATCGTCAAATTTACAGTTTCGAAAAGATGGTCGAAATCAATTATGACATCATCAGTGATGTCACAATTGACATTATCGGTTTTAAAATTACTGTCGTAGATGATGTCCGTGCCATCCGTGAGTTCAGAAGTGTCAATTTTACAGTTTCGAAAAGATGGTCAAAATCAATTATGACATCATCAGTGATGTCACAATTGACATTATCGATTTTAAAATTACTGTCATAGATGATGTCCGTGCCATTCGTGAGTTCAGAAGCGTCAATTTTACAGTTTTGAAAAGATGGTCGAAATCAATTATGACATCATCAGTGATGTCACAATTGACATTATCGGTTTTAAAATTACTGTCGTAGATGATGTCCGTGCCATCCGTGAGTTCAGAAGCGTCAATTTTACAGTTTTGAAAAGATGGTCAAAATCAATTATGACATCATCAGTGATGTCACAATTGACATTATCGGTTTTAAAATTACTGTCGTAGATGATGTCCGTGCCATTCGTGAGTTCAGAAGCGTCAATTTTACAGTTTTGAAAAGATGGTCGAAATCAATTATGACATCATCAGTGATGTCACAATTGACATTATCGGTTTTAAAATTACTGTCGTAGATGATGTTCGTGCCATTCGTGAGTTCAGAAGCGTCAATTTTACAGTTTTGAAAAGATGGTCGAAATCAATTATGACATCATCAGTGATGTCACAATTGACATTATCGGTTTTAAAATTACTGTCGTAGATGATGTCCGTGCCATTCGTGAGTTCAGAAGCGTCAATTTTACAGTTTTGAAAAGATAGTCAAAATCAATTATGACATCATCAGTGATGTCACAATTGACATTATCGGTTTTACAATTACTGTCGTAGATGATGTCCGTGCCATTCGTGAGTTCAGAAGCGTCAATTTTACAGATTTGAAAAGATGGTCGAAATCAATTATGACATCATCAGTGATGTCACAATTGACATTATCGGTTTTAAAATTACTGTCGTAGATGATGTCCGTGCCATCCGTGAGTTCAGAAGTGTCAATTTTACAGTTTCGAAAAGATGGTCAAAATCAATTATGACATCATCAGTGATGTCACAATTGACATTATCGATTTTAAAATTACTGTCATAGATGATGTCCGTGCAATTCGTGAGTTCAGAAGCGTCAATTTTACAGTTTTGAAAAGATGGTCGAAATCAATTATGACATCATCAGTGATGTCACAATTGACATTATCGGTTTTAAAATTACTGTCGTAGATGATGTCCGTGCCATCCGTGAGTTCAGAAGTGTCAATTTTACAGTTTCGAAAAGATGGTCAAAATCAATTATGACATCATCAGTGATGTCACAATTGACATTATCGATTTTAAAATTACTGTCGTAGATGATGTCCGTGCCATTCGTGAGTTCAGAAGCGTCAATTTTACAGTTTTGAAAAGATGGTCGAAATCAATTATGACATCATCAGTGATGTCACAATTGACATTATCGGTTTTAAAATTACTGTCGTAGATGATGTCCGTGCCATTCGTGAGTTCAGAAGCGTCAATTTTACAGTTTTGAAAAGATGGTCGAAATCAATTATGACATCATCAGTGATGTCACAATTGACATTATCGTTTTTAAAATTACTGTCGTAGATGATGTTCGTGCCATTCGTGAGTTCAGAAGCGTCAATTTTACAGTTTTGAAAAGATGGTCAAAATCAATTATGACATCATCAGTGATGTCACAATTGACATTATCGGTTTTACAATTACTATCGTAGATGATGTCCGTGCCATTCGTGAGTTCAGAAGCGTCAATTTTACAGTTTTGAAAAGATGGTCGAAATCAATTATGACATCATCAGTGATGTCACAATTGACATTATCGGTTTTAAAATTACTGTCGTAGATGATGTTCGTGCCATTCGTGAGTTCAGAAGCGTCAATTTTACAGTTTTGAAAAGATGGTCGAAATCAATTATGACATCATCAGTGATGTCACAATTGACATTATCGGTTTTAAAATTACTGTCGTAGATGATGTCCGTGCCATTCGTGAGTTCAGAAGCGTCAATTTTACAGTTTTGAAAAGATGGTCGAAATCAATTATGACATCATCAGTGATGTCACAATTGACATTATCGGTTTTAAAATTACTGTCGTAGATGATGTCCGTGCCATTCGTGAGTTCAGAAGCGTAAATTTTACAGTTTTGAAAAGATGGTCAAAATCAATTATGACATCATCAGCGATGTCACAATTGACATTATCGGTTTTAAAATTACTGTCGTAGATGATGTCCGTGCCATCCGTGAGTTCAGAAGCGTCAATTTTACAGTTTTGAAAAGATGGTCAAAATCAATTATGACATCATCAGTGATGTCACAATTGACATTATCGGTTTTAAAATTACTGTCGTAGATGATGTCCGTGCCATCCGTGAGTTCAGAAGCGTCAATTTTACAGTTTTGAAAAGAAGGTCAAAATCAATTATGACATCATCAGTGATGTCACAATTGACATTATCGGTTTTAAAATTACTGTCGTAGATGATGTTCGTGCCATCCGTGAGTTCAGAAGCGTCAATTTTACAGTTTTGAAAAGATGGTCGAAATCAATTATGACATCATCAGTGATGTCACAATTGACATTATCGGTTTTAAAATTACTGTCGTAGTTGATGTCCGTGCCATTCGTGAGTTCAGAAGCGTCAATTTTACAGTTTTGAAAAGATGGTCGAAATCAATTATGACATCATCAGTGATGTCACAATTGACATTATTGGTTTTAAAATTACTGTCGTAGATGATGTCCGTGCCATTCGTGAGTTCAGAAGCGTCAATTTTACAGTTTTGAAAAGATGGTCAAAATCAATTATGACATCATCAGTGATGTCACAATTGACATTATCGGTTTTAAAATTACTGTCGTAGATGATGTCCGTGCCATCCGTGAGTTCAGAAGCGTAAATTTTACAGTTTTGAAAAGATGGTCAAAATAAATTATGACATCATCAGTGATGTCACAATTGACATTATCGGTTTTAAAATTACTGTCGTAGATGATGTCCGTGCCATCCGTGAGTTCAGAATCGTCAAATTTACAGTTTTGAAAAGATGGTCGAAATCAATTATGACATCATCAGTGATGTCACAATTGACATTATCGGTTTTAAAATTACTGTCGTAGATGATGTCCGTGCCATCCGTGAGTTCAGAAGTGTCAATTTTACAGTTTCGAAAAGATGGTCAAAATCAATTATGACATCATCAGTGATGTCACAATTGACATTATCGATTTTAAAATTACTGTCATAGATGATGTCCGTGCCATTCGTGAGTTCAGAAGCGTCAATTTTGCAGTTTTGAAAAGATGGTCGAAATCAATTATGACATCATCAGTGATGTCACAATTGACATTATCGGTTTTAAAATTACTGTCGTAGATGATGTCCGTGCCATTCGTGAGTTCAGAAGCGTCAATTTTACAGTTTTGAAAAGATGGTCGAAATCAATTATGACATCATCAGTGATGTCACAATTGACATTATCGGTTTTAAAATTACTGTCGTAGATGATGTCCGTGCCATCCGTGAGTTCAGAAGTGTCAATTTTACAGTTTCGAAAAGATGGTCAAAATCAATTATGACATCATCAGTGATGTCACAATTGACATTATCGATTTTAAAATTACTGTCGTAGATGATGTCCGTGCCATCCGTGAGTTCAGAAGTGTCAATTTTACAGTTTCGAAAAGATGGTCAAAATCAATAATGACATCATCAGTGATGTCACAATTGACATTATTGGTTTTAAAATTACTGTCGTAGATGATGTCCGTGCCATCCGTGAGTTCAGAATCGTCAAATTTACAGTTTCGAAAAGATGGTCGAAATCAATTATGACATCATCAGTGATGTCACAATTGACATTATAGGTTTTAAAATTACTGTCGTAGATGATGTCCGTGCCATCCGTGAGTTCAGAAGTGTCAATTTTACAGTTTCGAAAAGATGGTCAAAATCAATTATGACATCATCAGTGATGTCACAATTGACATTATCGATTTTAAAATTACTGTCATAGATGATGTCCGTGCCATTCGTGAGTTCAGAAGCGTCAATTTTACAGTTTTGAAAAGATGGTCGAAATCAATTATGACATCATCAGTGATGTCACAATTGACATTATCGGTTTTAAAATTACTGTCGTAGATGATGTCCGTGCCATCCGTGAGTTCAGAAGTGTCAATTTTACAGTTTCGAAAATATGGTCAAAATCAATTATGACATCATCAGTGATGTCACAATTGACATTATCGATTTTAAAATTACTGTCGTAGATGATGTCCGTGCCATTCGTGAGTTCAGAAGCGTCAATTTTACAGTTTTGAAAAGATGGTCGAAATCAATTATGACATCATCAGTGATGTCACAATTGACATTATCGGTTTTAAAATTACTGTTGTAGATGATGTCCGTGCCATTCGTGAGTTCAGAAGTGTCAATTTTACAGTTTCGAAAAGATGGTCAAAATCAATTATGACATCATCAGTGATGTCACAATTGACATTATCGATTTTAAAATTACTGTCATAGATGATGTCCGTGCCATTCGTGAGTTCAGAAGCGTCAATTTTACAGTTTTGAAAAGATGGTCGAAATCAATTATGACATCATCAGTAATGTCACAATTGACATTATCGGTTTTAAAATTACTGTCGTAGATGATGTCCGTGCCATCCGTGAGTTCAGAAGTGTCAATTTTACAGTTTCGAAAAGATGGTCAAAATCAATTATGACATCATCAGTGATGTCACAATTGACATTATCGATTTTAAAATTACTGTCGTAGATGATGTCCGTGCCATTCGTGAGTTCAGAAGCGTCAATTTTACAGTTTTGAAAAGATGGTCGAAATCAATTATGACATCATCAGTGATGTCACAATTGACATTATCGGTTTTAAAATTACTGTCGTAGATGATGTCCGTGCCATTCGTGAGTTCAGAAGCGTTAATTTTACAGTTTTGAAAAGATGGTCGAAATCAATTATGACATCATCAGTGATGTCACAATTGACATTATCGGTTTTAAAATTACTGTCGTAGATGATGTCCGTGCCATTCGTGAGTTCAGAAGCATCAATTTTACAGTTTTGAAAAGATAGTCAAAATCAATTATGACATCATCAGTGATGTCACAATTGACATTATCGGTTTTACAATTACTGTCGTAGATGATGTCCGTGCCATTCGTGAGTTCAGAAGCGTCAATTTTACAGATTTGAAAAGATGGTCGAAATCAATTATGACATCATCAGTGATGTCACAATTGACATTATCGGTTTTAAAATTACTGTCGTAGATGATGTCCGTGCCATCCGTGAGTTCAGAAGTGTCAATTTTACAGTTTCGAAAAGATGGTCAAAATCAATTATGACATCATCAGTGATGTCACAATTGACATTATCGATTTTAAAATTACTGTCATAGATGATGTCCGTGCAATTCGTGAGTTCAGAAGCGTCAATTTTACAGTTTTGAAAAGATGGTCGAAATCAATTATGACATCATCAGTGATGTCACAATTGACATTATCGGTTTTAAAATTACTGTCGTAGATGATGTCCGTGCCATCCGTGAGTTCAGAAGTGTCAATTTTACAGTTTCGAAAAGATGGTCAAAATCAATTATGACATCATCAGTGATGTCACAATTGACATTATCGATTTTAAAATTACTGTCGTAGATGATGTCCGTGCCATTCGTGAGTTCAGAAGCGTCAATTTTACAGTTTTGAAAAGATGGTCGAAATCAATTATGACATCATCAGTGATGTCACAATTGACATTATCGGTTTTAAAATTACTGTCGTAGATGATGTCCGTGCCATTCGTGAGTTCAGAAGCGTCAATTTTACAGTTTTGAAAAGATGGTCGAAATCAATTATGACATCATCAGTGATGTCACAATTGACATTATCGTTTTTAAAATTACTGTCGTAGATGATGTTCGTGCCATTCGTGAGTTCAGAAGCGTCAATTTTACAGTTTTGAAAAGATGGTCGAAATCAATTATGACATCATCAGTGATGTCACAATTGACATTATTGGTTTTAAAATTACTGTCGTAGATGATGTCCGTGCCATTCGTGAGTTCAGAAGCGTCAATTTTACAGTTTTGAAAAGATGGTCGAAATCAATTATGACATCATCAGTGATGTCACAATTGACATTATCGGTTTTAAAATTACTGTCGTAGATGATGTCCGTGCCATTCGTGAGTTCAGAAGCGTCAATTTTACAGTTTTGAAAAGATGGTCGAAATCAATTATGACATCATCAGTGATGTCACAATTGACATTATTGATTTTAAAATTACTGTCGTAGATGATGTCCGTGCCATTCGTGAGTTCAGAAGCGTCAATTTTACAGTTTTGAAAAGATGGTCGAAATCAATTATGACATCATCAGTGATGTCACAATTGACATTATCGGTTTTAAAATTACTGTCGTAGATGATGTCCGTGCCATTCGTGAGTTCAGAAGCGTCAATTTTACAGTTTTGAAAAGATGGTCGAAATCAATTATGACATCATCAGTGATGTCACAATTGACATTATTGATTTTAAAATTACTGTCGTAGATGATGTCCGTGCCATTCGTGAGTTCAGAAGCGTCAATTTTACAGTTTTGAAAAGATGGTCGAAATCAATTATGACATCATCAGTGATGTCACAATTGACATTATCGGTTTTAAAATTACTGTCGTAGATGATGTCCGTGCCATTCGTGAGTTCAGAAGCGTCAATTTTACAGTTTTGAAAAGATGGTCGAAATCAATTATGACATCATCAGTGATGTCACAATTGACATTATCGGTTTTAAAATTACTGTCGTAGATGATGTCCGTGCCATCCGTGAGTTCAGAAGTGTCAATTTTACAGTTTCGAAAAGATGGTCAAAATCAATTATGACATCATCAGTGATGTCACAATTGACATTATCGATTTTAAAATTACTGTCGTAGATGATGTCCGTGCCATTCGTGAGTTCAGAAGCGTCAATTTTACAGTTTTGAAAAGATGGTCGAAATCAATTATGACATCATCAGTGATGTCACAATTGACATTATCGGTTTTAAAATTACTGTCGTAGATGATGTCCGTGCCATTCGTGAGTTCAGAAGCGTCAATTTTACAGTTTTGAAAAGATGGTCGAAATCAATTATGACATCATCAGTGATGTCACAATTGACATTATTGGTTTTAAAATTACTGTCGTAGATGATGTCCGTGCCATTCGTGAGTTCAGAAGCGTCAATTTTACAGTTTTGAAAAGATGGTCGAAATCAATTATGACATCATCAGTGATGTCACAATTGACATTATCGGTTTTAAAATTACTGTCGTAGATGATGTCCGTGCCATTCGTGAGTTCAGAAGCGTCAATTTTACAGTTTTGAAAAGATGGTCGAAATCAATTATGACATCATCAGTGATGTCACAATTGACATTATCGTTTTTAAAATTACTGTCGTAGATGATGTTCGTGCCATTCGTGAGTTCAGAAGCGTCAATTTTACAGTTTTGAAAAGATGGTCGAAATCAATTATGACATCATCAGTGATGTCACAATTGACATTATTGGTTTTAAAATTACTGTCGTAGATGATGTCCGTGCCATTCGTGAGTTCAGAAGCGTCAATTTTACAGTTTTGAAAAGATGGTCGAAATCAATTATGACATCATCAGTGATGTCACAATTGACATTATCGGTTTTAAAATTACTGTCGTAGATGATGTCCGTGCCATTCGTGAGTTCAGAAGCGTCAATTTTACAGTTTTGAAAAGATGGTCGAAATCAATTATGACATCATCAGTGATGTCACAATTGACATTATCGGTTTTAAAATTACTGTCGTAGATGATGTTCGTGCCATTCGTGAGTTCAGAAGCGTCAATTTTACAGTTTTGAAAAGATGGTCGAAATCAATTATGACATCATCAGTGATGTCACAATTGACATTATTGGTTTTAAAATTACTGTCGTAGATGATGTCTGTGCCATTCGTGCGTTCAGAATCGTCAAATTTACAGTTTCGAAAAGATGGTCGAAATCAATTATGACATCATCAGTGATGTCACAATTGACATTATCAGTTTTAAAATTACTGTCGTAGATGATGTCCGTGCCATTTGTGAGTTCAGAAGCGTCAATTTTACAGTTTCGAAAAGATGGTCAAAATCAATTATGACATCATCAGCGATGTCACAATTGACATTATCGGTTTTAAAATTACTGTCGTAGATGATGTCCGTGCCATCCGTGAGTTCAGAAGCGTCAATTTTACAGTTTTGAAAAGATGGTCAAAATCAATTATGACATCATCAGTGATGTCACAATTGACATTATCGGTTTTAAAATTACTGTCGTAGATGATGTCCGTGCCATCCGTGAGTTCAGAAGCGTCAATTTTACAGTTTTGAAAAGAAGGTCAAAATCAATTATGACATCATCAGTGATGTCACAATTGACATTATCGGTTTTAAAATTACTGTCGTAGATGATGTTCGTGCCATCCGTGAGTTCAGAAGCGTCAATTTTACAGTTTTGAAAAGATGGTCGAAATCAATTATGACATCATCAGTGATGTCACAATTGACATTATTGGTTTTAAAATTACTGTCGTAGATGATGTCCGTGCCATTCGTGAGTTCAGAAGCGTCAATTTTACAGTTTTGAAAAGATGGTCAAAATCAATTATGACATCATCAGTGATGTCACAATTGACATTATCGGTTTTAAAATTACTGTCGTAGATGATGTCCGTGCCATTCATGAGTTCAGAAGCGTAAATTTTACAGTTTTGAAAAGATGGTCAAAATAAATTATGACATCATCAGTGATGTCACAATTGACATTATCGGTTTTAAAATTACTGTCGTAGATGATGTCCGTGCCATCCGTGAGTTCAGAATCGTCAAATTTACAGTTTCGAAAAGATGGTCGAAATCAATTATGACATCATCAGTGATGTCACAATTGACATTATCGGTTTTAAAATTACTGTCGTAGATGATGTCCGTGCCATCCGTGAGTTCAGAAGTGTCAATTTTACAGTTTCGAAAAGATGGTCAAAATCAATTATGACATCATCAGTGATGTCACAATTGACATTATCGATTTTAAAATTACTGTCATAGATGATGTCCGTGCCATTCGTGAGTTCAGAAGCGTCAATTTTACAGTTTTGAAAAGATGGTCGAAATCAATTATGACATCATCAGTGATGTCACAATTGACATTATCGGTTTTAAAATTACTGTCGTAGATGATGTCCGTGCCATTCGTGAGTTCAGAAGCATCAATTTTACAGTTTTGAAAAGATGGTCGAAATCAATTATGACATCATCAGTGATGTCACAATTGACATTATCGGTTTTAAAATTACTGTCGTAGATGATGTCCGTGCCATTCGTGAGTTCAGAAGCGTCAATTTTACAGTTTTGAAAAGATGGTCGAAATCAATTATGACATCATCAGTGATGTCACAATTGACATTATCGTTTTTAAAATTACTGTCGTAGATGATGTTCGTGCCATTCGTGAGTTCAGAAGCGTCAATTTTACAGTTTTGAAAAGATGGTCGAAATCAATTATGACATCATCAGTGATGTCACAATTGACATTATTGGTTTTAAAATTACTGTCGTAGATGATGTCCGTGCCATTCGTGAGTTCAGAAGCGTCAATTTTACAGTTTTGAAAAGATGGTCGAAATCAATTATGACATCATCAGTGATGTCACAATTGACATTATCGGTTTTAAAATTACTGTCGTAGATGATGTCCGTGCCATTCGTGAGTTCAGAAGCGTCAATTTTACAGTTTTGAAAAGATGGTCGAAATCAATTATGACATCATCAGTGATGTCACAATTGACATTATCGTTTTTAAAATTACTGTCGTAGATGATGTTCGTGCCATTCGTGAGTTCAGAAGCGTCAATTTTACAGTTTTGAAAAGATGGTCGAAATCAATTATGACATCATCAGTGATGTCACAATTGACATTATTGGTTTTAAAATTACTGTCGTAGATGATGTCCGTGCCATTCGTGAGTTCAGAAGCGTAAATTTTACAGTTTTGAAAAGATGGTCGAAATCAATTATGACATCATCAGTGATGTCACAATTGACATTATCGGTTTTAAAATTACTGTCGTAGATGATGTCCGTGCCATTCGTGAGTTCAGAAGCGTCAATTTTACAGTTTTGAAAAGATGGTCGAAATCAATTATGACATCATCAGTGATGTCACAATTGACATTATCGGTTTTAAAATTACTGTCGTAGATGATGTTCGTGCCATTCGTGAGTTCAGAAGCGTCAATTTTACAGTTTTGAAAAGATGGTCGAAATCAATTATGACATCATCAGTGATGTCACAATTGACATTATTGGTTTTAAAATTACTGTCGTAGATGATGTCTGTGCCATTCGTGCGTTCAGAATCGTCAAATTTACAGTTTCGAAAAGATGGTCGAAATCAATTATGACATCATCAGTGATGTCACAATTGACATTATCAGTTTTAAAATTACTGTCGTAGATGATGTCCGTGCCATTTGTGAGTTCAGAAGCGTCAATTTTACAGTTTCGAAAAGATGGTCAAAATCAATTATGACATCATCAGCGATGTCACAATTGACATTATCGGTTTTAAAATTACTGTCGTAGATGATGTCCGTGCCATCCGTGAGTTCAGAAGCGTCAATTTTACAGTTTTGAAAAGATGGTCAAAATCAATTATGACATCATCAGTGATGTCACAATTGACATTATCGGTTTTAAAATTACTGTCGTAGATGATGTCCGTGCCATCCGTGAGTTCAGAAGCGTCAATTTTACAGTTTTGAAAAGAAGGTCAAAATCAATTATGACATCATCAGTGATGTCACAATTGACATTATCGGTTTTAAAATTACTGTCGTAGATGATGTCCGTGCCATTCGTGAGTTCAGAAGCGTCAATTTTACAGTTTTGAAAAGATGGTCAAAATCAATTATGACATCATCAGTGATGTCACAATTGACATTATCGGTTTTAAAATTACTGTCGTAGATGATGTCCGTGCCATTCGTGAGTTCAGAAGCGTAAATTTTACAGTTTTGAAAAGATGGTCAAAATAAATTATGACATCATCAGTGATGTCACAATTGACATTATCGGTTTTAAAATTACTGTCGTAGATGATGTCCGTGCCATCCGTGAGTTCAGAATCGTCAAATTTACAGTTTCGAAAAGATGGTCGAAATCAATTATGACATCATCAGTGATGTCACAATTGACATTATCGGTTTTAAAATTACTGTCGTAGATGATGTCCGTGCCATCCGTGAGTTCAGAAGTGTCAATTTTACAGTTTCGAAAAGATGGTCAAAATCAATTATGACATCATCAGTGATGTCACAATTGACATTATCGATTTTAAAATTACTGTCATAGATGATGTCCGTGCCATTCGTGAGTTCAGAAGCGTCAATTTTACAGTTTTGAAAAGATGGTCGAAATCAATTATGACATCATCAGTGATGTCACAATTGACATTATCGGTTTTAAAATTACTGTCGTAGATGATGTCCGTGCCATTCGTGAGTTCAGAAGCATCAATTTTACAGTTTTGAAAAGATGGTCGAAATCAATTATGACATCATCAGTGATGTCACAATTGACATTATCGGTTTTAAAATTACTGTCGTAGATGATGTCCGTGCCATTCGTGAGTTCAGAAGCGTCAATTTTACAGTTTTGAAAAGATGGTCGAAATCAATTATGACATCATCAGTGATGTCACAATTGACATTATCGTTTTTAAAATTACTGTCGTAGATGATGTTCGTGCCATTCGTGAGTTCAGAAGCTTCAATTTTACAGTTTTGAAAAGATGGTCGAAATCAATTATGACATCATCAGTGATGTCACAATTGACATTATTGGTTTTAAAATTACTGTCGTAGATGATGTCCGTGCCATTCGTGAGTTCAGAAGCGTCAATTTTACAGTTTTGAAAAGATGGTCGAAATCAATTATGACATCATCAGTGATGTCACAATTGACATTATCGGTTTTAAAATTACTGTCGTAGATGATGTCCGTGCCATTCGTGAGTTCAGAAGCGTCAATTTTACAGTTTTGAAAAGATGGTCGAAATCAATTATGACATCATCAGTGATGTCACAATTGACATTATCGTTTTTAAAATTACTGTCGTAGATGATGTTCGTGCCATTCGTGAGTTCAGAAGCGTCAATTTTACAGTTTTGAAAAGATGGTCGAAATCAATTATGACATCATCAGTGATGTCACAATTGACATTATTGGTTTTAAAATTACTGTCGTAGATGATGTCCGTGCCATTCGTGAGTTCAGAAGCGTCAATTTTACAGTTTTGAAAAGATGGTCGAAATCAATTATGACATCATCAGTGATGTCACAATTGACATTATCGGTTTTAAAATTACTGTCGTAGATGATGTCCGTGCCATTCGTGAGTTCAGAAGCGTCAATTTTACAGTTTTGAAAAGATGGTCGAAATCAATTATGACATCATCAGTGATGTCACAATTGACATTATCGGTTTTAAAATTACTGTCGTAGATGATGTTCGTGCCATTCGTGAGTTCAGAAGCGTCAATTTTACAGTTTTGAAAAGATGGTCGAAATCAATTATGACATCATCAGTGATGTCACAATTGACATTATTGGTTTTAAAATTACTGTCGTAGATGATGTCTGTGCCATTCGTGCGTTCAGAATCGTCAAATTTACAGTTTCGAAAAGATGGTCGAAATCAATTATGACATCATCAGTGATGTCACAATTGACATTATCAGTTTTAAAATTACTGTCGTAGATGATGTCCGTGCCATTTGTGAGTTCAGAAGCGTCAATTTTACAGTTTCGAAAAGATGGTCAAAATCAATTATGACATCATCAGCGATGTCACAATTGACATTATCGGTTTTAAAATTACTGTCGTAGATGATGTCCGTGCCATCCGTGAGTTCAGAAGCGTCAATTTTACAGTTTTGAAAAGATGGTCAAAATCAATTATGACATCATCAGTGATGTCACAATTGACATTATCGGTTTTAAAATTACTGTCGTAGATGATGTCCGTGCCATCCGTGAGTTCAGAAGCGTCAATTTTACAGTTTTGAAAAGAAGGTCAAAATCAATTATGACATCATCAGTGATGTCACAATTGACATTATCGGTTTTAAAATTACTGTCGTAGATGATGTTCGTGCCATCCGTGAGTTCAGAAGCGTCAATTTTACAGTTTTGAAAAGATGGTCGAAATCAATTATGACATCATCAGTGATGTCACAATTGACATTATCGTTTTTAAAATTACTGTCGTAGATGATGTTCGTGCCATTCGTGAGTTCAGAAGCGTCAATTTTACAGTTTTGAAAAGATGGTCGAAATCAATTATGACATCATCAGTGATGTCACAATTGACATTATTGGTTTTAAAATTACTGTCGTAGATGATGTCCGTGCCATTCGTGAGTTCAGAAGCGTCAATTTTACAGTTTTGAAAAGATGGTCGAAATCAATTATGACATCATCAGTGATGTCACAATTGACATTATCGGTTTTAAAATTACTGTCGTAGATGATGTCCGTGCCATTCGTGAGTTCAGAAGCGTCAATTTTACAGTTTTGAAAAGATGGTCGAAATCAATTATGACATCATCAGTGATGTCACAATTGACATTATCGTTTTTAAAATTACTGTCGTAGATGATGTTCGTGCCATTCGTGAGTTCAGAAGCGTCAATTTTACAGTTTTGAAAAGATGGTCGAAATCAATTATGACATCATCAGTGATGTCACAATTGACATTATTGGTTTTAAAATTACTGTCGTAGATGATGTCCGTGCCATTCGTGAGTTCAGAAGCGTCAATTTTACAGTTTTGAAAAGATGGTCGAAATCAATTATGACATCATCAGTGATGTCACAATTGACATTATCGGTTTTAAAATTACTGTCGTAGATGATGTCCGTGCCATTCGTGAGTTCAGAAGCGTCAATTTTACAGTTTTGAAAAGATGGTCGAAATCAATTATGACATCATCAGTGATGTCACAATTGACATTATCGGTTTTAAAATTACTGTCGTAGATGATGTTCGTGCCATTCGTGAGTTCAGAAGCGTCAATTTTACAGTTTTGAAAAGATGGTCGAAATCAATTATGACATCATCAGTGATGTCACAATTGACATTATTGGTTTTAAAATTACTGTCGTAGATGATGTCTGTGCCATTCGTGCGTTCAGAATCGTCAAATTTACAGTTTCGAAAAGATGGTCGAAATCAATTATGACATCATCAGTGATGTCACAATTGACATTATCAGTTTTAAAATTACTGTCGTAGATGATGTCCGTGCCATTTGTGAGTTCAGAAGCGTCAATTTTACAGTTTCGAAAAGATGGTCAAAATCAATTATGACATCATCAGCGATGTCACAATTGACATTATCGGTTTTAAAATTACTGTCGTAGATGATGTCCGTGCCATCCGTGAGTTCAGAAGCGTCAATTTTACAGTTTTGAAAAGATGGTCAAAATCAATTATGACATCATCAGTGATGTCACAATTGACATTATCGGTTTTAAAATTACTGTCGTAGATGATGTCCGTGCCATCCGTGAGTTCAGAAGCGTCAATTTTACAGTTTTGAAAAGAAGGTCAAAATCAATTATGACATCATCAGTGATGTCACAATTGACATTATCGGTTTTAAAATTACTGTCGTAGATGATGTTCGTGCCATCCGTGAGTTCAGAAGCGTCAATTTTACAGTTTTGAAAAGATGGTCGAAATCAATTATGACATCATCAGTGATGTCACAATTGACATTATTGGTTTTAAAATTACTGTCGTAGATGATGTCCGTGCCATTCGTGAGTTCAGAAGCGTCAATTTTACAGTTTTGAAAAGATGGTCAAAATCAATTATGACATCATCAGTGATGTCACAATTGACATTATCGGTTTTAAAATTACTGTCGTAGATGATGTCCGTGCCATTCGTGAGTTCAGAAGCGTAAATTTTACAGTTTTGAAAAGATGGTCAAAATAAATTATGACATCATCAGTGATGTCACAATTGACATTATCGGTTTTAAAATTACTGTCGTAGATGATGTCCGTGCCATCCGTGAGTTCAGAATCGTCAAATTTACAGTTTCGAAAAGATGGTCGAAATCAATTATGACATCATCAGTGATGTCACAATTGACATTATCGGTTTTAAAATTACTGTCGTAGATGATGTCCGTGCCATCCGTGAGTTCAGAAGTGTCAATTTTACAGTTTCGAAAAGATGGTCAAAATCAATTATGACATCATCAGTGATGTCACAATTGACATTATCGATTTTAAAATTACTGTCATAGATGATGTCCGTGCCATTCGTGAGTTCAGAAGCGTCAATTTTACAGTTTTGAAAAGATGGTCGAAATCAATTATGACATCATCAGTGATGTCACAATTGACATTATCGGTTTTAAAATTACTGTCGTAGATGATGTCCGTGCCATTCGTGAGTTCAGAAGCATCAATTTTACAGTTTTGAAAAGATGGTCGAAATCAATTATGACATCATCAGTGATGTCACAATTGACATTATCGGTTTTAAAATTACTGTCGTAGATGATGTCCGTGCCATCCGTGAGTTCAGAAGTGTCAATTTTACAGTTTCAAAAAGATGGTCAAAATCAATTATGACATCATCAGTGATGTCACAATTGACATTATCGGTTTTAAAATTACTGTCGTAGATGATGTCCGTGCCATTCGTGAGTTCAGAAGCGTCAATTTTACAGTTTTGAAAAGATGGTCGAAATCAATTATGACATCATCAGTGATGTCACAATTGACATTATCGGTTTTAAAATTACTGTCGTAGATGATGTCCGTGCCATTCGTGAGTTCAGAAGCGTCAATTTTACAGTTTCGAAAAGATGGTCAAAATCAATTATGACATCATCAGCGATGTCACAATTGACATTATCGGTTTTAAAATTACTGTCATAGATGATGTCCGTGCCATCCGTGAGTTCAGAAGCGTCAATTTTACAGTTTTGAAAAGATGGTCAAAATCAATTATGACATCATCAGTGATGTCACAATTGACATTATCGGTTTTAAAATTACTGTCGTAGATGATGTCCGTGCCATCCGTGAGTTCAGAAGCGTCAATTTTACAGTTTTGAAAAGAAGGTCAAAATCAATTATGACATCATCAGTGATGTCACAATTGACATTATCGGTTTTAAAATTACTGTCGTAGATGATGTTCGTGCCATCCGTGAGTTCAGAAGCGTCAATTTTACAGTTTTGAAAAGATGGTCGAAATCAATTATGACATCATCAGTGATGTCACAATTGACATTATTGGTTTTAAAATTACTGTCGTAGATGATGTCCGTGCCATTCGTGAGTTCAGAAGCGTCAATTTTACAGTTTTGAAAAGATGGTCAAAATCAATTATGACATCATCAGTGATGTCACAATTGACATTATCGGTTTTAAAATTACTGTCGTAGATGATGTCCGTGCCATTCGTGAGTTCAGAAGCGTAAATTTTACAGTTTTGAAAAGATGGTCAAAATAAATTATGACATCATCAGTGATGTCACAATTGACATTATCGGTTTTAAAATTACTGTCGTAGATGATGTCCGTGCCATCCGTGAGTTCAGAATCGTCAAATTTACAGTTTCGAAAAGAGGGTCGAAATCAATTATGACATCATCAGTGATGTCACAATTGACATTATCGGTTTTAAAATTACTGTCGTAGATGATGTCCGTGCCATCCGTGAGTTCAGAAGTGTCAATTTTACAGTTTCGAAAAGATGGTCGAAATCAATTATGACATCATCAGTGATGTCACAATTGACATTATCGGTTTTAAAATTACTGTCGTAGATGATGTCCGTGCCATCCGTGAGTTCAGAAGTGTCAATTTTACAGTTTCAAAAAGATGGTCAAAATCAATTATGACATCATCAGTGATGTCACAATTGACATTATCGGTTTTAAAATTACTGTCGTAGATGATGTCCGTGCCATTCGTGAGTTCAGAAGCGTCAATTTTACAGTTTTGAAAAGATGGTCGAAATCAATTATGACATCATCAGTGATGTCACAATTGACATTATCGGTTTTAAAATTACTGTCGTAGATGATGTCCGTGCCATTCGTGAGTTCAGAAGCGTCAATTTTACAGTTTTGAAAAGATGGTCGAAATCAATTATGACATCATCAGTGATGTCACAATTGACATTATCGTTTTAAAATTACTGTCGTAGATGATGTTCGTGCCATTCGTGAGTTCAGAAGCGTCAATTTTACAGTTTTGAAAAGATGGTCGAAATCAATTATAACATCATCAGTGATGTCACAATTGACATTATCGGTTTTAAAATTACTGTCGTAGATGATGTCCGTGCCATTCGTGAGTTCAGAAGCGTCAATTTTACAGTTTTGAAAAGATGGTCGAAATCAATTATGACATCATCAGTGATGTCACAATTGACATTATCGGTTTTAAAATTACTGTCGTAGATGATGTCCGTGCCATTCGTGAGTTCAGAAGCGTCAATTTTACAGTTTTGAAAAGATAGTCAAAATCAATTATGACATCATCAGTGATGTCACAATTGACATTATCGGTTTTACAATTACTGTCGTAGATGATGTCCGTGCCATTCGTGAGTTCAGAAGCGTCAATTTTACAGATTTGAAAAGATGGTCGAAATCAATTATGACATCATCAGTGATGTCACAATTGACATTATCGGTTTTAAAATTACTGTCGTAGATGATGTCCGTGCCATCCGTGAGTTCAGAAGTGTCAATTTTACAGTTTCGAAAAGATGGTCAAAATCAATTATGACATCATCAGTGATGTCACAATTGACATTATCGGTTTTAAAATTACTGTCGTAGATGATGTCCGTGCCATCCGTGAGTTCAGAAGTGTCAATTTTACAGTTTCGAAAAGATGGTCAAAATCAATTATGACATCATCAGTGATGTCACAATTGACATTATCGATTTTAAAATTACTGTCATAGATGATGTCCGTGCCATTCGTGAGTTCAGAAGCGTCAATTTTACAGTTTTGAAAAGATGGTCGAAATCAATTATGACATCATCAGTGATGTCACAATTGACATTATCGGTTTTAAAATTACTGTCGTAGATGATGTCCGTGCCATTCGTGAGTTCAGAAGCGTCAATTTTACAGTTTTGAAAAGATGGTCGAAATCAATTATGACATCATCAGTGATGTCAAAATTGACATTATCGGTTTTAAAATTACTGTCGTAGATGATGTCCGTGCCATCCGTGAGTTCATAAGTGTCAATTTTACAGTTTCGAAAAGATGGTCAAAATCAATTATGACATCATCAGTGATGTCACAATTGACATTATCGATTTTAAAATTACTGTCGTAGATGATGTTCGTGCCATTCGTGAGTTCAGAAGCATCAATTTTACAGTTTTGAAAAGATGGTCGAAATCAATTATGACATCATCAGTGATGTCACAATTGACATTATTGGTTTTAAAATTACTGTCGTAGATGATGTCCGTGCCATTTGTGAGTTCAGAAGCGTCAATTTTACAGTTTTGAAAAGATGGTCGAAATCAATTATGACATCATCAGTGATGTCACAATTGACATTTTCGGTTTTAAAATTACTGTCGTAGATGATGTCCGTGCCATTCGTGAGTTCAGAAGCGTCAATTTTACAGTTTTGAAAAGATAGTCAAAATCAATTATGACATCATCAGTGATGTCACAATTGACATTATCGGTTTTACAATTACTGTCGTAGATGATGTCCGTGCCATTCGTGAGTTCAGAAGCGTCAATTTTACAGATTTGAAAAGATGGTCGAAATCAATTATGACATCATCAGTGATGTCACAATTGACATTATCGGTTTTAAAATTACTGTCGTAGATGATGTCCGTGCCATTCGTGAGTTCAGAAGCGTCAATTTTACAGTTTTGAAAAGATGGTCAAAATCAATTATGACATCATCAGTGATGTCACAATTGACATTATCGGTTTTAAAATTACTGTCGTAGATGATGTCCGTGCCATCCGTGAGTTCAGAAGTGTCAATTTTACAGTTTCGAAAAGATGGTCAAAATCAATTACAGTATGACATCATCAGTGATGTCACAATTGACATTATCGGTTTTAAAATTACTGTCGTAGATGATGTCCGTGCCATTCGTGAGTTCAGAAGCGTCAATTTTACAGTTTTGAAAAGATGGTCGAAATCAATTATGACATCATCAGTGATGTCACAATTGACATTATCGGTTTTAAAATTACTGTCGTAGATGATGTCCGTGCCATTCGTGAGTTCAGAAGCGTCAATTTTACAGTTTTGAAAAGATGGTCGAAATCAATTATGACATCATCAGTGATGTCACAATTGACATTATCGGTTTTAAAATTACTGTCGTAGATGATGTTCGTGCCATTCGTGAGTTCAGAAGCGTCAATTTTACAGTTTTGAAAAGATGGTCGAAATCAATTATGACATCATCAGTGATGTCACAATTGACATTATTGGTTTTAAAATTACTGTCGTAGATGATGTCTGTGCCATTCGTGCGTTCAGAATCGTCAAATTTACAGTTTCGAAAAGAAGGTCAAAATCAATTATGACATCATCAGTGATGTCACAATTGACATTATCGGTTTTAAAATTACTGTCGTAGATGATGTCCGTGCCATCCGTGAGTTCAGAAGCGTCAATTTTACAGTTTTGAAAAGAAGGTCAAAATCAATTATGACATCATCAGTGATGTCACAATTGACATTATCGGTTTTAAAATTACTGTCGTAGATGATGTTCGTGCCATCCGTGAGTTCAGAAGCGTCAATTTTACAGTTTTGAAAAGATGGTCGAAATCAATTATGACATCATCAGTGATGTCACAATTGATATTATTGGTTTTAAAATTACTGTCGTAGATGATGTCCGTGCCATTCGTGAGTTCAGAAGCGTCAATTTTACAGTTTTGAAAAGATGGTCAAAATCAATTATGACATCATCAGTGATGTCACAATTGACATTATCGGTTTTAAAATTACTGTCGTAGATGATGTCCGTGCCATTCGTGAGTTCAGAAGCGTAACTTTTACAGTTTTGAAAAGATGGTCAAAATAAATTATGACATCATCAGTGATGTCACAATTGACATTATCGGTTTTAAAATTACTGTCGTAGATGATGTCCGTGCCATCCGTGAGTTCAGAATCGTCAAATTTACAGTTTCGAAAAGATGGTCGAAATCAATTATGACATCATCAGTGATGTCACAATTGACATTATCGATTTTAAAATTACTGTCATAGATGATGTCCGTGCCATTCGTGAGTTCAGAAGCATCAATTTTACAGTTTTGAAAAGATGGTCGAAATCAATTATGACATCATCAGTGATGTCACAATTGACATTATCGGTTTTAAAATTACTGTCGTAGATGATGTCCGTGCCATTCGTGAGTTCAGAAGCGTCAATTTTACAGTTTTGAAAAGATGGTCGAAATCAATTATGACATCATCAGTGATGTCACAATTGACATTATCGGTTTTAAAATTACTGTCGTAGATGATGTCCGTGCCATCCGTGAGTTCAGAAGTGTCAATTTTACAGTTTCGAAAAGATGGTCAAAATCAATTATGACATCATCAGTGATGTCACAATTGACATTATCGATTTTAAAATTACTGTCGTAGATGATGTCCGTGCCATTCGTGAGTTCAGAAGCGTCAATTTTACAGTTTTGAAAAGATGGTCGAAATCAATTATGACATCATCAGTGATGTCACAATTGACATTATCGGTTTTAAAATTACTGTAGTAGATGATGTCCGTGCCATTCGTGAGTTCAGAAGCGTCAATTTTACAGTTTTGAAAAGATGGTCGAAATCAATTATGACATCATCAGTGATGTCACAATTGACATTATCGGTTTTAAAATTACTGTCGTAGATGATGTCCGTGCCATTCGTGAGTTCAGAAGCGTCAATTTTACAGTTTTGAAAAGATAGTCGAAATCAATTATGACATCATCAGTGATGTCACAATTGACATTATCGGTTTTACAATTACTGTCGTAGATGATGTCCGTGCCATTCGTGAGTTCAGAAGCGTCAATTTTACAGATTTGAAAAGATGGTCGAAATCAATTATGACATTATCAGTGATGTCACAATTGACATTATCGGTTTTAAAATTACTGTCGTAGATGATGTCCGTGCCATTCGTGAGTTCAGAAGCGTCAATTTTACAGTTTTGAAAAGATGGTCGAAATCAATTATGACATCATCAGTGATGTCACAATTGACATTATCGGTTTTAAAATTACTGTCGTAGATGATGTCCGTGCCATTCGTGAGTTCAGAAGCGTCAATTTTACAGTTTTGAAAAGATGGTCGAAATCAATTATGACATCATCAGTGATGTCACAATTGACATTATCGGTTTTAAAATTACTGTCGTAGATGATGTTCGTGCCATTCGTGAGTTCAGAAGCGTCAATTTTACAGTTTTGAAAAGATGGTCGAAATCAATTATGACATCATCAGTGATGTCACAATTGACATTATTGGTTTTAAAATTACTGTCGTAGATGATGTCTGTGCCATTCGTGCGTTCAGAATCGTCAAATTTACAGTTTCGAAAAGAAGGTCAAAATCAATTATGACATCATCAGTGATGTCACAATTGACATTATCGGTTTTAAAATTACTGTCGTAGATGATGTCCGTGCCATCCGTGAGTTCAGAAGCGTCAATTTTACAGTTTTGAAAAGAAGGTCAAAATCAATTATGACATCATCAGTGATGTCACAATTGACATTATCGGTTTTAAAATTACTGTCGTAGATGATGTTCGTGCCATCCGTGAGTTCAGAAGCGTCAATTTTACAGTTTTGAAAAGATGGTCGAAATCAATTATGACATCATCAGTGATGTCACAATTGATATTATTGGTTTTAAAATTACTGTCGTAGATGATGTCCGTGCCATTCGTGAGTTCAGAAGCGTCAATTTTACAGTTTTGAAAAGATGGTCAAAATAAATTATGACATCATCAGTGATGTCACAATTGACATTATCGGTTTTAAAATTACTGTCGTAGATGATGTCCGTGCCATCCGTGAGTTCAGAATCGTCAAATTTACAGTTTCGAAAAGATGGTCGAAATCAATTATGACATCATCAGTGATGTCACAATTGACATTATCGGTTTTAAAATTACTGTCGTAGATGATGTCCGTGCCATCCGTGAGTTCAGAAGTGTCAATTTTACAGTTTCGAAAAGATGGTCAAAATCAATTATGACATCATCAGTGATGTCACAATTGACATTATCGATTTTAAAATTACTGTCATAGATGATGTCCGTGCCATTCGTGAGTTCAGAAGCGTCAATTTTACAGTTTTGAAAAGATGGTCGAAATCAATTATGACATCATCAGTGATGTCACAATTGACATTATCGGTTTTAAAATTACTGTCGTAGATGATGTCCGTGCCATTCGTGAGTTCAGAAGCGTCAATTTTACAGTTTTGAAAAGATGGTCGAAATCAATTATGACATCATCAGTGATGTCACAATTGACATTATCGGTTTTAAAATTACTGTCGTAGATGATGTCCGTGCCATCCGTGAGTTCAGAAGTGTCAATTTTACAGTTTCGAAAAGATGGTCAAAATCAATTATGACATCATCAGTGATGTCACAATTGACATTATCGATTTTAAAATTACTGTCGTAGATGATGTCCGTGCCATTCGTGAGTTCAGAAGCGTCAATTTTACAGTTTTGAAAAGATGGTCGAAATCAATTATGACATCATCAGTGATGTCACAATTGACATTATCGGTTTTAAAATTACTGTCGTAGATGATGTCCGTGCCATTCGTGAGTTCAGAAGCGTCAATTTTACAGTTTTGAAAAGATGGTCGAAATCAATTATGACATCATCAGTGATGTCACAATTGACATTATCGGTTTTAAAATTACTGTCGTAGATGATGTCCGTGCCATTCGTGAGTTCAGAAGCGTCAATTTTACAGTTTTGAAAAGATAGTCAAAATCAATTATGACATCATCAGTGATGTCACAATTGACATTATCGGTTTTACAATTACTGTCGTAGATGATGTCCGTGCCATTCGTGAGTTCAGAAGCGTCAATTTTACAGATTTGAAAAGATGGTCGAAATCAATTATGACATCATCAGTGATGTCACAATTGACATTATCGGTTTTAAAATTACTGTCGTAGATGATGTCCGTGCCATCCGTGAGTTCAGAAGTGTCAATTTTACAGTTTCGAAAAGATGGTCAAAATCAATTATGACATCATCAGTGATGTCACAATTGACATTATTGGTTTTAAAATTACTGTCGTAGATGATGTCCGTGCCATCCGTGAGTTCAGAATCGTCAAATTTACAGTTTCGAAAAGATGGTCGAAATCAATTATGACATCATCAGTGATGTCACAATTGACATTATCGGTTTTAAAATTACTGTCGTAGATGATGTCCGTGCCATCCGTGAGTTCAGAAGTGTCAATTTTACAGTTTCGAAAAGATGGTCAAAATCAATTATGACATCATCAGTGATGTCACAATTGACATTATCGATTTTAAAATTACTGTCGTAGATGATGTCCGTGCCATTCGTGAGTTCAGAAGCGTCAATTTTACAGTTTTGAAAAGATGGTCGAAATCAATTATGACATCATCAGTGATGTCACAATTGACATTATCGGTTTTAAAATTACTGCCGTAGATGATGTCCGTGCCATTCGTGAGTTCAGAAGCGTCAATTTTACAGTTTTGAAAAGATGGTCGAAATCAATTATGACATCATCAGTGATGTCACAATTGACATTATCGGTTTTAAAATTACTGTCGTAGATGATGTCCGTGCCATTCGTGAGTTCAGAAGCGTCAATTTTACAGTTTTGAAAAGATAGTCAAAATCAATTATGACATCATCAGTGATGTCACAATTGACATTATCGGTTTTACAATTACTGTCGTAGATGATGTCCGTGCCATTCGTGAGTTCAGAAGCGTCAATTTTACAGATTTGAAAAGATGGTCGAAATCAATTATGACATCATCAGTGATGTCACAATTGACATTATCGGTTTTAAAATTACTGTCGTAGATGATGTCCGTGCCATCCGTGAGTTCAGAAGTGTCAATTTTACAGTTTCGAAAAGATGGTCAAAATCAATTATGACATCATCAGTGATGTCACAATTGACATTATTGGTTTTAAAATTACTGTCGTAGATGATGTCCGTGCCATCCGTGAGTTCAGAATCGTCAAATTTACAGTTTCGAAAAGATGGTCGAAATCAATTATGACATCATCAGTGATGTCACAATTGACATTATCGGTTTTAAAATTACTGTCGTAGATGATGTCCGTGCCATCCGTGAGTTCAGAAGTGTCAATTTTACAGTTTCGAAAAGATGGTCAAAATCAATTATGACATCATCAGTGATGTCACAATTGACATTATCGATTTTAAAATTACTGTCATAGATGATGTCCGTGCCATTCGTGAGTTCAGAAGCGTCAATTTTACAGTTTTGAAAAGATGGTCGAAATCAATTATGACATCATCAGTGATGTCACAATTGACATTATCGGTTTTAAAATTACTGTCGTAGATGATGTCCGTGCCATTCGTGAGTTCAGAAGCGTCAATTTTACAGTTTTGAAAAGATGGTCGAAATCAATTATGACATCATCAGTGATGTCACAATTGACATTATCGATTTTAAAATTACTGTCATAGATGATGTCCGTGCCATTCGTGAGTTCAGAAGCGTCAATTTTACAGTTTTGAAAAGATGGTCGAAATCAATTATGACATCATCAGTGATGTCACAATTGACATTATCGGTTTTAAAATTACTGTCGTAGATGATGTCCGTGCCATTCGTGAGTTCAGAAGCGTCAATTTTACAGTTTTGAAAAGATGGTCGAAATCAATTATGACATCATCAGTGATGTCACAATTGACATTATCGGTTTTAAAATTACTGTCGTAGATGATGTCCGTGCCATCCGTGAGTTCAGAAGTGTCAATTTTACAGTTTCGAAAAGATGGTCAAAATCAATTATGACATCATCAGTGATGTCACAATTGACATTATCGATTTTAAAATTACTGTCGTAGATGATGTCCGTGCCATTCGTGAGTTCAGAAGCGTCAATTTTACAGTTTTGAAAAGATGGTCGAAATCAATCATGACATCATCAGTGATGTCACAATTGACATTATCGGTTTTAAAATTACTGCCGTAGATGATGTCCGTGCCATTCGTGAGTTCAGAAGCGTCAATTTTACAGTTTTGAAAAGATGGTCGAAATCAATTATGACATCATCAGTGATGTCACAATTGACATTATCGGTTTTAAAATTACTGTCGTAGATGATGTCCGTGCCATTCGTGAGTTCAGAAGCGTCAATTTTACAGTTTTGAAAAGATAGTCAAAATCAATTATGACATCATCAGTGATGTCACAATTGACATTATCGGTTTTACAATTACTGTCGTAGATGATGTCTGTGCCATTCGTGAGTTCAGAAGCGTCAATTTTACAGATTTGAAAAGATGGTCGAAATCAATTATGACATCATCAGTGATGTCACAATTGACATTATCGGTTTTAAAATTACTGTCGTAGATGATGTCCGTGCCATCCGTGAGTTCAGAAGTGTCAATTTTACAGTTTCGAAAAGATGGTCAAAATCAATTATGACATCATCAGTGATGTCACAATTGACATTATTGGTTTTAAAATTACTGTCGTAGATGATGTCCGTGCCATCCGTGAGTTCAGAATCGTCAAATTTACAGTTTCGAAAAGATGGTCGAAATCAATTATGACATCATCAGTGATGTCACAATTGACATTATCGGTTTTAAAATTACTGTCGTAGATGATGTCCGTGCCATCCGTGAGTTCAGAAGTGTCAATTTTACAGTTTCGAAAAGATGGTCAAAATCAATTATGACATCATCAGTGATGTCACAATTGACATTATCAATTTTAAAATTACTGTCATAGATGATGTCCGTGCCATTCGTGAGTTCAGAAGCGTCAATTTTACAGTTTTGAAAAGATGGTCGAAATCAATTATGACATCATCAGTGATGTCACAATTGACATTATCGGTTTTACAATTACTATCGTAGATGATGTCCGTGCCATTCGTGAGTTCAGAAGCGTCAATTTTACAGTTTTGAAAAGATGGTCGAAATCAATTATGACATCATCAGTGATGTCACAATTGACATTATCGGTTTTAAAATTACTGTCGTAGATGATGTCCGTGCCATCCGTGAGTTCAGAAGTGTCAATTTTACAGTTTTGAAAAGATGGTCGAAATCAATTATGACATCATCAGTGATGTCACAATTGACATTATCGGTTTTAAAATTACTGTCGTAGATGATGTCCGTGCCATTCGTGAGTTCAGAAGCGTCAATTTTACAGTTTTGAAAAGATGGTCGAAATCAATTATGACATCATCAGTGATGTCACAATTGACATTATCGTTTTTAAAATTACTGTCGTAGATGATGTTCGTGCCATTCGTGAGTTCAGAAGCGTCAATTTTACAGTTTTGAAAAGATGGTCGAAATCAATTATGACATCATCAGTGATGTCACAATTGACATTATCGGTTTTAAAATTACTGTCGTAGATGATGTCCGTGCCATTCGTGAGTTCAGAAGCGTCAATTTTACAGTTTTGAAAAGATGGTCGAAATCAATTATGACATCATCAGTGATGTCACAATTGACATTATCGGTTTTAAAATTACTGTCGTAGATGATGTCCGTGCCATTCGTGAGTTCAGAAGCGTCAATTTTACAGTTTTGAAAAGATAGTCAAAATCAATTATGACATCATCAGTGATGTCACAATTGACATTATCGGTTTTACAATTACTGTCGTAGATGATGTCCGTGCCATTCGTGAGTTCAGAAGCGTCAATTTTACAGATTTGAAAAGATGGTCGAAATCAATTATGACATCATCAGTGATGTCACAATTGACATTATCGGTTTTAAAATTACTGTCGTAGATGATGTCCGTGCCATCCGTGAGTTCAGAAGTGTCAATTTTACAGTTTCGAAAAGATGGTCAAAATCAATTATGACATCATCAGTGATGTCACAATTGACATTATTGGTTTTAAAATTACTGTCGTAGATGATGTCCGTGCCATCCGTGAGTTCAGAAGTGTCAATTTTACAGTTTCGAAAAGATGGTCAAAATCAATTATGACATCATCAGTGATGTCACAATTGACATTATCGATTTTAAAATTACTGTCATAGATGATGTCCGTGCCATTCGTGAGTTCAGAAGCGTCAATTTTACAGTTTTGAAAAGATGGTCGAAATCAATTATGACATCATCAGTGATGTCACAATTGACATTATCGGTTTTAAAATTACTGTCGTAGATGATGTCCGTGCCATTCGTGAGTTCAGAAGCGTCAATTTTACAGTTTTGAAAAGATGGTCGAAATCAATTATGACATCATCAGTGATGTCACAATTGACATTATCGATTTTAAAATTACTGTCATAGATGATGTCCGTGCCATTCGTGAGTTCAGAAGCGTCAATTTTACAGTTTTGAAAAGATGGTCGAAATCAATTATGACATCATCAGTGATGTCACAATTGACATTATCGGTTTTAAAATTACTGTCGTAGATGATGTCCGTGCCATTCGTGAGTTCAGAAGCGTCAATTTTACAGTTTTGAAAAGATGGTCGAAATCAATTATGACATCATCAGTGATGTCACAATTGACATTATCGGTTTTAAAATTACTGTCGTAGATGATGTCCGTGCCATCCGTGAGTTCAGAAGTGTCAATTTTACAGTTTCGAAAAGATGGTCAAAATCAATTATGACATCATCAGTGATGTCACAATTGACATTATCGATTTTAAAATTACTGTCGTAGATGATGTCCGTGCCATTCGTGAGTTCAGAAGCGTCAATTTTACAGTTTTGAAAAGATGGTCGAAATCAATTATGACATCATCAGTGATGTCACAATTGACATTATCGGTTTTAAAATTACTGCCGTAGATGATGTCCGTGCCATTCGTGAGTTCAGAAGCGTCAATTTTACAGTTTTGAAAAGATGGTCGAAATCAATTATGACATCATCAGTGATGTCACAATTGACATTATCGGTTTTAAAATTACTGTCGTAGATGATGTCCGTGCCATTCGTGAGTTCAGAAGCGTCAATTTTACAGTTTTGAAAAGATAGTCAAAATCAATTATGACATCATCAGTGATGTCACAATTGACATTATCGGTTTTACAATTACTGTCGTAGATGATGTCCGTGCCATTCGTGAGTTCAGAAGCGTCAATTTTACAGATTTGAAAAGATGGTCGAAATCAATTATGACATCATCAGTGATGTCACAATTGACATTATCGGTTTTAAAATTACTGTCGTAGATGATGTCCGTGCCATCCGTGAGTTCAGAAGTGTCAATTTTACAGTTTCGAAAAGATGGTCAAAATCAATTATGACATCATCAGTGATGTCACAATTGACATTATTGGTTTTAAAATTACTGTCGTAGATGATGTCCGTGCCATCCGTGAGTTCAGAATCGTCAAATTTACAGTTTCGAAAAGATGGTCGAAATCAATTATGACATCATCAGTGATGTCACAATTGACATTATCGGTTTTAAAATTACTGTCGTAGATGATGTCCGTGCCATCCGTGAGTTCAGAAGTGTCAATTTTACAGTTTCGAAAAGATGGTCAAAATCAATTATGACATCATCAGTGATGTCACAATTGACATTATCAATTTTAAAATTACTGTCATAGATGATGTCCGTGCCATTCGTGAGTTCAGAAGCGTCAATTTTACAGTTTTGAAAAGATGGTCGAAATCAATTATGACATCATCAGTGATGTCACAATTGACATTATCGGTTTTAAAATTACTGTCGTAGATGATGTCCGTGCCATTCGTGAGTTCAGAAGCGTCAATTTTACAGTTTTGAAAAGATGGTCAAAATCAATTATGACATCATCAGTGATGTCACAATTGACATTATCGGTTTTACAATTACTATCGTAGATGATGTCCGTGCCATTCGTGAGTTCAGAAGCGTCAATTTTACAGTTTTGAAAAGATGGTCGAAATCAATTATGACATCATCAGTGATGTCACAATTGACATTATCGGTTTTAAAATTACTGTCGTAGATGATGTCCGTGCCATCCGTGAGTTCAGAAGTGTCAATTTTACAGTTTTGAAAAGATGGTCGAAATCAATTATGACATCATCAGTGATGTCACAATTGACATTATCGGTTTTAAAATTACTGTCGTAGATGATGTCCGTGCCATTCGTGAGTTCAGAAGCGTCAATTTTACAGTTTTGAAAAGATGGTCGAAATCAATTATGACATCATCAGTGATGTCACAATTGACATTATCGTTTTTAAAATTACTGTCGTAGATGATGTTCGTGCCATTCGTGAGTTCAGAAGCGTCAATTTTACAGTTTTGAAAAGATGGTCGAAATCAATTATGACATCATCAGTGATGTCACAATTGACATTATCGGTTTTAAAATTACTGTCGTAGATGATGTCCGTGCCATTCGTGAGTTCAGAAGCGTCAATTTTACAGTTTTGAAAAGATGGTCGAAATCAATTATGACATCATCAGTGATGTCACAATTGACATTATCGGTTTTAAAATTACTGTCGTAGATGATGTCCGTGCCATTCGTGAGTTCAGAAGCGTCAATTTTACAGTTTTGAAAAGATAGTCAAAATCAATTATGACATCATCAGTGATGTCACAATTGACATTATCGGTTTTACAATTACTGTCGTAGATGATGTCCGTGCCATTCGTGAGTTCAGAAGCGTCAATTTTACAGATTTGAAAAGATGGTCGAAATCAATTATGACATCATCAGTGATGTCACAATTGACATTATCGGTTTTAAAATTACTGTCGTAGATGATGTCCGTGCCATCCGTGAGTTCAGAAGTGTCAATTTTACAGTTTCGAAAAGATGGTCAAAATCAATTATGACATCATCAGTGATGTCACAATTGACATTATTGGTTTTAAAATTACTGTCGTAGATGATGTCCGTGCCATCCGTGAGTTCAGAATCGTCAAATTTACAGTTTCGAAAAGATGGTCGAAATCAATTATGACATCATCAGTGATGTCACAATTGACATTATCGATTTTAAAATTACTGTCATAGATGATGTCCGTGCCATCCGTGAGTTCAGAAGTGTCAATTTTACAGTTTCAAAAAGATGGTCAAAATCAATTATGACATCATCAGTGATGTCACAATTGACATTATCGATTTTAAAATTACTGTCATAGATGATGTCCGTGCCATTCGTGAGTTCAGAAGCGTCAATTTTACAGTTTTGAAAAGATGGTCGAAATCAATTATGACATCATCAGTGATGTCACAATTGACATTATCGGTTTTAAAATTACTGTCGTAGATGATGTCCGTGCCATTCGTGAGTTCAGAAGCGTCAATTTTACAGTTTTGAAAAGATGGTCAAAATCAATTATGACATCATCAGTGATGTCACAATTGACATTATCAGTTTTACAATTACTATCGTAGATGATGTCCGTGCCATTCGTGAGTTCAGAAGCGTCAATTTTACAGTTTTGAAAAGATGGTCGAAATCAATTATGACATCATCAGTGATGTCACAATTGACATTATCGGTTTTAAAATTACTGTCGTAGATGATGTCCGTGCCATCCGTGAGTTCAGAAGTGTCAATTTTACAGTTTTGAAAAGATGGTCGAAATCAATTATGACATCATCAGTGATGTCACAATTGACATTATCGGTTTTAAAATTACTGTCGTAGATGATGTCCGTGCCATCCGTAAGTTCAGAAGTGTCAATTTTACAGTTTCGAAAAGATGGTCAAAATCAATTATGACATCATCAGTGATGTCACAATTGACATTATCGATTTTAAAATTACTGTCATAGATGATGTCCGTGCCATTCGTGAGTTCAGAAGCGTCAATTTTACAGTTTTGAAAAGATGGTCGAAATCAATTATGACATCATCAGTGATGTCACAATTGACATTATCGGTTTTAAAATTACTGTCGTAGATGATGTCCGTGCCATTCGTGAGTTCAGAAGCGTCAATTTTACAGTTTTGAAAAGATGGTCGAAATCAATTATGACATCATCAGTGATGTCACAATTGACATTATCGGTTTTAAAATTACTGTCGTAGATGATGTCCGTGCCATCTGTGAGTTCAGAAGTGTCAATTTTACAGTTTCGAAAAGATGGTCAAAATCAATTATGACATCATCAGTGATGTCACAATTGACTTTATCGATTTTAAAATTACTGTCGTAGATGATGTCCGTGCCATTCGTGAGTTCAGAAGCGTCAATTTTACAGTTTTGAAAAGATGGTCGAAATCAATTATGACATCATCAGTGATGTCACAATTGACATTATCGGTTTTCAAATTACTGTCGTAGATGATGTCCGTGCCATTCGTGAGTTCAGAAGCGTCAATTTTACAGTTTTGAAAAGATGGTCGAAATCAATTATGACATCATCAGTGATGTCACAATTGACATTATAGTTTTTAAAATTACTGTCGTAGATGATGTTCGTGCCATTCGTGAGTTCAGAAGCGTCAATTTTACAGTTTTGAAAAGATGGTCGAAATCAATTATGACATCATCAGTGATGTCACAATTGACATTATCGGTTTTAAAATTACTGTCGTAGATGATGTCTGTGCCATTCGTGAGTTCAAAAGCGTCAATTTTACAGTTTTGAAAAGATGGTCGAAATCAATTATGACATCATCAGTGATGTCACAATTGACATTATCGGTTTTAAAATTACTGTCGTAGATGATGTCCGTGCCATTCGTGAGTTCAGAAGCGTCAATTTTACAGTTTTGAAAAGATAGTCAAAATCAATTATGACATCATCAGTGATGTCACAATTGACATTATCGGTTTTACAATTACTGTCGTAGATGATGTCCGTGCCATTCGTGAGTTCAGAAGCGTCAATTTTACAGATTTGAAAAGATGGTCGAAATCAATTATGACATTATCAGTGATGTCACAATTGACATTATCGGTTTTAAAATTACTGTCGTAGATGATGTCCGTGCCATCCGTGAGTTCAGAAGTGTCAATTTTACAGTTTCGAAAAGATGGTCAAAATCAATTATGACATCATCAGTGATGTCACAATTGACATTATCGGTTTTAAAATTACTGTCGTAGATGATGTCCGTGCCATCCGTGAGTTCAGAAGTGTCAATTTTACAGTTTCGAAAAGATGGTCAAAATCAATTATGACATTATCAGTGATGTCACAATTGACATTATCGATTTTAAAATTACTGTCATAGATGATGTCCGTGCCATTCGTGAGTTCAGAAGCGTCAATTTTACAGTTTTGAAAAGATGGTCGAAATCAATTATGACATCATCAGTGATGTCACAATTGACATTACCGGTTTTAAAATTACTGTCGTAGATGATGTCCGTGCCATTCGTGAGTTCAGAAGCGTCAATTTTTCAGTTTTGAAAAGATGGTCGAAATCGATTATGACATCATCAGTGATGTCACAATTGACATTATCGGTTTTAAAATTACTGTCATAGATGATGTCCGTGCCATTCGTGAGTTCAGAAGCGTCAATTTTACAGTTTTGAAAAGATAGTCAAAATCAATTATGACATCATCAGTGATGTCACAATTGACATTATCGGTTTTACAATTACTGTCGTAGATGATGTCCGTGCCATTCGTGAGTTCAGAAGCGTCAATTTTACAGATTTGAAAAGATGGTCGAAATCAATTATGACATCATCAGTGATGTCACAATTGACATTATCGGTTTTAAAATTACTGTCGTAGATGATGTTCTTGCCATTCGTGAGTTCAGAAGCGTCATTTTTACAGTTTTGAAAAGATGGTCGAAATCAATTATGACATCATCAGTGATGTCACAATTGACATTATCGGTTTTAAAATTACTGTCGTAGATGATGTCCGTGCCATTCGTGAGTTCAGAAGCGTCAATTTTACAGTTTTGAAAAGATGGTCAAAATCAATTATGACATCATCAGTGATGTCACAATTGACATTATCGGTTTTAAAATTACTGTCGTAGATGATGTCCGTGCCATCCGTGAGTTCAGAAGTGTCAATTTTACAGTTTCGAAAAGATGGTCAAAATCAATTACAGTATGACATCATCAGTGATGTCACAATTGACATTATCGGTTTTAAAATTACTGTCGTAGATGATGTTCGTGCCATTCGTGAGTTCAGAAGCGTCAATTTTACAGTTTTGAAAAGATGGTCGAAATCAATTATGACATCATCAGTGATGTCACAATTGACATTATCGGTTATAAAATTACTGTCGTAGATGATGTTCGTGCCATTCGTGAGTTTAGAAGCGTCAATTTTACAGTTTTGAAAAGATGGTCGAAATCAATTATGACATCATCAGTGATGTCACAATTGACATTATCGGTTTTAAAATTACTGTCGTAGATGATGTCCGTGCCATTCGTGAGTTGAGAAGCGTCAATTTTACAGTTTTGAAAAGTTGGTCAAAATCAATTATGACATCATCAGTGATGTCACAATTGACATTATCGGTTTTAAAATTACTGTCGTAGATGATGTCCGTGCCATCCGTGAGTTCAGAAGTGTCAATTTTACAGTTTCGAAAAGATGGTCAAAATCAATTACAGTATGACATCATCAGTGATGTCACAATTGACATTATCGGTTTTAAAATTACTGTCGTAGATGATGTTCGTGCCATTCGTGAGTTCAGAAGCGTCAATTTTACAGTTTTGAAAAGATGGTCGAAATCAATTATGACATCATCAGTGATGTCACAATTGACATTATCGGTTATAAAATTACTGTCGTAGATGATGTTCGTGCCATTCGTGAGTTCAGAAGCGTCAATTTTACAGTTTTGAAAAGATAGTCAAAATCAATTATGACATCATCAGTGATGTCACAATTGACATTATCGGTTTTACAATTACTGTCGTAGATGATGTCCGTGCCATTCGTGAGTTCAGAAGCGTCAATTTTACAGATTTGAAAAGATGGTCGAAATCAATTATGACATCATCAGTGATGTTACAATTGACATTATCGGTTTTAAAATTACTGTCGTAGATGATGTCCGTGCCATCCGTGAGTTCAGAATCGTCAAATTTACAGTTTCGAAAAGATGGTCGAAATCAATTATGACATCATCAGTGATGTCACAATTGACATTATCGGTTTTAAAATTACTGTCGTAGATGATGTCCGTGCCATCCGTGAGTTCAGAAGTGTCAATTTTACAGTTTCGAAAAGATGGTCAAAATCAATTATGACATCATCAGTGATGTCACAATTGACATTATCGATTTTAAAATTACTGTCATAGATGATGTCCGTGCCATTCGTGAGTTCAGAAGCGTCAATTTTACAGTTTTGAAAAGATGGTCGAAATCAATTATGACATCATCAGTGATGTCACAATTGACATTATCGGTTTTAAAATTACTGTCGTAGATGATGTCCGTGCCATTCGTGAGTTCAGAAGCGTCAATTTTACAGTTTTGAAAAGATGGTCGAAATCAATTATGACATCATCAGTGATGTCACAATTGACATTATCGGTTTTAAAATTACTGTCGTAGATGATGTCCGTGCCATTCGTGAGTTCAGAAGCGTCAATTTTACAGTTTTAAAAGATAGTCAAAATCAATTATGACATCATCAGTGATGTCACAATTGACATTATCGGTTTTACAATTACTGTCGTAGATGATGTCCGTGCCATTCGTGAGTTCAGAAGCGTCAATTTTACAGATTTGAAAAGATGGTCGAAATCAATTATGACATCATCAGTAATGTCACAATTGACATTATCGGTTTTAAAATTACTGTCGTAGATGATGTTCGTGCCATTCGTGAGTTCAGAAGCGTCATTTTTACAGTTTTGAAAAGATGGTCGAAATCAATTATGACATCATCAGTGATGTCACAATTGACATTATCGGTTTTAAAATTACTGTCGTAGATGATGTCCGTGCCATTCGTGAGTTCAGAAGCGTCAATTTTACAGTTTTGAAAAGATGGTCAAAATCAATTATGACATCATCAGTGATGTCACAATTGACATTATCGGTTATAAAATTACTGTCGTAGATGATGTTCGTGCCATTCGTGAGTTTAGAAGCGTCAATTTTACAGTTTTGAAAAGATAGTCAAAATCAATTATGACATCATCAGTGATGTCACAATTGACATTATCGGTTTTACAATTACTGTCGTAGATGATGTCCGTGCCATTCGTGAGTTCAGAAGCGTCAATTTTACAGATTTGAAAAGATGGTCAAAATCAATTATGACATCATCAGTGATGTCACAATTGACATTATCGGTTTTAAAATTACTGTCGTAGATGATGTTCGTGCCATTCGTGAGTTCAGAAGCGTCATTTTTACAGTTTTGAAAAGATGGTCGAAATCAATTATGACATCATCAGTGATGTCACAATTGACATTATCGGTTTTAAAATTACTGTCGTAGATGATGTCCGTGCCATTCGTGAGTTCAGAAGCGTCAATTTTACAGTTTTGAAAAGTTGGACAAAATCAATTATGACATCATCAGTGATGTCACAATTGACATTATCGGTTTTAAAATTACTGTCGTAGATGATGTCCGTGCCATCCGTGAGTTCAGAAGTGTCAATTTTACAGTTTCGAAAAGATGGTCAAAATCAATTACAGTATGACATCATCAGTGATGTCACAATTGACATTATCGGTTTTAAAATTACTGTCGTAGATGATGTTCGTGCCATTCGTGAGTTCAGAAGCGTCAATTTTACAGTTTTGAAAAGATGGTCGAAATCAATTATGACATCATCAGTGATGTCACAATTGACATTATCAGTTATAAAATTACTGTCGTAGATGATGTTCGTGCCATTCGTGAGTTCAGAAGCGTCAATTTTACAGTTTTGAAAAGATAGTCAAAATCAATTATGACATCATCAGTGATGTCACAATTGACATTATCGGTTTTACAATTACTGTCGTAGATGATGTCCGTGCCATTCGTGAGTTCAGAAGCGTCAATTTTACAGATTTGAAAAGATGGTCGAAATCAATTATGACATCATCAGTGATGTTACAATTGACATTATCGGTTTTAAAATTACTGTCGTAGATGATGTCCGTGCCATCCGTGAGTTCAGAAGTGTCAATTTTACAGTATCGAAAAGATGGTCAAAATCAATTATGACATCATCAGTGATGTCACAATTGACATTATTGGTTTTAAAATTACTGTCGTAGATGATGTCCGTGCCATCCGTGAGTTCAGAATCGTCAAATTTACAGTTTCGAAAAGATGGTCGAAATCAATTATGACATCATCAGTGATGTCACAATTGACATTATCGGTTTTAAAATTACTGTCGTAGATGATGTCCGTGCCATCCGTGAGTTCAGAAGTGTCAATTTTACAGTTTTGAAAAGATAGTCAAAATCAATTATGACATCATCAGTGATGTCACAATTGACATTATCGATTTTAAAATTACTGTCATAGATGATGTCCGTGCCATTCGTGAGTTCAGAAGCGTCAATTTTACAGTTTTGAAAAGATGGTCGAAATCAATTATGACATCATCAGTGATGTCACAATTGACATTATCGGTTTTAAAATTACTGTCGTAGATGATGTCCGTGCCATTCGTGAGTTCAGAAGCGTCAATTTTACAGTTTTAAAAGATAGTCAAAATCAATTATGACATCATCAGTGATGTCACAATTGACATTATCGGTTTTACAATTACTGTCGTAGATGATGTCCGTGCCATTCGTGAGTTCAGAAGCGTCAATTTTACAGATTTGAAAAGATGGTCGAAATCAATTATGACATCATCAGTGATGTCACAATTGACATTATCGGTTTTAAAATTACTGTCGTAGATGATGTTCGTGCCATTCGTGAGTTCAGAAGCGTCATTTTTACAGTTTTGAAAAGATGGTCGAAATCAATTATGACATCATCAGTGATGTCACAATTGACATTATCGGTTTTAAAATTACTGTCGTAGATGATGTTCGTGCCATTCGTGAGTTCAGAAGCGTCAATTTTACAGTTTTGAAAAGATGGTCAAAATCAATTATGACATCATCAGTGATGTCACAATTGACATTATCGGTTTTAAAATTACTGTCGTAGATGATGTCCGTGCCATCCGTGAGTTCAGAAGTGTCAATTTTACAGTTTCGAAAAGATGGTCAAAATCAATTACAGTATGACATCATCAGTGATGTCACAATTGACATTATCGGTTTTAAAATTACTGTCGTAGGTGATGTTCGTGCCATTCGTGAGTTCAGAAGCGTCAATTTTACAGTTTTGAAAAGATGGTCGAAATCAATTATGACATCATCAGTGATGTCACAATTGACATTATCGGTTATAAAATTACTGTCGTAGATGATGTTCATGCCATTCGTGAGTTCAGAAGCGTCAATTTTACAGTTTTGAAAAGATGGTCGAAATCAATTATGACATCATCAGTGATGTCACAATTGACATTATTGGTTTTAAAATTACTGTCGCAGATGATGTCTGTGCCATTCGTGCGTTCAGAAGCGTCAATTTTACAGTTTTGAAAAGATGGTCGAAATCAATTATGACATCATCAGTGATGTCACAATTGACATTATCGGTTTTAAAATTACTGTCGTAGATGATGTCCGTGCCATTCGTGAGTTCAGAAGCGTCAATTTTACAGTTTTGAAAAGATAGTCAAAATCAATTATGACATCATCAGTGATGTCACAATTGACATTATCAGTTTTACAATTACTGTCGTAGATGATGTCCGTGCCATTCGTGAGTTCAGAAGCGTCAATTTTACAGATTTGAAAAGATGGTCGAAATCAATTATGACATCATCAGTGATGTCACAATTGACATTATCGGTTTTAAAATTACTGTCGTAGATGATGTCCGTGCCATCCGTGAGTTCAGAAGTGTCAATTTTACAGTTTCGAAAAGATGGTCAAAATCAATTATGACATCATCAGTGATGTCACAATTGACATTATTGGTTTTAAAATTACTGTCGTAGATGATGTCCGTGCCATCCGTGAGTTCAGAATCGTCAAATTTACAGTTTCGAAAAGATGGTCGAAATCAATTATGACATCATCAGTGATGTCACAATTGACATTATCGGTTTTAAAATTACTGTCGTAGATGATGTCCGTGCCATCCGTGAGTTCAGAAGTGTCAATTTTACAGTTTCGAAAAGATGGTCAAAATCAATTATGACATCATCAGTGATGTCACATTTGACATTATCGATTTTACAATTACTGTCATAGATGATGTCCGTGCCATTCGTGAGTTCAGAAGTGTCAATTTTACAGTTTCGAAAAGATGGTCAAAATCAATTACAGTATGACATCATCAGTGATGTCACAATTGACATTATCGGTTTTAAAATTACTGTCGTAGATGATGTTCGTGCCATTCGTGAGTTCAGAAGCGTCAATTTTACAGTTTTGAAAAGATGGTCGAAATCAATTATGACATCATCAGTGATGTCACAATTGACATTATCGGTTATAAAATTACTGTCGTAGATGATGTTCGTGCCATTCGTGAGTTCAGAAGCGTCAATTTTACAGTTTTGAAAAGATGGTCGAAATCAATTATGACATCATCAGTGATGTCACAATTGACATTATTGGTTTTAAAATTACTGTCGCAGATGATGTCTGTGCCATTCGTGCGTTCAAAAGCGTCAATTTTACAGTTTTGAAAAGATGGTCGAAATCAATTATGACATCATCAGTGATGTCACAATTGACATTATCGGTTTTAAAATTACTGTCGTAGATGATGTCCGTGCCATTCGTGAGTTCAGAAGCGTCAATTTTACAGTTTTGAAAAGATAGTCAAAATCAATTATGACATCATCAGTGATGTCACAATTGACATTATCGGTTTTAAAATTACTGTCGTAGATGATGTTCGTGCCATTCGTGAGTTCAGAAGCGTCAATTTTACAGTTTTGAAAAGATGGTCGAAATCAATTATGACATCATCAGTGATGTCACAATTGACATTATCGGTTATAAAATTACTGTCGTAGATGATGTTCGTGCCATTCGTGAGTTCAGAAGCGTCAATTTTACAGTTTTGAAAAGATAGTCAAAATCAATTATGACATCATCAGTGATGTCACAATTGACATTATCGGTTTTACAATTACTGTCGTAGATGATGTCCGTGCCATTCGTGAGTTCAGAAGCGTCAATTTTACAGATTTGAAAAGATGGTCGAAATCAATTATGACATCATCAGTGATGTCACAATTGACATTATCGGTTTTAAAATTACTGTCGTAGATGATGTTCGTGCCATTCGTGAGTTCAGAAGCGTCATTTTTACAGTTTTGAAAAGATGGTCGAAATCAATTATGACATCATCAGTGATGTCACAATTGACATTATCGGTTTTAAAATTACTGTCGTAGATGATGTCCGTGCCATTCGTGAGTTCAGAAGCGTCAATTTTACAGTTTTGAAAAGATGGTCAAAATCAATTATGACATCATCAGTGATGTCACAATTGACATTATCGGTTTTAAAATTACTGTCGTAGATGATGTCCGTGCCATCCGTGAGTTCAGAAGTGTCAATTTTACAGTTTCGAAAAGATGGTCAAAATCAATTACAGTATGACATCATCAGTGATGTCACAATTGACATTATCGGTTTTAAAATTACTGTCGTAGGTGATGTTCGTGCCATTCGTGAGTTCAGAAGCGTCAATTTTACAGTTTTGAAAAGATGGTCGAAATCAATTATGACATCATCAGTGATGTCACAATTGACATTATCGGTTATAAAATTACTGTCGTAGATGATGTTCATGCCATTCGTGAGTTCAGAAGCGTCAATTTTACAGTTTTGAAAAGATGGTCGAAATCAATTATGACATCATCAGTGATGTCACAATTGACATTATTGGTTTTAAAATTACTGTCGCAGATGATGTCTGTGCCATTCGTGCGTTCAGAAGCGTCAATTTTACAGTTTTGAAAAGATGGTCGAAATCAATTATGACATCATCAGTGATGTCACAATTGACATTATCGGTTTTAAAATTACTGTCGTAGATGATGTCCGTGCCATTCGTGAGTTCAGAAGCGTCAATTTTACAGTTTTGAAAAGATAGTCAAAATCAATTATGACATCATCAGTGATGTCACAATTGACATTATCAGTTTTACAATTACTGTCGTAGATGATGTCCGTGCCATTCGTGAGTTCAGAAGCGTCAATTTTACAGATTTGAAAAGATGGTCGAAATCAATTATGACATCATCAGTGATGTCACAATTGACATTATCGGTTTTAAAATTACTGTCGTAGATGATGTCCGTGCCATCCGTGAGTTCAGAAGTGTCAATTTTACAGTTTCGAAAAGATGGTCAAAATCAATTATGACATCATCAGTGATGTCACAATTGACATTATTGGTTTTAAAATTACTGTCGTAGATGATGTCCGTGCCATCCGTGAGTTCAGAATCGTCAAATTTACAGTTTCGAAAAGATGGTCGAAATCAATTATGACATCATCAGTGATGTCACAATTGACATTATCGGTTTTAAAATTACTGTCGTAGATGATGTCCGTGCCATCCGTGAGTTCAGAAGTGTCAATTTTACAGTTTCGAAAAGATGGTCAAAATCAATTATGACATCATCAGTGATGTCACATTTGACATTATCGATTTTACAATTACTGTCATAGATGATGTCCGTGCCATTCGTGAGTTCAGAAGTGTCAATTTTACAGTTTCGAAAAGATGGTCAAAATCAATTACAGTATGACATCATCAGTGATGTCACAATTGACATTATCGGTTTTAAAATTACTGTCGTAGATGATGTTCGTGCCATTCGTGAGTTCAGAAGCGTCAATTTTACAGTTTTGAAAAGATGGTCGAAATCAATTATGACATCATCAGTGATGTCACAATTGACATTATCGGTTATAAAATTACTGTCGTAGATGATGTTCGTGCCATTCGTGAGTTCAGAAGCGTCAATTTTACAGTTTTGAAAAGATGGTCGAAATCAATTATGACATCATCAGTGATGTCACAATTGACATTATTGGTTTTAAAATTACTGTCGCAGATGATGTCTGTGCCATTCGTGCGTTCAGAAGCGTCAATTTTACAGTTTTGAAAAGATGGTCGAAATCAATTATGACATCATCAGTGATGTCACAATTGACATTATCGGTTTTAAAATTACTGTCGTAGATGATGTCCGTGCCATTCGTGAGTTCAGAAGCGTCAATTTTACAGTTTTGAAAAGATAGTCAAAATCAATTATGACATCATCAGTGATGTCACAATTGACATTATCGGTTTTACAATTACTGTCGTAGATGATGTCCGTGCCATTCGTGAGTTCAGAAGCGTCAATTTTACAGATTTGAAAAGATGGTCGAAATCAATTATGACATCATCAGTGATGTCACAATTGACATTATCGGTTTTAAAATTACTGTCGTAGATGATGTCCGTGCCATCCGTGAGTTCAGAAGTGTCAATTTTACAGTTTCGAAAAGATGGTCAAAATCAATTATGACATCATCAGTGATGTCACAATTGACATTATTGGTTTTAAAATTACTGTCGTAGATGATGTCCGTGCCATCCGTGAGTTCAGAATCGTCAAATTTACAGTTTCGAAAAGATGGTCGAAATCAATTATGACATCATCAGTGATGTCACAATTGACATTATCGGTTTTAAAATTACTGTCGTAGATGATGTCCGTGCCATCCGTGAGTTCAGAAGTGTCAATTTTACAGTTTCGAAAAGATGGTCAAAATCAATTATGACATCATCAGTGATGTCACAATTGACATTATCGATTTTAAAATTACTGTCATAGATGATGTCCGTGCCATTCGTGAGTTCAGAAGCGTCAATTTTACAGTTTTGAAAAGATGATCGAAATCAATTATGACATCATCAGTGATGTCACAATTGACATTATCGGTTTTAAAATTACTGTCGTAGATGATGTCCGTGCCATTCGTGAGTTCAGAAGCGTCAATTTTACAGTTTTGAAAAGATGGTCGAAATCAATTATGACATCATCAGTGATGTCACAATTGACATTATCGGTTTTAAAATTACTGTCGTAGATGATGTCCGTGCCATCCGTGAGTTCAGAAGTGTCAATTTTACAGTTTCGAAAAGATGGTCAAAATCAATTATGACATCATCAGTGATGTCACAATTGACTTTATCGATTTTAAAATTACTGTCGTAGATGATGTCCGTGCCATTCGTGAGTTCAGAAGCGTCAATTTTACAGTTTTGAAAAGATGGTCGAAATCAATTATGACATCATCAGTGATGTCACAATTGACATTATCGGTTTTCAAATTACTGTCGTAGATGATGTCCGTGCCATTCGTGAGTTCAGAAGCGTCAATTTTACAGTTTTGAAAAGATGGTCAAAATCAATTATGACATCATCAGTGATGTCACAATTGACATTATAGTTTTTAAAATTACTGTCGTAGATGATGTCCGTGCCATTCGTGAGTTCAGAAGCGTCAATTTTACAGTTTTGAAAAGATGGTCGAAATCAATTATGACATCATCAGTGATGTCACAATTGACATTATCGGTTTTAAAATTACTGTCGTAGATGATGTCCGTGCCATTCGTGAGTTCAGAAGCGTCAATTTTACAGTTTTGAAAAGATGGTCGAAATCAATTATGACATCATCAGTGATGTCACAATTGACATTATCGGTTTTAAAATTACTGTCGTAGATGATGTCCGTGCCATTCGTGAGTTCAGAAGCGTCAATTTTACAGTTTTGAAAAGATAGTCAAAATCAATTATGACATCATCAGTGATGTCACAATTGACATTATCGGTTTTACAATTACTGTCGTAGATGATGTCCGTGCCATTCGTGAGTTCAGAAGCGTCAATTTTACAGATTTGAAAAGATGGTCGAAATCAATTATGACATCATCAGTGATGTCACAATTGACATTATCGGTTTTAAAATTACTGTCGTAGATGATGTCCGTGCCATCCGTGAGTTCAGAAGTGTCAATTTTACAGTTTCGAAAAGATGGTCAAAATCAATTATGACATCATCAGTGATGTCACAATTGACATTATCGGTTTTAAAATTACTGTCGTAGATGATGTCCGTGCCATCCGTGAGTTCAGAAGTGTCAATTTTACAGTTTCGAAAAGATGGTCAAAATCAATTATGACATCATCAGTGATGTCACAATTGACATTATCGATTTTAAAATTACTGTCATAGATGATGTCCGTGCCATTCGTGAGTTCAGAAGCATCAATTTTACAGTTTTGAAAAGATGGTCGAAATCAATTATGACATCATCAGTGATGTCACAATTGACATTATCGGTTTTAAAATTACTGTCGTAGATGATGTCCGTGCCATTCGTGAGTTCAGAAGCGTCAATTTTACAGTTTTGAAAAGATAGTCAAAATCAATTATGACATCATCAGTGATGTCACAATTGACATTATCGGTTTTACAATTACTGTCGTAGATGATGTCCGTGCCATTCGTGAGTTCAGAAGCGTCAATTTTACAGATTTGAAAAGATGGTCGAAATCAATTATGACATCATCAGTGATGTCACAATTGACATTATCGGTTTTAAAATTACTGTCGTAGATGATGTCCGTGCCATCCGTGAGTTCAGAAGTGTCAATTTTACAGTTTCGAAAAGATGGTCAAAATCAATTATGACATCATCAGTGATGTCACAATTGACATTATCGGTTTTAAAATTACTGTCGTAGATGATGTCCGTGCCATCCGTGAGTTCAGAAGTGTCAATTTTACAGTTTCGAAAAGATGGTCAAAATCAATTATGACATCATCAGTGATGTCACAATTGACATTATCGATTTTAAAATTACTGTCATAGATGATGTCCGTGCCATTCGTGAGTTCAGAAGCGTCAATTTTACAGTTTTGAAAAGATGGTCGAAATCAATTATGACATCATCAGTGATGTCACAATTGACATTATCGGTTTTAAAATTACTGTCGTAGATGATGTCCGTGCCATTCGTGAGTTCAGAAGCGTCAATTTTTCAGTTTTGAAAAGATGGTCGAAATCGATTATGACATCATCAGTGATGTCACAATTGACATTATCGGTTTTAAAATTACTGTCGTAGATGATGTCCGTGCCATTCGTGAGTTCAGAAGCGTCAATTTTACAGTTTTGAAAAGATAGTCAAAATCAATTATGACATCATCAGTGATGTCACAATTGACATTATCGGTTTTACAATTACTGTCGTAGATGATGTCCGTGCCATTCGTGAGTTCAGAAGCGTCAATTTTACAGATTTGAAAAGATGGTCGAAATCAATTATGACATCATCAGTGATGTCACAATTGACATTATCGGTTTTAAAATTACTGTCGTAGATGATGTTCGTGCCATTCGTGAGTTCAGAAGCGTCATTTTTACAGTTTTGAAAAGATGGTCGAAATCAATTATGACATCATCAGTGATGTCACAATTGACATTATCGGTTTTAAAATTACTGTAGTAGATGATGTCCGTGCCATTCGTGAGTTCAGAAGCGTCAATTTTACAGTTTTGAAAAGATGGTCAAAATCAATTATGACATCATCAGTGATGTCACAATTGACATTATCGGTTTTAAAATTACTGTCGTAGATGATGTCCGTGCCATCCGTGAGTTCAGAAGTGTCAATTTTACAGTTTCGAAAAGATGGTCAAAATCAATTACAGTATGACATCATCAGTGATGTCACAATTGACATTATCGGTTTTAAAATTACTGTCGTAGATGATGTTCGTGCCATTCGTGAGTTCAGAAGCGTCAATTTTACAGTTTTGAAAAGATGGTCGAAATCAATTATGACATCATCAGTGATGTCACAATTGACATTATCGGTTATAAAATTACTGTCGTAGATGATGTTCGTGCCATTCGTGAGTTTAGAAGCGTCAATTTTACAGTTTTGAAAAGATAGTCAAAATCAATTATGACATCATCAGTGATGTCACAATTGACATTATCGGTTTTACAATTACTGTCGTAGATGATGTCCGTGCCATTCGTGAGTTCAGAAGCGTCAATTTTACAGATTTGAAAAGATGGTCGAAATCAATTATGACATCATCAGTGATGTCACAATTGACATTATCGGTTTTAAAATTACTGTCGTAGATGATGTCCGTGCCATTCGTGAGTTCAGAAGCGTCAATTTTACAGTTTTGAAAAGATGGTCGAAATCAATTATGACATCATCAGTGATGTCACAATTGACATTATCGGTTATAAAATTACTGTCGTAGATGATGTTCGTGCCATTCGTGAGTTCAGAAGCGTCAATTTTACAGTTTTGAAAAGATAGTCAAAATCAATTATGACATCATCAGTGATGTCACAATTGACATTATCGGTTTTAAAATTACTGTCGTAGATGATGTCCGTGCCATCCGTGAGTTCAGAAGTGTCAATTTTACAGTATCGAAAAGATGGTCAAAATCAATTATGACATCATCAGTGATGTCACAATTGACATTATTGTTTTAAAATTACTGTCGTAGATGATGTCCGTGCCATCCGTGAGTTCAGAATCGTCAAATTTACAGTTTCGAAAAGATGGTCGAAATCAATTATGACATCATCAGTGATGTCACAATTGGACATTATCGGTTTTTAAAATTACTGTCGTAGATGATGTCCGTGCCATCCGTGAGTTCAGAAGTGTCAATTTTACAGTTTCGAAAAGATGGTCAAAATCAATTATGACATCATCAGTGATGTCACAATTGACATTATCGATTTTAAAATTACTGTCATAGATGATGTCCGTGCCATTCGTGAGTTCAGAAGCGTCAATTTTACAGTTTTGAAAAGATGGTCGAAATCAATTATGACATCATCAGTGATGTCACAATTGACTTTATCGGTTTTAAAATTACTGTCGTAGATGATGTCCGTGCCATTCGTGAGTTCAGAAGCGTCAATTTTACAGTTTTGAAAAGATGGTCGAAATCAATTATGACATCATCAGTGATGTCACAATTGACATTATCGGTTTTAAAATTACTGTCGTAGATGATGTCCGTGCCATTCGTGAGTTCAGAAGCGTCAATTTTACAGTTTTAAAAGATAGTCAAAATCAATTATGACATCATCAGTGATGTCACAATTGACATTATCGGTTTTACAATTACTGTCGTAGATGATGTCCGTGCCATTCGTGAGTTCAGAAGCGTCAATTTTACAGATTTGAAAAGATGGTCGAAATCAATTATGACATCATCAGTGATGTCACAATTGACATTATCGGTTTTAAAATTACTGTCGTAGATGATGTTCGTGCCATTCGTGAGTTCAGAAGCGTCATTTTTACAGTTTTGAAAAGATGGTCAAAATCAATTATGACATCATCAGTGATGTCACAATTGACATTATCGGTTTTAAAATTACTGTCGTAGATGATGTCCGTGCCATTCGTGAGTTCAGAAGCGTCAATTTTACAGTTTTGAAAAGATGGTCAAAATCAATTATGACATCATCAGTGATGTCACAATTGACATTATCGGTTTTAAAATTACTGTCGTAGATGATGTCCGTGCCATCCGTGAGTTCAGAAGTGTCAATTTTACAGTTTCGAAAAGATGGTCAAAATCAATTACAGTATGACATCATCAGTGATGTCACAATTGACATTATCGGTTTAAAATTACTGTCGTAGATGATGTTCGTGCCATTCGTGAGTTCAGAAGCGTCAATTTTACAGTTTTGAAAAGATGGTCGAAATCAATTATGACATCATCAGTGATGTCACAATTGACATTATCGGTTATAAAATTACTGTCGTAGATGATGTTCATGCCATTCGTGAGTTCAGAAGCGTCAATTTTACAGTTTTGAAAAGATGGTCGAAATCAATTATGACATCATCAGTGATGTCAACAAATTGACATTATTGGTTTTAAAATTACTGTCGCAGATGATGTCTGTGCCATTCGTGCGTTCAGAAGCGTCAATTTTACAGTTTTGAAAAGATGGTCGAAATCAATTATGACATCATCAGTGATGTCACAATTGACATTATCGGTTTTAAAATTACTGTCGTAGATGATGTCCGTGCCATTCGTGAGTTCAGAAGCGTCAATTTTACAGTTTTGAAAAGATAGTCAAAATCAATTATGACATCATCAGTGATGTCACAATTGACATTATCAGTTTTACAATTACTGTCGTAGATGATGTCCGTGCCATTCGTGAGTTCAGAAGCGTAAATTTTACAGATTGAAAAGATGGTCGAAATCAATTATGACATCATCAGTGATGTCACAATTGACATTATCGGTTTTAAAATTACTGTCGTAGATGATGTCCGTGCCATCCGTGAGTTCAGAAGTGTCAATTTTACAGTTTCGAAAAGATGGTCAAAATCAATTATGACATCATCAGTGATGTCACAATTGACATTATTGGTTTTAAAATTACTGTCGTAGATGATGTCCGTGCCATCCGTGAGTTCAGAATCGTCAAATTTACAGTTTCGAAAAGATGGTCGAAATCAATTATGACATCATCAGTGATGTCACAATTGACATTATCGGTTTTAAAATTACTGTCGTAGATGATGTCCGTGCCATCCGTGAGTTCAGAAGTGTCAATTTTACAGTTTCGAAAAGATGGTCAAAATCAATTATGACATCATCAGTGATGTCACATTTGACATTATCGATTTTACAATTACTGTCATAGATGATGTCCGTGCCATTCGTGAGTTCAGAAGTGTCAATTTTACAGTTTCGAAAAGATGGTCAAAATCAATTACAGTATGACATCATCAGTGATGTCACAATTGACATTATCGGTTTTAAAATTACTGTCGTAGATGATGTTCGTGCCATTCTGTGAGTTCAGAAGCGTCAATTTTACAGTTTTGAAAAGATGGTCGAAATCAATTATGACATCATCAGTGATGTCACAATTGACATTATCGGTTATAAAATTACTGTCGTAGATGATGTTCGTGCCATTCGTGAGTTCAGAAGCGTCAATTTTACAGTTTTGAAAAGATGGTCGAAATCAATTATGACATCATCAGTGATGTCACAATTGACATTATTGGTTTTTAAAATTACTGTCGCAGATGATGTCTGTGCCATTCGTGCGTTCAGAAGCGTCAATTTTACAGTTTTGAAAAGATGGTCGAAATCAATTATGACATCATCAGTGATGTCACAATTGACATTATCGGTTTTAAAATTACTGTCGTAGATGATGTCCGTGCCATTCGTGAGTTCAGAAGCGTCAATTTTACAGTTTCGAAAAGATGGTCAAAATCAATTATGACATCATCAGTAATGTCACAATTGACATTATCGATTTTAAAATTACTGTCGTAGATGATGTCCGTGCCATTCGTGAGTTCAGAAGCGTCAATTTACAGTTTTGAAAAGATGGTCGAAATCAATTATGACATCATCAGTGATGTCACAATTGACATTATCGGTTTTAAAATTACTGTCGTAGATGATGTCCGTGCCATCCGTAAGTTCAGAAGTGTCAATTTTACAGTTTCGAAAAGATGGTCAAAATCAATTATGACATCATCAGTGATGTCACAATTGACATAATCGGGGTTTTAAAATTACTGTCGTAGATGATGTCCGTGCCATTCGTGAGTTCAGAAGTGTAAATTTTACAGTTTCGAAAAGATGGTCAAAATCAATTATGACATCATCAGTGATGTCACAATTGACATTATCGGTTTTACAATTACTGTCGTAGATGATGTCCGTGCCATTCGTGAGTTCAGAAGCGTCAATTTTACAGTTTTGAAAAGATGGTCAAAATCAATTATGACATCATCAGTGATGTCACAATTGACATTATCGGTTTTAAAATTACTGTCGTAGATGATGTCCGTGCCATCCGTGAGTTCAGAAGTGTCAATTTTACAGTTTCGAAAAGATGGTCAAAATCAATTACAGTATGACATCATCAGTGATGTCACAATTGACATTATCGGTTTTAAAATTACTGTCGTAGATGATGTTCGTGCCATTCGTGAGTTCAGAAGCGTCATTTTACAGTTTTGAAAAGATGGTCGAAATCAATTATGACATCATCAGTGATGTCACAATTGACATTATCGGTTATAAAATTACTGTCGTAGATGATGTTCGTGCCATTCGTGAGTTCAGAAGCGTCAATTTTACAGTTTTGAAAAGATAGTCAAAATCAATTATGACATCATCAGTGATGTCACAATTGACATTATCGGTTTTACAATTACTGTCGTAGATGATGTCCGTGCCATTCGTGAGTTCAGAAGCGTCAATTTTACAGATTTGAAAAGATGGTCGAAATCAATTATGACATCATCAGTGATGTTACAATTGACATTATCGGTTTTAAAATTACTGTCGTAGATGATGTCCGTGCCATCCGTGAGTTCAGAAGTGTCAATTTTACAGTATCGAAAAGATGGTCAAAATCAATTATGACATCATCAGTGATGTCACAATTGACATTATTGTTTTAAAATTACTGTCGTAGATGATGTCCGTGCAATCCGTGAGTTCAGAATCGTCAAATTTACAGTTTCGAAAAGATGGTCGAAATCAATTTATGACATCATCAGTGATGTCACAATTGACATTATCGGTTTTAAAATTACTGTCGTAGATGATGTCCGTGCCATCCGTGAGTTCAGAAGTGTCAATTTTACAGTTTTCGAAAAGATGGTCAAAATCAATTATGGACATCATCAGTGATGTCACAATTGACATTATCGATTTTAATTACTGTCATAGATGATGTCCGTGCCATTCGTGAGTTCAGAAGCGTCAATTTTACAGTTTTGAAAAGATGGTCGAAATCAATTATGACATCATCAGTGATGTCACAATTGACATTATCGGTTTTAAAATTACTGTCGTAGATGATGTCCGTGCCATTCGTGAGTTCAGAAGCGTCAATTTTACAGTTTTGAAAAGATGGTCGAAATCAATTATGACATCATCAGTGATGTCACAATTGACATTATCGGTTTTAAAATTACTGTCGTAGATGATGTCCGTGCCATTCGTGAGTTCAGAAGCGTCAATTTTACAGTTTTAAAAGATAGTCAAAATCAATTATGACATCATCAGTGATGTCACAATTGACATTATCGGTTTTACAATTACTGTCGTAGATGATGTCCGTGCCATTCGTGAGTTCAGAAGCGTCAATTTTACAGATTTGAAAAGATGGTCGAAATCAATTATGACATCATCAGTAATGTCACAATTGACATTATCGGTTTTAAAATTACTGTCGTAGATGATGTTCGTGCCATTCGTGAGTTCAGAAGCGTCATTTTTACAGTTTTGAAAAGATGGTCGAAATCAATTATGACATCATCAGTGATGTCACAATTGACATTATCGGTTTTAAAATTACTGTCGTAGATGATGTCCGTGCCATTCGTGAGTTCAGAAGCGTCAATTTTACAGTTTTGAAAAGATGGTCAAAATCAATTATGACATCATCAGTGATGTCACAATTGACATTATCGGTTATAAAATTACTGTCGTAGATGATGTTCGTGCCATTCGTGAGTTTAGAAGCGTCAATTTTACAGTTTTGAAAAGATAGTCAAAATCAATTATGACATCATCAGTGATGTCACAATTGACATTATCGGTTTTACAATTACTGTCGTAGATGATGTCCGTGCCATTCGTGAGTTCAGAAGCGTCAATTTTACAGATTTGAAAAGATGGTCAAAATCAATTATGACATCATCAGTGATGTCACAATTGACATTATCGGTTTTAAAATTACTGTCGTAGATGATGTTCGTGCCATTCGTGAGTTCAGAAGCGTCATTTTTACAGTTTTGAAAAGATGGTCGAAATCAATTATGACATCATCAGTGATGTCACAATTGACATTATCGGTTTTAAAATTACTGTCGTAGATGATGTCCGTGCCATTCGTGAGTTCAGAAGCGTCAATTTTACAGTTTTGAAAAGTTGGACAAAATCAATTATGACATCATCAGTGATGTCACAATTGACATTATCGGTTTTAAAATTACTGTCGTAGATGATGTCCGTGCCATCCGTGAGTTCAGAAGTGTCAATTTTACAGTTTCGAAAAGATGGTCAAAATCAATTACAGTATGACATCATCAGTGATGTCACAATTGACATTATCGGTTTTAAAATTACTGTCGTAGATGATGTTCGTGCCATTCGTGAGTTCAGAAGCGTCAATTTTACAGTTTTGAAAAGATGGTCGAAATCAATTATGACATCATCAGTGATGTCACAATTGACATTATCAGTTATAAAATTACTGTCGTAGATGATGTTCGTGCCATTCGTGAGTTCAGAAGCGTCAATTTTACAGTTTTGAAAAGATAGTCAAAATCAATTATGACATCATCAGTGATGTCACAATTGACATTATCGGTTTTACAATTACTGTCGTAGATGATGTCCGTGCCATTCGTGAGTTCAGAAGCGTCAATTTTACAGATTTGAAAAGATGGTCGAAATCAATTATGACATCATCAGTGATGTTACAATTGACATTATCGGTTTTAAAATTACTGTCGTAGATGATGTCCGTGCCATCCGTGAGTTCAGAAGTGTCAATTTTACAGTATCGAAAAGATGGTCAAAATCAATTATGACATCATCAGTGATGTCACAATTGACATTATTGGTTTTAAAATTACTGTCGTAGATGATGTCCGTGCCATCCGTGAGTTCAGAATCGTCAAATTTACAGTTTCGAAAAGATGGTCGAAATCAATTATGACATCATCAGTGATGTCACAATTGACATTATCGGTTTTAAAATTACTGTCGTAGATGATGTCCGTGCCATCCGTGAGTTCAGAAGTGTCAATTTTACAGTTTTGAAAAGATAGTCAAAATCAATTATGACATCATCAGTGATGTCACAATTGACATTATCGATTTTAAAATTACTGTCATAGATGATGTCCGTGCCATTCGTGAGTTCAGAAGCGTCAATTTTACAGTTTTGAAAAGATGGTCGAAATCAATTATGACATCATCAGTGATGTCACAATTGACATTATCGGTTTTAAAATTACTGTCGTAGATGATGTCCGTGCCATTCGTGAGTTCAGAAGCGTCAATTTTACAGTTTTAAAAGATAGTCAAAATCAATTATGACATCATCAGTGATGTCACAATTGACATTATCGGTTTTACAATTACTGTCGTAGATGATGTCCGTGCCATTCGTGAGTTCAGAAGCGTCAATTTTACAGATTTGAAAAGATGGTCGAAATCAATTATGACATCATCAGTGATGTCACAATTGACATTATCGGTTTTAAAATTACTGTCGTAGATGATGTTCGTGCCATTCGTGAGTTCAGAAGCGTCATTTTTACAGTTTTGAAAAGATGGTCGAAATCAATTATGACATCATCAGTGATGTCACAATTGACATTATCGGTTTTAAAATTACTGTCGTAGATGATGTTCGTGCCATTCGTGAGTTCAGAAGCGTCAATTTTACAGTTTTGAAAAGATGGTCAAAATCAATTATGACATCATCAGTGATGTCACAATTGACATTATCGGTTTTAAAATTACTGTCGTAGATGATGTCCGTGCCATCCGTGAGTTCAGAAGTGTCAATTTTACAGTTTCGAAAAGATGGTCAAAATCAATTACAGTATGACATCATCAGTGATGTCACAATTGACATTATCGGTTTTAAAATTACTGTCGTAGGTGATGTTCGTGCCATTCGTGAGTTCAGAAGCGTCAATTTTACAGTTTTGAAAAGATGGTCGAAATCAATTATGACATCATCAGTGATGTCACAATTGACATTATCGGTTATAAAATTACTGTCGTAGATGATGTTCATGCCATTCGTGAGTTCAGAAGCGTCAATTTTACAGTTTTGAAAAGATGGTCGAAATCAATTATGACATCATCAGTGATGTCACAATTGACATTATTGGTTTTAAAATTACTGTCGCAGATGATGTCTGTGCCATTCGTGCGTTCAGAAGCGTCAATTTTACAGTTTTGAAAAGATGGTCGAAATCAATTATGACATCATCAGTGATGTCACAATTGACATTATCGGTTTTAAAATTACTGTCGTAGATGATGTCCGTGCCATTCGTGAGTTCAGAAGCGTCAATTTTACAGTTTTGAAAAGATAGTCAAAATCAATTATGACATCATCAGTGATGTCACAATTGACATTATCAGTTTTACAATTACTGTCGTAGATGATGTCCGTGCCATTCGTGAGTTCAGAAGCGTCAATTTTACAGATTTGAAAAGATGGTCGAAATCAATTATGACATCATCAGTGATGTCACAATTGACATTATCGGTTTTAAAATTACTGTCGTAGATGATGTCCGTGCCATCCGTGAGTTCAGAAGTGTCAATTTTACAGTTTCGAAAAGATGGTCAAAATCAATTATGACATCATCAGTGATGTCACAATTGACATTATTGGTTTTAAAATTACTGTCGTAGATGATGTCCGTGCCATCCGTGAGTTCAGAATCGTCAAATTTACAGTTTCGAAAAGATGGTCGAAATCAATTATGACATCATCAGTGATGTCACAATTGACATTATCGGTTTTAAAATTACTGTCGTAGATGATGTCCGTGCCATCCGTGAGTTCAGAAGTGTCAATTTTACAGTTTCGAAAAGATGGTCAAAATCAATTATGACATCATCAGTGATGTCACATTTGACATTATCGATTTTACAATTACTGTCATAGATGATGTCCGTGCCATTCGTGAGTTCAGAAGTGTCAATTTTACAGTTTCGAAAAGATGGTCAAAATCAATTACAGTATGACATCATCAGTGATGTCACAATTGACATTATCGGTTTTAAAATTACTGTCGTAGATGATGTTCGTGCCATTCGTGAGTTCAGAAGCGTCAATTTTACAGTTTTGAAAAGATGGTCGAAATCAATTATGACATCATCAGTGATGTCACAATTGACATTATCGGTTATAAAATTACTGTCGTAGATGATGTTCGTGCCATTCGTGAGTTCAGAAGCGTCAATTTTACAGTTTTGAAAAGATGGTCGAAATCAATTATGACATCATCAGTGATGTCACAATTGACATTATTGGTTTTAAAATTACTGTCGCAGATGATGTCTGTGCCATTCGTGCGTTCAAAAGCGTCAATTTTACAGTTTTGAAAAGATGGTCGAAATCAATTATGACATCATCAGTGATGTCACAATTGACATTATCGGTTTTAAAATTACTGTCGTAGATGATGTCCGTGCCATTCGTGAGTTCAGAAGCGTCAATTTTACAGTTTTGAAAAGATAGTCAAAATCAATTATGACATCATCAGTGATGTCACAATTGACATTATCGGTTTTAAAATTACTGTCGTAGATGATGTTCGTGCCATTCGTGAGTTCAGAAGCGTCAATTTTACAGTTTTGAAAAGATGGTCGAAATCAATTATGACATCATCAGTGATGTCACAATTGACATTATCGGTTATAAAATTACTGTCGTAGATGATGTTCGTGCCATTCGTGAGTTCAGAAGCGTCAATTTTACAGTTTTGAAAAGATAGTCAAAATCAATTATGACATCATCAGTGATGTCACAATTGACATTATCGGTTTTACAATTACTGTCGTAGATGATGTCCGTGCCATTCGTGAGTTCAGAAGCGTCAATTTTACAGATTTGAAAAGATGGTCGAAATCAATTATGACATCATCAGTGATGTCACAATTGACATTATCGGTTTTAAAATTACTGTCGTAGATGATGTTCGTGCCATTCGTGAGTTCAGAAGCGTCATTTTTACAGTTTTGAAAAGATGGTCGAAATCAATTATGACATCATCAGTGATGTCACAATTGACATTATCGGTTTTAAAATTACTGTCGTAGATGATGTCCGTGCCATTCGTGAGTTCAGAAGCGTCAATTTTACAGTTTTGAAAAGATGGTCAAAATCAATTATGACATCATCAGTGATGTCACAATTGACATTATCGGTTTTAAAATTACTGTCGTAGATGATGTCCGTGCCATCCGTGAGTTCAGAAGTGTCAATTTTACAGTTTCGAAAAGATGGTCAAAATCAATTACAGTATGACATCATCAGTGATGTCACAATTGACATTATCGGTTTTAAAATTACTGTCGTAGGTGATGTTCGTGCCATTCGTGAGTTCAGAAGCGTCAATTTTACAGTTTTGAAAAGATGGTCGAAATCAATTATGACATCATCAGTGATGTCACAATTGACATTATCGGTTATAAAATTACTGTCGTAGATGATGTTCATGCCATTCGTGAGTTCAGAAGCGTCAATTTTACAGTTTTGAAAAGATGGTCGAAATCAATTATGACATCATCAGTGATGTCACAATTGACATTATTGGTTTTAAAATTACTGTCGCAGATGATGTCTGTGCCATTCGTGCGTTCAGAAGCGTCAATTTTACAGTTTTGAAAAGATGGTCGAAATCAATTATGACATCATCAGTGATGTCACAATTGACATTATCGGTTTTAAAATTACTGTCGTAGATGATGTCCGTGCCATTCGTGAGTTCAGAAGCGTCAATTTTACAGTTTTGAAAAGATAGTCAAAATCAATTATGACATCATCAGTGATGTCACAATTGACATTATCAGTTTTACAATTACTGTCGTAGATGATGTCCGTGCCATTCGTGAGTTCAGAAGCGTCAATTTTACAGATTTGAAAAGATGGTCGAAATCAATTATGACATCATCAGTGATGTCACAATTGACATTATCGGTTTTAAAATTACTGTCGTAGATGATGTCCGTGCCATCCGTGAGTTCAGAAGTGTCAATTTTACAGTTTCGAAAAGATGGTCAAAATCAATTATGACATCATCAGTGATGTCACAATTGACATTATTGGTTTTAAAATTACTGTCGTAGATGATGTCCGTGCCATCCGTGAGTTCAGAATCGTCAAATTTACAGTTTCGAAAAGATGGTCGAAATCAATTATGACATCATCAGTGATGTCACAATTGACATTATCGGTTTTAAAATTACTGTCGTAGATGATGTCCGTGCCATCCGTGAGTTCAGAAGTGTCAATTTTACAGTTTCGAAAAGATGGTCAAAATCAATTATGACATCATCAGTGATGTCACATTTGACATTATCGAATTTACAATTACTGTCATAGATGATGTCCGTGCCATTCGTGAGTTCAGAAGTGTCAATTTTACAGTTTCGAAAAGATGGTCAAAATCAATTACAGTATGACATCATCAGTGATGTCACAATTGACATTATCGGTTTTAAAATTACTGTCGTAGATGATGTTCGTGCCATTCGTGAGTTCAGAAGCGTCAATTTTACAGTTTTGAAAAGATGGTCGAAATCAATTATGACATCATCAGTGATGTCACAATTGACATTATCGGTTATAAAATTACTGTCGTAGATGATGTTCGTGCCATTCGTGAGTTCAGAAGCGTCAATTTTACAGTTTTGAAAAGATGGTCGAAATCAATTATGACATCATCAGTGATGTCACAATTGACATTATTGGTTTTAAAATTACTGTCGCAGATGATGTCTGTGCCATTCGTGCGTTCAGAAGCGTCAATTTTACAGTTTTGAAAAGATGGTCGAAATCAATTATGACATCATCAGTGATGTCACAATTGACATTATCGGTTTTAAAATTACTGTCGTAGATGATGTCCGTGCCATTCGTGAGTTCAGAAGCGTCAATTTTACAGTTTTGAAAAGATAGTCAAAATCAATTATGACATCATCAGTGATGTCACAATTGACATTATCGGTTTTACAATTACTGTCGTAGATGATGTCCGTGCCATTCGTGAGTTCAGAAGCGTCAATTTTACAGATTTGAAAAGATGGTCGAAATCAATTATGACATCATCAGTGATGTCACAATTGACATTATCGGTTTTAAAATTACTGTCGTAGATGATGTCCGTGCCATCCGTGAGTTCAGAAGTGTCAATTTTACAGTTTCGAAAAGATGGTCAAAATCAATTATGACATCATCAGTGATGTCACAATTGACATTATTGGTTTTAAAATTACTGTCGTAGATGATGTCCGTGCCATCCGTGAGTTCAGAATCGTCAAATTTACAGTTTCGAAAAGATGGTCGAAATCAATTATGACATCATCAGTGATGTCACAATTGACATTATCGGTTTTAAAATTACTGTCGTAGATGATGTCCGTGCCATCCGTGAGTTCAGAAGTGTCAATTTTACAGTTTCGAAAAGATGGTCAAAATCAATTATGACATCATCAGTGATGTCACAATTGACATTATCGATTTTAAAATTACTGTCATAGATGATGTCCGTGCCATTCGTGAGTTCAGAAGCGTCAATTTTACAGTTTTGAAAAGATGATCGAAATCAATTATGACATCATCAGTGATGTCACAATTGACATTATCGGTTTTAAAATTACTGTCGTAGATGATGTCCGTGCCATTCGTGAGTTCAGAAGCGTCAATTTTACAGTTTTGAAAAGATGGTCGAAATCAATTATGACATCATCAGTGATGTCACAATTGACATTATCGGTTTTAAAATTACTGTCGTAGATGATGTCCGTGCCATCCGTGAGTTCAGAAGTGTCAATTTTACAGTTTCGAAAAGATGGTCAAAATCAATTATGACATCATCAGTGATGTCACAATTGACTTTATCGATTTTAAAATTACTGTCGTAGATGATGTCCGTGCCATTCGTGAGTTCAGAAGCGTCAATTTTACAGTTTTGAAAAGATGGTCGAAATCAATTATGACATCATCAGTGATGTCACAATTGACATTATCGGTTTTCAAATTACTGTCGTAGATGATGTCCGTGCCATTCGTGAGTTCAGAAGCGTCAATTTTACAGTTTTGAAAAGATGGTCAAAATCAATTATGACATCATCAGTGATGTCACAATTGACATTATAGTTTTTAAAATTACTGTCGTAGATGATGTCCGTGCCATTCGTGAGTTCAGAAGCGTCAATTTTACAGTTTTGAAAAGATGGTCGAAATCAATTATGACATCATCAGTGATGTCACAATTGACATTATCGGTTTTAAAATTACTGTCGTAGATGATGTCCGTGCCATTCGTGAGTTCAGAAGCGTCAATTTTACAGTTTTGAAAAGATGGTCGAAATCAATTATGACATCATCAGTGATGTCACAATTGACATTATCGGTTTTAAAATTACTGTCGTAGATGATGTCCGTGCCATTCGTGAGTTCAGAAGCGTCAATTTTACAGTTTTGAAAAGATAGTCAAAATCAATTATGACATCATCAGTGATGTCACAATTGACATTATCGGTTTTACAATTACTGTCGTAGATGATGTCCGTGCCATTCGTGAGTTCAGAAGCGTCAATTTTACAGATTTGAAAAGATGGTCGAAATCAATTATGACATCATCAGTGATGTCACAATTGACATTATCGGTTTTAAAATTACTGTCGTAGATGATGTCCGTGCCATCCGTGAGTTCAGAAGTGTCAATTTTACAGTTTCGAAAAGATGGTCAAAATCAATTATGACATCATCAGTGATGTCACAATTGACATTATCGGTTTTAAAATTACTGTCGTAGATGATGTCCGTGCCATCCGTGAGTTCAGAAGTGTCAATTTTACAGTTTCGAAAAGATGGTCAAAATCAATTATGACATCATCAGTGATGTCACAATTGACATTATCGATTTTAAAATTACTGTCATAGATGATGTCCGTGCCATTCGTGAGTTCAGAAGCGTCAATTTTACAGTTTTGAAAAGATGGTCGAAATCAATTATGACATCATCAGTGATGTCACAATTGACATTATCGGTTTTAAAATTACTGTCGTAGATGATGTCCGTGCCATTCGTGAGTTCAGAAGCGTCAATTTTACAGTTTTGAAAAGATAGTCAAAATCAATTATGACATCATCAGTGATGTCACAATTGACATTATCGGTTTTACAATTACTGTCGTAGATGATGTCCGTGCCATTCGTGAGTTCAGAAGCGTCAATTTTACAGATTTGAAAAGATGGTCGAAATCAATTATGACATCATCAGTGATGTCACAATTGACATTATCGGTTTTAAAATTACTGTCGTAGATGATGTCCGTGCCATCCGTGAGTTCAGAAGTGTCAATTTTACAGTTTCGAAAAGATGGTCAAAATCAATTATGACATCATCAGTGATGTCACAATTGACATTATCGGTTTTAAAATTACTGTCGTAGATGATGTCCGTGCCATCCGTGAGTTCAGAAGTGTCAATTTTACAGTTTCGAAAAGATGGTCAAAATCAATTATGACATCATCAGTGATGTCACAATTGACATTATCGATTTTAAAATTACTGTCATAGATGATGTCCGTGCCATTCGTGAGTTCAGAAGCGTCAATTTTACAGTTTTGAAAAGATGGTCGAAATCAATTATGACATCATCAGTGATGTCACAATTGACATTATCGGTTTTAAAATTACTGTCGTAGATGATGTCCGTGCCATTCGTGAGTTCAGAAGCGTCAATTTTTCAGTTTTGAAAAGATGGTCGAAATCGATTATGACATCATCAGTGATGTCACAATTGACATTATCGGTTTTAAAATTACTGTCGTAGATGATGTCCGTGCCATTCGTGAGTTCAGAAGCGTCAATTTTACAGTTTTGAAAAGATAGTCAAAATCAATTATGACATCATCAGTGATGTCACAATTGACATTATCGGTTTTACAATTACTGTCGTAGATGATGTCCGTGCCATTCGTGAGTTCAGAAGCGTCAATTTTACAGATTTGAAAAGATGGTCGAAATCAATTATGACATCATCAGTGATGTCACAATTGACATTATCGGTTTTAAAATTACTGTCGTAGATGATGTTCGTGCCATTCGTGAGTTCAGAAGCGTCATTTTTACAGTTTTGAAAAGATGGTCGAAATCAATTATGACATCATCAGTGATGTCACAATTGACATTATCGGTTTTAAAATTACTGTAGTAGATGATGTCCGTGCCATTCGTGAGTTCAGAAGCGTCAATTTTACAGTTTTGAAAAGATGGTCAAAATCAATTATGACATCATCAGTGATGTCACAATTGACATTATCGGTTTTAAAATTACTGTCGTAGATGATGTCCGTGCCATCCGTGAGTTCAGAAGTGTCAATTTTACAGTTTCGAAAAGATGGTCAAAATCAATTACAGTATGACATCATCAGTGATGTCACAATTGACATTATCGGTTTTAAAATTACTGTCGTAGATGATGTTCGTGCCATTCGTGAGTTCAGAAGCGTCAATTTTACAGTTTTGAAAAGATGGTCGAAATCAATTATGACATCATCAGTGATGTCACAATTGACATTATCGGTTATAAAATTACTGTCGTAGATGATGTTCGTGCCATTCGTGAGTTTAGAAGCGTCAATTTTACAGTTTTGAAAAGATAGTCAAAATCAATTATGACATCATCAGTGATGTCACAATTGACATTATCGGTTTTACAATTACTGTCGTAGATGATGTCCGTGCCATTCGTGAGTTCAGAAGCGTCAATTTTACAGATTTGAAAAGATGGTCGAAATCAATTATGACATCATCAGTGATGTCACAATTGACATTATCGGTTTTAAAATTACTGTCGTAGATGATGTCCGTGCCATTCGTGAGTTCAGAAGCGTCAATTTTACAGTTTTGAAAAGATGGTCGAAATCAATTATGACATCATCAGTGATGTCACAATTGACATTATCGGTTATAAAATTACTGTCGTAGATGATGTTCGTGCCATTCGTGAGTTCAGAAGCGTCAATTTTACAGTTTTGAAAAGATAGTCAAAATCAATTATGACATCATCAGTGATGTCACAATTGACATTATCGGTTTTAAAATTACTGTCGTAGATGATGTCCGTGCCATCCGTGAGTTCAGAAGTGTCAATTTTACAGTATCGAAAAGATGGTCAAAATCAATTATGACATCATCAGTGATGTCACAATTGACATTATTGGTTTTAAAATTACTGTCGTAGATGATGTCCGTGCCATCCGTGAGTTCAGAATCGTCAAATTTACAGTTTCGAAAAGATGGTCGAAATCAATTATGACATCATCAGTGATGTCACAATTGACATTATCGGTTTTAAAATTACTGTCGTAGATGATGTCCGTGCCATCCGTGAGTTCAGAAGTGTCAATTTTACAGTTTCGAAAAGATGGTCAAAATCAATTATGACATCATCAGTGATGTCACAATTGACATTATCGATTTTAAAATTACTGTCATAGATGATGTCCGTGCCATTCGTGAGTTCAGAAGCGTCAATTTTACAGTTTTGAAAAGATGGTCGAAATCAATTATGACATCATCAGTGATGTCACAATTGACATTATCGGTTTTAAAATTACTGTCGTAGATGATGTCCGTGCCATTCGTGAGTTCAGAAGCGTCAATTTTACAGTTTTGAAAAGATGGTCGAAATCAATTATGACATCATCAGTGATGTCACAATTGACATTATCGGTTTTAAAATTACTGTCGTAGATGATGTCCGTGCCATTCGTGAGTTCAGAAGCGTCAATTTTACAGTTTTAAAAGATAGTCAAAATCAATTATGACATCATCAGTGATGTCACAATTGACATTATCGGTTTTACAATTACTGTCGTAGATGATGTCCGTGCCATTCGTGAGTTCAGAAGCGTCAATTTTACAGATTTGAAAAGATGGTCGAAATCAATTATGACATCATCAGTGATGTCACAATTGACATTATCGGTTTTAAAATTACTGTCGTAGATGATGTTCGTGCCATTCGTGAGTTCAGAAGCGTCATTTTTACAGTTTTGAAAAGATGGTCAAAATCAATTATGACATCATCAGTGATGTCACAATTGACATTATCGGTTTTAAAATTACTGTCGTAGATGATGTCCGTGCCATTCGTGAGTTCAGAAGCGTCAATTTTACAGTTTTGAAAAGATGGTCAAAATCAATTATGACATCATCAGTGATGTCACAATTGACATTATCGGTTTTAAAATTACTGTCGTAGATGATGTCCGTGCCATCCGTGAGTTCAGAAGTGTCAATTTTACAGTTTCGAAAAGATGGTCAAAATCAATTACAGTATGACATCATCAGTGATGTCACAATTGACATTATCGGTTTTAAAATTACTGTCGTAGATGATGTTCGTGCCATTCGTGAGTTCAGAAGCGTCAATTTTACAGTTTTGAAAAGATGGTCGAAATCAATTATGACATCATCAGTGATGTCACAATTGACATTATCGGTTATAAAATTACTGTCGTAGATGATGTTCATGCCATTCGTGAGTTCAGAAGCGTCAATTTTACAGTTTTGAAAAGATGGTCGAAATCAATTATGACATCATCAGTGATGTCACAATTGACATTATTGGTTTTAAAATTACTGTCGCAGATGATGTCTGTGCCATTCGTGCGTTCAGAAGCGTCAATTTTACAGTTTTGAAAAGATGGTCGAAATCAATTATGACATCATCAGTGATGTCACAATTGACATTATCGGTTTTAAAATTACTGTCGTAGATGATGTCCGTGCCATTCGTGAGTTCAGAAGCGTCAATTTTACAGTTTTGAAAAGATAGTCAAAATCAATTATGACATCATCAGTGATGTCACAATTGACATTATCAGTTTTACAATTACTGTCGTAGATGATGTCCGTGCCATTCGTGAGTTCAGAAGCGTAAATTTTACAGATTTGAAAAGATGGTCGAAATCAATTATGACATCATCAGTGATGTCACAATTGACATTATCGGTTTTAAAATTACTGTCGTAGATGATGTCCGTGCCATCCGTGAGTTCAGAAGTGTCAATTTTACAGTTTCGAAAAGATGGTCAAAATCAATTATGACATCATCAGTGATGTCACAATTGACATTATTGGTTTTAAAATTACTGTCGTAGATGATGTCCGTGCCATCCGTGAGTTCAGAATCGTCAAATTTACAGTTTCGAAAAGATGGTCGAAATCAATTATGACATCATCAGTGATGTCACAATTGACATTATCGGTTTTAAAATTACTGTCGTAGATGATGTCCGTGCCATCCGTGAGTTCAGAAGTGTCAATTTTACAGTTTCGAAAAGATGGTCAAAATCAATTATGACATCATCAGTGATGTCACATTTGACATTATCGATTTTACAATTACTGTCATAGATGATGTCCGTGCCATTCGTGAGTTCAGAAGTGTCAATTTTACAGTTTCGAAAAGATGGTCAAAATCAATTACAGTATGACATCATCAGTGATGTCACAATTGACATTATCGGTTTTAAAATTACTGTCGTAGATGATGTTCGTGCCATTCGTGAGTTCAGAAGCGTCAATTTTACAGTTTTGAAAAGATGGTCGAAATCAATTATGACATCATCAGTGATGTCACAATTGACATTATCGGTTATAAAATTACTGTCGTAGATGATGTTCGTGCCATTCGTGAGTTCAGAAGCGTCAATTTTACAGTTTTGAAAAGATGGTCGAAATCAATTATGACATCATCAGTGATGTCACAATTGACATTATTGGTTTTAAAATTACTGTCGCAGATGATGTCTGTGCCATTCGTGCGTTCAGAAGCGTCAATTTTACAGTTTTGAAAAGATGGTCGAAATCAATTATGACATCATCAGTGATGTCACAATTGACATTATCGGTTTTAAAATTACTGTCGTAGATGATGTCCGTGCCATTCGTGAGTTCAGAAGCGTCAATTTTACAGTTTTGAAAAGATAGTCAAAATCAATTATGACATCATCAGTGATGTCACAATTGACATTATCGGTTTTACAATTACTGTCGTAGATGATGTCCGTGCCATTCGTGAGTTCAGAAGCGTCAATTTTACAGATTTGAAAAGATGGTCGAAATCAATTATGACATCATCAGTGATGTCACAATTGACATTATCGGTTTTAAAATTACTGTCGTAGATGATGTCCGTGCCATCCGTGAGTTCAGAAGTGTCAATTTTACAGTTTCGAAAAGATGGTCAAAATCAATTATGACATCATCAGTGATGTCACAATTGACATTATTGGTTTTAAAATTACTGTCGTAGATGATGTCCGTGCCATCCGTGAGTTCAGAATCGTCAAATTTACAGTTTCGAAAAGATGGTCGAAATCAATTATGACATCATCAGTGATGTCACAATTGACATTATCGGTTTTAAAATTACTGTCGTAGATGATGTCCGTGCCATCCGTGAGTTCAGAAGTGTCAATTTTACAGTTTCGAAAAGATGGTCAAAATCAATTATGACATCATCAGTAATGTCACAATTGACATTATCGATTTTAAAATTACTGTCGTAGATGATGTCCGTGCCATTCGTGAGTTCAGAAGCGTCAATTTTACAGTTTTGAAAAGATGGTCGAAATCAATTATGACATCATCAGTGATGTCACAATTGACATTATCGGTTTTAAAATTACTGTCGTAGATGATGTCCGTGCCATCCGTAAGTTCAGAAGTGTCAATTTTACAGTTTCGAAAAGATGGTCAAAATCAATTATGACATCATCAGTGATGTCACAATTGACATAATCGGTTTTAAAATTACTGTCGTAGATGATGTCCGTGCCATTCGTGAGTTCAGAAGTGTAAATTTTACAGTTTCGAAAAGATGGTCAAAATCAATTATGACATCATCAGTGATGTCACAATTGACATTATCGGTTTTACAATTACTGTCGTAGATGATGTCCGTGCCATTCGTGAGTTCAGAAGCGTCAATTTTACAGTTTTGAAAAGATGGTCAAAATCAATTATGACATCATCAGTGATGTCACAATTGACATTATCGGTTTTAAAATTACTGTCGTAGATGATGTCCGTGCCATCCGTGAGTTCAGAAGTGTCAATTTTACAGTTTCGAAAAGATGGTCAAAATCAATTACAGTATGACATCATCAGTGATGTCACAATTGACATTATCGGTTTTAAAATTACTGTCGTAGATGATGTTCGTGCCATTCGTGAGTTCAGAAGCGTCAATTTTACAATTTTGAAAAGATGGTCGAAATCAATTATGACATCATCAGTGATGTCACAATTGACATTATTGGTTTTAAAATTACTGTCGCAGATGATGTCTGTGCCATTCGTGCGTTCAGAAGCGTCAATTTTACAGTTTTGAAAAGATGGTCGAAATCAATTATGACATCATCAGTGATGTCACAATTGACATTATCGGTTTTAAAATTACTGTCGTAGATGATGTCCGTGCCATTCGTGAGTTCAGAAGCGTCAATTTTACAGTTTTGAAAAGATAGTCAAAATCAATTATGACATCATCAGTGATGTCACAATTGACATTATCGGTTTTACAATTACTGTCGTAGATGATGTCCGTGCCATTCGTGAGTTCAGAAGCGTCAATTTTACAGTTTTGAAAAGATGGTTGAAATCAATTATGACATCATCAGTGATGTCACAATTGACATTATCGGTTTTAAAATTACTGTCGTAGATGATGTCCGTGCCATTCGTGAGTTCAGAAGCGTCAATTTTACAGTTTTGAAAAGATAGTCAAAATCAATTATGACATCATCAGTGATGTCACAATTGACATTATCGGTTTTACAATTACTGTCGTAGATGATGTCCGTGCCATTCGTGAGTTCAGAAGCGTCAATTTTACAGATTTGAAAAGATGGTCGAAATCAATTATGACATCATCAGTGATGTCACAATTGACATTATCGGTTTTAAAATTACTGCCTGAGATGATGTTCGTGCCATTTGTGAGTTCAGAAGCGTCAATTTTACAGTTTTGAAAAGATGGTCGAAATCAATTATGACATCATCAGTGATGTCACAATTGACATTATCGGTTTTAAAATTACTGTCGTAGATGATGTCCGTGCCATTCGTGAGTTCAGAAGCGTCAATTTTACAGTTTTGAAAAGATAGTCAAAATCAATTATGACATCATCAGTGATGTCACAATTGACATTATCGGTTTTACAATTACTGTCGTAGATGATGTCCGTGCCATTCGTGAGTTCAGAAGCGTCAATTTTACAGATTTGAAAAGATGGTCGAAATCAATTATGACATCATCAGTGATGTCACAATTGACATTATCGGTTTTAAAATTACTGTCGTAGATGATGTTCGTGCCATTCGTGAGTTCAGAAGCGTCATTTTTACAGTTTTGAAAAGATGGTCGAAATCGATTATGACATCATCAGTGATGTCACAATTGACATTATCGGTTTTAAAATTACTGTCGTAGATGATGTCCGTGCCATTCGTGAGTTCAGAAGCGTCAATTTTACAGTTTTGAAAAGATAGTCAAAATCAATTATGACATCATCAGTGATGTCACAATTGACATTATCGGTTTTACAATTACTGTCGTAGATGATGTCCGTGCCATTCGTGAGTTCAGAAGCGTCAATTTTACAGATTTGAAAAGATGGTCGAAATCAATTATGACATCATCAGTGATGTCACAATTGACATTATCGGTTTTAAAATTACTGTCGTAGATGATGTTCGTGCCATTCGTGAGTTCAGAAGCGTCATTTTTACAGTTTTGAAAAGATGGTCGAAATCAATTATGACATCATCAGTGATGTCACAATTGACATTATCGGTTTTAAAATTACTGTCGTAGATGATGTCCGTGCCATTCGTGAGTTCAGAAGCGTCAATTTTACAGTTTTGAAAAGATGGTCAAAATCAATTATGACATCATCAGTGATGTCACAATTGACATTATCGGTTTTAAAATGACTGTCGTAGATGATGTCCGTGCCATCCGTGAGTTCAGAAGTGTCAATTTTACAGTTTCGAAAAGATGGTCAAAATCAATTACAGTATGACATCATCAGTGATGTCACAATTGACATTATCGGTTTTAAAATTACTGTCGTAGATGATGTTCGTGCCATTCGTGAGTTCAGAAGCGTCAATTTTACAGTTTTGAAAAGATGGTCGAAATCAATTATGACATCATCAGTGATGTCACAATTGACATTATCGGTTATAAAATTACTGTCGTAGATGATGTTCGTGCCATTCGTGAGTTTAGAAGCGTCAATTTTACAGTTTTGAAAAGATAGTCAAAATCAATTATGACATCATCAGTGATGTCACAATTGACATTATCGGTTTTACAATTACTGTCGTAGATGATGTCCGTGCCATTCGTGAGTTCAGAAGCGTCAATTTTACAGATTTGAAAAGATGGTCGAAATCAATTATGACATCATCAGTGATGTCACAATTGACATTATCGGTTTTAAAATTACTGTCGTAGATGATGTTCGTGCCATTCGTGAGTTCAGAAGCGTCATTTTTACAGTTTTGAAAAGATGGTCGAAATCAATTATGACATCATCAGTGATGTCACAATTGACATTATCGGTTTTAAAATTACTGTCGTAGATGATGTCCGTGCCATCCGTGAGTTCAGAAGTGTCAATTTTACAGTTTCGAAAAGATGGTCAAAATCAATTACAGTATGACATCATCAGTGATGTCACAATTGACAGTATCGGTTTTAAAATTACTGTCGTAGATGATGTTCGTGCCATTCGTGAGTTCAGAAGCGTCAATTTTACAGTTTTGAAAAGATGGTCGAAATCAATTATGACATCATCAGTGATGTCACAATTGACATTATCGGTTATAAAATTACTGTCGTAGATGATGTTCGTGCCATTCGTGAGTTCAGAAGCGTCAATTTTACAGTTTTGAAAAGATAGTCAAAATCAATTATGACATCATCAGTGATGTCACAATTGACATTATCGGTTTTAAAATTACTGTCGTAGATGATGTCCGTGCCATCCGTGAGTTCAGAAGTGTCAATTTTACAGTATCGAAAAGATGGTCAAAATCAATTATGACATCATCAGTGATGTCACAATTGACATTATTGGTTTTAAAATTACTGTCGTAGATGATGTCCGTGCCATCCGTGAGTTCAGAATCGTCAAATTTACAGTTTCGAAAAGATGGTCGAAATCAATTATGACATCATCAGTGATGTCACAATTGACATTATCGGTTTTAAAATTACTGTCGTAGATGATGTCCGTGCCATCCGTGAGTTCAGAAGTGTCAATTTTACAGTTTCGAAAAGATGGTCAAAATCAATTATGACATCATCAGTGATGTCACAATTGACATTATCGATTTTAAAATTACTGTCATAGATGATGTCCGTGCCATTCGTGAGTTCAGAAGCGTCAATTTTACAGTTTTGAAAAGATGGTCGAAATCAATTATGACATCATCAGTGATGTCACAATTGACATTATCGGTTTTAAAATTACTGTCGTAGATGATGTCCGTGCCATTCGTGAGTTCAGAAGCGTCAATTTTACAGTTTTGAAAAGATGGTCGAAATCAATTATGACATCATCAGTGATGTCACAATTGACATTATCGGTTTTAAAATTACTGTCGTAGATGATGTCCGTGCCATTCGTGAGTTCAGAAGCGTCAATTTTACAGTTTTAAAAGATAGTCAAAATCAATTATGACATCATCAGTGATGTCACAATTGACATTATCGGTTTTACAATTACTGTCGTAGATGATGTCCGTGCCATTCGTGAGTTCAGAAGCGTCAATTTTACAGATTTGAAAAGATGGTCGAAATCAATTATGACATCATCAGTGATGTCACAATTGACATTATCGGTTTTAAAATTACTGTCGTAGATGATGTTCGTGCCATTCGTGAGTTCAGAAGCGTCATTTTTACAGTTTTGAAAAGATGGTCAAAATCAATTATGACATCATCAGTGATGTCACAATTGACATTATCGGTTTTAAAATTACTGTCGTAGATGATGTCCGTGCCATTCGTGAGTTCAGAAGCGTCAATTTTACAGTTTTGAAAAGATGGTCAAAATCAATTATGACATCATCAGTGATGTCACAATTGACATTATCGGTTTTAAAATTACTGTCGTAGATGATGTCCGTGCCATCCGTGAGTTCAGAAGTGTCAATTTTACAGTTTCGAAAAGATGGTCAAAATCAATTACAGTATGACATCATCAGTGATGTCACAATTGACATTATCGGTTTTAAAATTACTGTCGTAGATGATGTTCGTGCCATTCGTGAGTTCAGAAGCGTCAATTTTACAGTTTTGAAAAGATGGTCGAAATCAATTATGACATCATCAGTGATGTCACAATTGACATTATCGGTTATAAAATTACTGTCGTAGATGATGTTCATGCCATTCGTGAGTTCAGAAGCGTCAATTTTACAGTTTTGAAAAGATGGTCGAAATCAATTATGACATCATCAGTGATGTCACAATTGACATTATTGGTTTTAAAATTACTGTCGCAGATGATGTCTGTGCCATTCGTGCGTTCAGAAGCGTCAATTTTACAGTTTTGAAAAGATGGTCGAAATCAATTATGACATCATCAGTGATGTCACAATTGACATTATCGGTTTTAAAATTACTGTCGTAGATGATGTCCGTGCCATTCGTGAGTTCAGAAGCGTCAATTTTACAGTTTTGAAAAGATAGTCAAAATCAATTATGACATCATCAGTGATGTCACAATTGACATTATCAGTTTTACAATTACTGTCGTAGATGATGTCCGTGCCATTCGTGAGTTCAGAAGCGTAAATTTTACAGATTTGAAAAGATGGTCGAAATCAATTATGACATCATCAGTGATGTCACAATTGACATTATCGGTTTTAAAATTACTGTCGTAGATGATGTCCGTGCCATCCGTGAGTTCAGAAGTGTCAATTTTACAGTTTCGAAAAGATGGTCAAAATCAATTATGACATCATCAGTGATGTCACAATTGACATTATTGGTTTTAAAATTACTGTCGTAGATGATGTCCGTGCCATCCGTGAGTTCAGAATCGTCAAATTTACAGTTTCGAAAAGATGGTCGAAATCAATTATGACATCATCAGTGATGTCACAATTGACATTATCGGTTTTAAAATTACTGTCGTAGATGATGTCCGTGCCATCCGTGAGTTCAGAAGTGTCAATTTTACAGTTTCGAAAAGATGGTCAAAATCAATTATGACATCATCAGTGATGTCACATTTGACATTATCGATTTTACAATTACTGTCATAGATGATGTCCGTGCCATTCGTGAGTTCAGAAGTGTCAATTTTACAGTTTCGAAAAGATGGTCAAAATCAATTACAGTATGACATCATCAGTGATGTCACAATTGACATTATCGGTTTTAAAATTACTGTCGTAGATGATGTTCGTGCCATTCGTGAGTTCAGAAGCGTCAATTTTACAGTTTTGAAAAGATGGTCGAAATCAATTATGACATCATCAGTGATGTCACAATTGACATTATCGGTTATAAAATTACTGTCGTAGATGATGTTCGTGCCATTCGTGAGTTCAGAAGCGTCAATTTTACAGTTTTGAAAAGATGGTCGAAATCAATTATGACATCATCAGTGATGTCACAATTGACATTATTGGTTTTAAAATTACTGTCGCAGATGATGTCTGTGCCATTCGTGCGTTCAGAAGCGTCAATTTTACAGTTTTGAAAAGATGGTCGAAATCAATTATGACATCATCAGTGATGTCACAATTGACATTATCGGTTTTAAAATTACTGTCGTAGATGATGTCCGTGCCATTCGTGAGTTCAGAAGCGTCAATTTTACAGTTTTGAAAAGATAGTCAAAATCAATTATGACATCATCAGTGATGTCACAATTGACATTATCGGTTTTACAATTACTGTCGTAGATGATGTCCGTGCCATTCGTGAGTTCAGAAGCGTCAATTTTACAGATTTGAAAAGATGGTCGAAATCAATTATGACATCATCAGTGATGTCACAATTGACATTATCGGTTTTAAAATTACTGTCGTAGATGATGTCCGTGCCATCCGTGAGTTCAGAAGTGTCAATTTTACAGTTTCGAAAAGATGGTCAAAATCAATTATGACATCATCAGTGATGTCACAATTGACATTATTGGTTTTAAAATTACTGTCGTAGATGATGTCCGTGCCATCCGTGAGTTCAGAATCGTCAAATTTACAGTTTCGAAAAGATGGTCGAAATCAATTATGACATCATCAGTGATGTCACAATTGACATTATCGGTTTTAAAATTACTGTCGTAGATGATGTCCGTGCCATCCGTGAGTTCAGAAGTGTCAATTTTACAGTTTCGAAAAGATGGTCAAAATCAATTATGACATCATCAGTAATGTCACAATTGACATTATCGATTTTAAAATTACTGTCGTAGATGATGTCCGTGCCATTCGTGAGTTCAGAAGCGTCAATTTTACAGTTTTGAAAAGATGGTCGAAATCAATTATGACATCATCAGTGATGTCACAATTGACATTATCGGTTTTAAAATTACTGTCGTAGATGATGTCCGTGCCATCCGTAAGTTCAGAAGTGTCAATTTTACAGTTTCGAAAAGATGGTCAAAATCAATTATGACATCATCAGTGATGTCACAATTGACATAATCGGTTTTAAAATTACTGTCGTAGATGATGTCCGTGCCATTCGTGAGTTCAGAAGCGTAAATTTTACAGTTTCGAAAAGATGGTCAAAATCAATTATGACATCATCAGTGATGTCACAATTGACATTATCGGTTTTACAATTACTGTCGTAGATGATGTCCGTGCCATTCGTGAGTTCAGAAGCGTCAATTTTACAGTTTTGAAAAGATGGTCAAAATCAATTATGACATCATCAGTGATGTCACAATTGACATTATCGGTTTTAAAATTACTGTCGTAGATGATGTCCGTGCCATCCGTGAGTTCAGAAGTGTCAATTTTACAGTTTCGAAAAGATGGTCAAAATCAATTACAGTATGACATCATCAGTGATGTCACAATTGACATTATCGGTTTTAAAATTACTGTCGTAGATGATGTTCGTGCCATTCGTGAGTTCAGAAGCGTCAATTTTACAATTTTGAAAAGATGGTCGAAATCAATTATGACATCATCAGTGATGTCACAATTGACATTATTGGTTTTAAAATTACTGTCGCAGATGATGTCTGTGCCATTCGTGCGTTCAGAAGCGTCAATTTTACAGTTTTGAAAAGATGGTCGAAATCAATTATGACATCATCAGTGATGTCACAATTGACATTATCGGTTTTAAAATTACTGTCGTAGATGATGTCCGTGCCATTCGTGAGTTCAGAAGCGTCAATTTTACAGTTTTGAAAAGATAGTCAAAATCAATTATGACATCATCAGTGATGTCACAATTGACATTATCGGTTTTACAATTACTGTCGTAGATGATGTCCGTGCCATTCGTGAGTTCAGAAGCGTCAATTTTACAGTTTTGAAAAGATGGTTGAAATCAATTATGACATCATCAGTGATGTCACAATTGACATTATCGGTTTTAAAATTACTGTCGTAGATGATGTCCGTGCCATTCGTGAGTTCAGAAGCGTCAATTTTACAGTTTTGAAAAGATAGTCAAAATCAATTATGACATCATCAGTGATGTCACAATTGACATTATCGGTTTTACAATTACTGTCGCAGATGATGTCCGTGCCATTCGTGAGTTCAGAAGCGTCAATTTTACAGATTTGAAAAGATGGTCGAAATCAATTATGACATCATCAGTGATGTCACAATTGACATTATCGGTTTTAAAATTACTGTCTGAGATGATGTTCGTGCCATTTGTGAGTTCAGAAGCGTCAATTTTACAGTTTTGAAAAGATGGTCGAAATCAATTATGACATCATCAGTGATGTCACAATTGACATTATCGGTTTTAAAATTACTGTCGTAGATGATGTCCGTGCCATTCGTGAGTTCAGAAGCGTCAATTTTACAGTTTTGAAAAGATAGTCAAAATCAATTATGACATCATCAGTGATGTCACAATTGACATTATCGGTTTTACAATTACTGTCGTAGATGATGTCCGTGCCATTCGTGAGTTCAGAAGCGTCAATTTTACAGATTTGAAAAGATGGTCGAAATCAATTATGACATCATCAGTGATGTCACAATTGACATTATCGGTTTTAAAATTACTGTCGTAGATGATGTTCGTGCCATTCGTGAGTTCAGAAGCGTCATTTTTACAGTTTTGAAAAGATGGTCGAAATCAATTATGACATCATCAGTAATGTCACAATTGACATTATCGGTTTTAAAATTACTGTCGTAGATGATGTCCGTGCCATTCGTGAGTTCAGAAGCGTCAATTTTACAGTTTTGAAAAGATGGTCAAAATCAATTATGACATCATCAGTGATGTCACAATTGACATTATCGGTTTTAAAATTACTGTCGTAGATGATGTTCGTGCCATTCGTGAGTTCAGAAGCGTCAATTTTACAGTTTTGAAAAGATGGTCGAAATCAATTATGACATCATCAGTGATGTCACAATTGACATTATTGGTTTTAAAATTACTGTCGCAGATGATGTCTGTGCCATTCGTGCGTTCAGAAGCGTCAATTTTACAGTTTTGAAAAGATGGTCGAAATCAATTATGACATCATCAGTGATGTCACAATTGACATTATCGGTTTTAAAATTACTGTCGTAGATGATGTCCGTGCCATCCGTGAGTTCAGAAGCGTCAATTTTACAGTTTTGAAAAGATGGTCAAAATCAATTATGACATCATCAGTGATGTCACAATTGACATTATCGCTTTTAAAATTACTGTCGTAGATGATGTCCGTGCCATCCGTGAGTTCAGAAGCGTCAATTTTACAGTTTTGAAAAGATGGTCGAAATCAATTATGACATCATCAGTGATGTCACAATTGACATTATTGGTTTTAAAATTACTGTCGCAGATGATGTCTGTGCCATTCGTGCGTTCAGAAGCGTCAATTTTACAGTTTTGAAAAGATGGTCGAAATCAATTATGACATCATCAGTGATGTCACAATTGACATTATCGGTTTTAAAATTACTGTCGTAGATGATGTCCGTGCCATCCGTGAGTTCAGAAGCGTCAATTTTACAGTTTTGAAAAGATGGTCGAAATCAATTATGACATCATCAGTGATGTCACAATTGACATTATCGCTTTTAAAATTACTGTCGTAGATGATGTCCGTGCCATCCGTGAGTTCAGAAGCGTCAATTTTACAGTTTTGAAAAGAAGGTCAAAATCAATTATGACATCATCAGTGATGTCACAATTGACATTATCGGTTTTAAAATTACTGTCGTAGATGATGTTCGTGCCATTCGTGAGTTCAGAAGCGTCAATTTTACAGTTTTGAAAAGATGGTCGAAATCAATTATGACATCATCAGTGATGTCACAATTGACATTATTGGTTTTAAAATTACTGTCGCAGATGATGTCTGTGCCATTCGTGCGTTCAGAAGCGTCAATTTTACAGTTTTGAAAAGATGGTCGAAATCAATTATGACATCATCAGTGATGTCACAATTGACATTATCGGTTTTAAAATTACTGTCGTAGATGATGTCCGTGCCATCCGTGAGTTCAGAAGCGTCAATTTTACAGTTTTGAAAAGATGGTCAAAATCAATTATGACATCATCAGTGATGTCACAATTGACATTATCGCTTTTAAAATTACTGTCGTAGATGATGTCCGTGCCATCCGTGAGTTCAGAAGCGTCAATTTTACAGTTTTGAAAAGAAGGTCAAAATCAATTATGACATCATCAGTGATGTCACAATTGACATTATCGGTTTTAAAATTACTGTCGTAGATGATGTTCGTGCCATCCGTGAGTTCAGAAGCGTAAACTTTACAGTTTTAAAAAGATAGTCGAAATCAATTATGACATCATCAGTGATGTCACAATTGACATTATCGGTTTTAAAATTACTGTCGTAGATGATGTCCGTGCCATCCGTGAGTTCAGAAGTGTCAATTTTACAGTTTCGAAAAGATGGTCAAAATCAATTATGACATCATCAGTGATGTCACAATTGACATTATTGGTTTTAAAATTACTGTCGTAGATGATGTCCGTGCCATCCGTGAGTTCAGAATCGTCAAATTTACAGTTTCGAAAAGATGGTCGAAATCAATTATGACATCATCAGTGATGTCACAATTGACATTATCGGTTTTAAAATTACTGTCGTAGATGATGTCCGTGCCATCCGTGAGTTCAGAAGTGTCAATTTTACAGTTTCGAAAAGATGGTCAAAATCAATTATGACATCATCAGTAATGTCACAATTGACATTATCGATTTTAAAATTACTGTCGTAGATGATGTCCGTGCCATTCGTGAGTTCAGAAGCGTCAATTTTACAGTTTTGAAAAGATGGTCGAAATCAATTATGACATCATCAGTGATGTCACAATTGACATTATCGGTTTTAAAATTACTGTCGTAGATGATGTCCGTGCCATCCGTAAGTTCAGAAGTGTCAATTTAACAGTTTCGAAAAGATGGTCAAAATCAATTATGACATCATCAGTGATGTCACAATTGACATTATCGGTTTTACAATTACTGTCGTAGATGATGTCCGTGCCATTCGTGAGTTCAGAAGCGTAAATTTTACAGTTTCGAAAAGATGGTCAAAATCAATTATGACATCATCAGTGATGTCACAATTGACATTATCGGTTTTACAATTACTGTCGTAGATGATGTCCGTGCCATTCGTGAGTTCAGAAGCGTCAATTTTACAGTTTTGAAAAGATGGTCAAAATCAATTATGACATCATCAGTGATGTCACAATTGACATTATCGGTTTTAAAATTACTGTCGTAGATGATGTCCGTGCCATCCGTGAGTTCAGAAGTGTCAATTTTACAGTTTCGAAAAGATGGTCAAAATCAATTACAGTATGACATCATCAGTGATGTCACAATTGACATTATCGGTTTTAAAATTACTGTCGTAGATGATGTTCGTGCCATTCGTGAGTTCAGAAGCGTCAATTTTACAATTTTGAAAAGATGGTCGAAATCAATTATGACATCATCAGTGATGTCACAATTGACATTATCGGTTATAAAATTACTGTCGTAGATGATGTTCGTGCCATTCGTGAGTTCAGAAGCGTCAATTTTACAGTTTTGAAAAGATGGTCGAAATCAATTATGACATCATCAGTGATGTCACAATTGACATTATTGGTTTTGAAATTACTGTCGCAGATGATGTCTGTGCCATTCGTGCGTTCAGAAGCGTCAATTTTACAGTTTTGAAAAGATGGTCGAAATCAATTATGACATCATCAGTGATGTCACAATTGACATTATCGGTTTTAAAATTACTGTCGTAGATGATGTCCGTGCCATTCGTGAGTTCAGAAGCGTCAATTTTACAGTTTTGAAAAGATAGTCAAAATCAATTATGACATCATCAGTGATGTCACAATTGACATTATCGGTTTTACAATTACTGTCGTAGATGATGTCCGTGCCATTCGTGAGTTCAGAAGCGTCAATTTTACAGTTTTGAAAAGATGGTTGAAATCAATTATGACATCATCAGTGATGTCACAATTGACATTATCGGTTTTAAAATTACTGTCGTAGATGATGTCCGTGCCATTCGTGAGTTCAGAAGCGTCAATTTTACAGTTTTGAAAAGATAGTCAAAATCAATTATGACATCATCAGTGATGTCACAATTGACATTATCGGTTTTACAATTACTGTCGTAGATGATGTCCGTGCCATTCGTGAGTTCAGAAGCGTCAATTTTACAGATTTGAAAAGATGGTCGAAATCAATTATGACATCATCAGTGATGTCACAATTGACATTATCGGTTTTAAAATTACTGTCTGAGATGATGTTCGTGCCATTTGTGAGTTCAGAAGCGTCAATTTTACAGTTTTGAAAAGATGGTCGAAATCAATTATGACATCATCAGTGATGTCACAATTGACATTATCGGTTTTAAAATTACTGTCGTAGATGATGTCCGTGCCATTCGTGAGTTCAGAAGCGTCAATTTTACAGTTTTGAAAAGATGGTCAAAATCAATTATGACATCATCAGTGATGTCACAATTGACATTATCGGTTTTAAAATTACTGTCGTAGATGATGTCCGTGCCATCCGTGAGTTCAGAAGTGTCAATTTTACAGTTTCGAAAAGATGGTCAAAATCAATTACAGTATGACATCATCAGTGATGTCACAATTGACATTATCGGTTTTAAAATTACTGTCGTAGATGATGTTCGTGCCATTCGTGAGTTCAGAAGCGTCAATTTTACAGTTTTGAAAAGATGGTCGAAATCAATTATGACATCATCAGTGATGTCACAATTGACATTATCGGTTTTAAAATTACTGTCGTAGATGATGTTCGTGCCATTCGTGAGTTCAGAAGCGTCAATTTTACAGTTTTGAAAAGATGGTCGAAATCAATTATGACATCATCAGTGATGTCACAATTGACATTATCGGTTTTAAAATTACTGTCGTAGATGATGTTCGTGCCATTCGTGAGTTCAGAAGCGTCAATTTTACAGTTTTGAAAAGATGGTCGAAATCAATTATGACATCATCAGTGATGTCACAATTGACATTATCGGTTTTAAAATTACTGTCGTAGATGATGTCCGTGCCATTCGTGAGTTCAGAAGCGTCAATTTTACAGTTTTGAAAAGATGGTCAAAATCAATTATGACATCATCAGTGATGTCACAATTGACATTATCGGTTTTAAAATTACTGTCGTAGATGATGTCCGTGCCATCCGTAAGTTCAGAAGTGTCAATTTTACAGTTTCGAAAAGATGGTCAAAATCAATTATGACATCATCAGTGATGTCACAATTGACATAATCGGTTTTAAAATTACTGTCGTAGATGATGTCCGTGCCATTCGTGAGTTCAGAAGCGTAAATTTTACAGTTTCGAAAAGATGGTCAAAATCAATTATGACATCATCAGTGATGTCACAATTGACATTATCGGTTTTACAATTACTGTCGTAGATGATGTCCGTGCCATTCGTGAGTTCAGAAGCGTAAATTTTACAGTTTTGAAAAGATGGTCAAAATCAATTATGACATCATCAGTGATGTCACAATTGACATTATCGGTTTTAAAATTACTGTCGTAGATGATGTCCGTGCCATCCGTGAGTTCAGAAGTGTCAATTTTACAGTTTCGAAAAGATGGTCAAAATCAATTACAGTATGACATCATCAGTGATGTCACAATTGACATTATCGGTTTTAAAATTACTGTCGTAGATGATGTTCGTGCCATTCGTGAGTTCAGAAGCGTCAATTTTACAATTTTGAAAAGATGGTCGAAATCAATTATGACATCATCAGTGATGTCACAATTGACATTATCGGTTATAAAATTACTGTCGTAGATGATGTTCGTGCCATTCGTGAGTTCAGAAGCGTCAATTTTACAGTTTTGAAAAGATGGTCGAAATCAATTATGACATCATCAGTGATGTCACAATTGACATTATTGGTTTTAAAATTACTGTCGCAGATGATGTCTGTGCCATTCGTGCGTTCAGAAGCGTCAATTTTATAGTTTTGAAAAGATGGTCGAAATCAATTATGACATCATCAGTGATGTCACAATTGACATTATCGGTTTTAAAATTACTGTCGTAGATGATGTCCGTGCCATTCGTGAGTTCAGAAGCGTCAATTTTACAGTTTTGAAAAGATAGTCAAAATCAATTATGACATCATCAGTGATGTCACAATTGACATTATCGGTTTTACAATTACTGTCGTAGATGATGTCCGTGCCATTCGTGAGTTCAGAAGCGTCAATTTTACAGATTTGAAAAGATGGTCGAAATCAATTATGACATCATCAGTGATGTCACAATTGACATTATCGGTTTTAAAATTACTGTCGTAGATGATGTCCGTGCCATCCGTGAGTTCAGAAGTGTCAATTTTACAGTTTCGAAAAGATGGTCAAAATCAATTATGACATCATCAGTGATGTCACAATTGACATTATCGATTTTAAAATTACTGTCATAGATGATGTCCGTGCCATTCGTGAGTTCAGAAGCGTCAATTTTACAGTTTTGAAAAGATGGTCGAAATCAATTATGACATCATCAGTGATGTCACAATTGACATTATCGGTTTTAAAATTACTGTCGTAGATGATGTCCGTGCCATTCGTGAGTTCAGAAGCGTCAATTTTACAGTTTTGAAAAGATGGTCGAAATCAATTATGACATCATCAGTGATGTCACAATTGACATTATCGGTTTTAAAATTACTGTCGTAGATGATGTACGTGCCATCCGTGAGTTCAGAAGTGTCAATTTTACAGTTTCGAAAAGATGGTCAAAATCAATTATGACATCAACAGTGATGTCACAATTGACATTATCGATTTTAAAATTACTGTCGTAGATGATGTCCGTGCCATTCGTGAGTTCAGAAGCGTCAATTTTACAGTTTTGAAAAGATGGTCGAAATCAATTATGACATCATCAGTGATGTCACAATTGACATTATCGGTTTTAAAATTACTGTCGTAGATGATGTCCGTGCCATTCGTGAGTTCAGAAGCGTCAATTTTACAGTTTTGAAAAGATGGTCGAAATCAATTATGACATCATCAGTGATGTCACAATTGACATTATCGTTTTTAAAATTACTGTCGTAGATGATGTTCGTGCCATTCGTGAGTTCAGAAGCGTCAATTTTACAGTTTTGAAAAGATGGTCGAAATCAATTATGACATCATCAGTGATGTCACAATTGACATTATTGGTTTTAAAATTACTGTCGTAGATGATGTCCGTGCCATTCGTGAGTTCAGAAGCGTCAATTTTACAGTTTTGAAAAGATGGTCGAAATCAATTATGACATCATCAGTGATGTCACAATTGACATTATCGGTTTTAAAATTACTGTCGTAGATGATGTCCGTGCCATTCGTGAGTTCAGAAGCGTCAATTTTACAGTTTTGAAAAGATAGTCAAAATCAATTATGACATCATCAGTGATGTCACAATTGACATTATCGGTTTTACAATTACTGTCGTAGATGATGTCCGTGCCATTCGTGAGTTCAGAAGCGTCAATTTTACAGATTTGAAAAGATGGTCGAAATCAATTATGACATCATCAGTGATGTCACAATTGACATTATCGGTTTTAAAATTACTGTCGTAGATGATGTTCGTGCCATTCGTGAGTTCAGAAGCGTCATTTTTACAGTTTTGAAAAGATGGTCGAAATCAATTATGACATCATCAGTGATGTCACAATTGACATTATCGGTTTTAAAATTACTGTCGTAGATGATGTCCGTGCCATTCGTGAGTTCAGAAGCGTCAATTTTACAGTTTTGAAAAGATGGTCAAAATCAATTATGACATCATCAGTGATGTCACAATTGACATTATCGGTTATAAAATTACTGTCGTAGATGATGTTCGTGCCATTCGTGAGTTTAGAAGCGTCAATTTTACAGTTTTGAAAAGATAGTCAAAATCAATTATGACATCATCAGTGATGTCACAATTGACATTATCGGTTTTAAAATTACTGTCGTAGATGATGTCCGTGCCATTCGTGAGTTCAGAAGCGTCAATTTTACAGATTTGAAAAGATGGTCGAATTCAATTATGACATCATCAGTGATGTCACAATTGACATTATCGGTTTTAAAATTACTGTCGTAGATGATGTCCGTGCCATTCGTGAGTTCAGAAGCGTCAATTTTACAGTTTTGAAAAGATGGTCAAAATCAATTATGACATCATCAGTGATGTCACAATTGACATTATCGGTTTTAAAATTACTGTCGTAGATGATGTCCGTGCCATCCGTGAGTTCAGAAGTGTCAATTTTACAGTTTCGAAAAGATGGTCAAAATCAATTACAGTATGACATCATCAGTGATGTCACAATTGACATTATCGGTTTTAAAATTACTGTCGTAGATGATGTTCGTGCCATTCGTGAGTTCAGAAGCGTCAATTTTACAGTTTTGAAAAGATGGTCGAAATCAATTATGACATCATCAGTGATGTCACAATTGACATTATCGGTTTTAAAATTACTGTCGTAGATGATGTTCGTGCCATTCGTGAGTTCAGAAGCGTCAATTTTACAGTTTTGAAAAGATGGTCGAAATCAATTATGACATCATCAGTGATGTCACAATTGACATTATTGGTTTTAAAATTACTGTCGCAGATGATGTCTGTGCCATTCGTGCGTTCAGAAGCGTCAATTTTACAGTTTTGAAAAGATGGTCGAAATCAATTATGACATCATCAGTGATGTCACAATTGACATTATCGGTTTTAAAATTACTGTCGTAGATGATGTCCGTGCCATCCGTGAGTTCAGAAGCGTCAATTTTACAGTTTTGAAAAGATGGTCAAAATCAATTATGACATCATCAGTGATGTCACAATTGACATTATCGCTTTTAAAATTACTGTCGTAGATGATGTCCGTGCCATCCGTGAGTTCAGAAGCGTCAATTTTACAGTTTTGAAAAGAAGGTCAAAATCAATTATGACATCATCAGTGATGTCACAATTGACATTATCGGTTTTAAAATTACTGTCGTAGATGATGTTCGTGCCATTCGTGAGTTCAGAAGCGTCAATTTTACAGTTTTGAAAAGATGGTCGAAATCAATTATGACATCATCAGTGATGTCACAATTGACATTATCGGTTTTAAAATTACTGTCGTAGATGATGTTCGTGCCATTCGTGAGTTCAGAAGCGTCAATTTTACAGTTTTGAAAAGATGGTCGAAATCAATTATGACATCATCAGTGATGTCACAATTGACATTATTGGTTTTAAAATTACTGTCGCAGATGATGTCTGTGCCATTCGTGCGTTCAGAAGCGTCAATTTTACAGTTTTGAAAAGATGGTCGAAATCAATTATGACATCATCAGTGATGTCACAATTGACATTATCGGTTTTAAAATTACTGTCGTAGATGATGTCCGTGCCATCCGTGAGTTCAGAAGCGTCAATTTTACAGTTTTGAAAAGATGGTCAAAATCAATTATGACATCATCAGTGATGTCACAATTGACATTATCGCTTTTAAAATTACTGTCGTAGATGATGTCCGTGCCATCCGTGAGTTCAGAAGCGTCAATTTTACAGTTTTGAAAAGAAGGTCAAAATCAATTATGACATCATCAGTGATGTCACAATTGACATTATCGGTTTTAAAATTACTGTCGTAGATGATGTTCGTGCCATCCGTGAGTTCAGAAGCGTAAACTTTACAGTTTTGAAAAGATGGTCAAAATCAATTATGACATCATCAGTGATGTCACAATTGACATTATCGGTTTTAAAATTACTGTCGTAGATGATGTTCGTGCCATTCGTGAGTTCAGAAGCGTCAATTTTACAGTTTTGAAAAGATGGTCGAAATCAATTATGACATCATCAGTGATGTCACAATTGACATTATTGGTTTTAAAATTACTGTCGTAGATGATGTCCGTGCCATTCGTGAGTTCAGAAGCGTCAATTTTACAGTTTTGAAAAGATGGTCGAAATCAATTATGACATCATCAGTGATGTCACAATTGACATTTTGGTTTTAAAATTACTGTCGTAGATGATGTCCGTGCCATTCGTGAGTTCAGAAGCGTCAATTTTACAGTTTTGAAAAGATGGTCAAAATCAATTATGACATCATCAGTGATGTCACAATTGACATTATCGGTTTTAAAATTACTGTCGTAGATGATGTCCGTGCCATCCGTAAGTTCAGAAGTGTCAATTTTACAGTTTCGAAAAGATGGTCAAAATCAATTATGACATCATCAGTGATGTCACAATTGACATTATCGGCTTTAAAATTAGTCGTAGATGATGTCCGTGCCATTCGTGAGTTCAGAAGCGTCAATTTTACAGTTTTGAAAAGATGGTCGAAATCAATTATGACATCATCAGTGATGTCACAATTGACATTATTGGTTTTAAAATTACTGTCGTAGATGATGTCCGTGCCATTCGTGAGTTCAGAAGCGTCAATTTTACAGTTTTGAAAAGATGGTCGAAATCAATTATGACATCATCAGTGATGTCACAATTGACATTTTGGTTTTAAAATTACTGTCGTAGATGATGTCCGTGCCATTCGTGAGTTCAGAAGCGTCAATTTTACAGTTTTGAAAAGATGGTCAAAATCAATTATGACATCATCAGTGATGTCACAATTGACATTATCGGTTTTAAAATTACTGTCGTAGATGATGTCCGTGCCATCCGTAAGTTCAGAAGTGTCAATTTTACAGTTTCGAAAAGATGGTCAAAATCAATTATGACATCATCAGTGATGTCACAATTGACATTATCGGCTTTAAAATTAGTCGTAGATGATGTCCGTGCCATTCGTGAGTTCAGAAGCGTCAATTTTACAGTTTTGAAAAGATGGTCGAAATCAATTATGACATCATCAGTGATGTCACAATTGACATTATCGGTTTTAAAATTACTGTCGTAGATGATGTCCGTGCCATTCGTGAGTTCAGAAGCGTCAATTTTACAGTTTTGAAAAGATAGTCAAAATCAATTATGACATCATCAGTGATGTCACAATTGACATTATCGGTTTTACAATTACTGTCGTAGATGATGTCCGTGCCATTCGTGAGTTCAGAAGCGTCAATTTTACAGATTTGAAAAGATGGTCGAAATCAATTATGACATCATCAGTGATGTCACAATTGACATTATCGGTTTTACAATTACTGTCGTAGATGATGTCCGTGCCATTCGTGAGTTCAGAAGCGTCAATTTTACAGATTTGAAAAGATGGTCGAAATCATTTATGACATCATCAGTGATGTCACAATTGACATTATCGGTTTTAAAATTACTGTCGTAGATGATGTCCGTGCCATTCGTGAGTTCAGAAGCGTCAATTTTACAGTTTTGAAAAGATGGTCAAAATCAATTATGACATCATCAGTGATGTCACAATTGACATTATCGTTTTTAAAATTACTGTCGTAGATGATGTTCGTGCCATTCGTGAGTTCAGAAGCGTCAATTTTACAGTTTTGAAAAGATGGTCGAAATCAATTATGACATCATCAGTGATGTCACAATTGACATTATTGGTTTTAAAATTACTGTCGTAGATGATGTCCGTGCCATTCGTGAGTTCAGAAGCGTCAATTTTACAGTTTTGAAAAGATGGTCGAAATCAATTATGACATCATCAGTGATGTCACAATTGACATTATCGGTTTTAAAATTACTGTCGTAGATGATGTCCGTGCCATTCGTGAGTTCAGAAGCGTCAATTTTACAGTTTTGAAAAGATAGTCAAAATCAATTATGACATCATCAGTGATGTCACAATTGACATTATCGGTTTTACAATTACTGTCGTAGATGATGTCCGTGCCATTCGTGAGTTCAGAAGCGTCAATTTTACAGATTTGAAAAGATGGTCGAAATCAATTATGACATCATCAGTGATGTCACAATTGACATTATCGGTTTTAAAATTACTGTCGTAGATGATGTTCGTGCCATTCGTGAGTTCAGAAGCGTCAATTTTACAGTTTTGAAAAGATGGTCAAAATCAATTATGACATCATCAGTGATGTCACAATTGACATTATCGGTTTTACAATTACTGTCGTAGATGATGTCCGTGCCATTCGTGAGTTCAGAAGCGTCAATTTTACAGATTTGAAAAGATGGTCGAATTCAATTATGACATCATCAGTGATGTCACAATTGACATTATCGGTTTTAAAATTACTGTCGTAGATGATGTCCGTGCCATTCGTGAGTTCAGAAGCGTCAATTTTACAGTTTTGAAAAGATGGTCAAAATCAATTATGACATCATCAGTGATGTCACAATTGACATTATCGGTTTTAAAATTACTGTCGTAGATGATGTCCGTGCCATCCGTGAGTTCAGAAGTGTCAATTTTACAGTTTCGAAAAGATGGTCAAAATCAATTACAGTATGACATCATCAGTGATGTCACAATTGACATTATCGGTTTTAAAATTACTGTCGTAGATGATGTTCGTGCCATTCGTGAGTTCAGAAGCGTCAATTTTACAGTTTTGAAAAGATGGTCGAAATCAATTATGACATCATCAGTGATGTCACAATTGACATTATCGGTTTTAAAATTACTGTCGTAGATGATGTTCGTGCCATTCGTGAGTTCAGAAGCGTCAATTTTACAGTTTTGAAAAGATGGTCGAAATCAATTATGACATCATCAGTGATGTCACAATTGACATTATTGGTTTTAAAATTACTGTCGCAGATGATGTCTGTGCCATTCGTGCGTTCAGAAGCGTCAATTTTACAGTTTTGAAAAGATGGTCGAAATCAATTATGACATCATCAGTGATGTCACAATTGACATTATCGGTTTTAAAATTACTGTCGTAGATGATGTCCGTGCCATCCGTGAGTTCAGAAGCGTCAATTTTACAGTTTTGAAAAGATGGTCAAAATCAATTATGACATCATCAGTGATGTCACAATTGACATTATCGCTTTTAAAATTACTGTCGTAGATGATGTCCGTGCCATCCGTGAGTTCAGAAGCGTCAATTTTACAGTTTTGAAAAGAAGGTCAAAATCAATTATGACATCATCAGTGATGTCACAATTGACATTATCGGTTTTAAAATTACTGTCGTAGATGATGTTCGTGCCATTCGTGAGTTCAGAAGCGTCAATTTTACAGTTTTGAAAAGATGGTCGAAATCAATTATGACATCATCAGTGATGTCACAATTGACATTATCGGTTTTAAAATTACTGTCGTAGATGATGTTCGTGCCATTCGTGAGTTCAGAAGCGTCAATTTTACAGTTTTGAAAAGATGGTCGAAATCAATTATGACATCATCAGTGATGTCACAATTGACATTATTGGTTTTAAAATAACTGTCGCAGATGATGTCTGTGCCATTCGTGCGTTCAGAAGCGTCAATTTTACAGTTTTGAAAAGATGGTCGAAATCAATTATGACATCATCAGTGATGTCACAATTGACATTATCGGTTTTAAAATTACTGTCGTAGATGATGTCCGTGCCATCCGTGAGTTCAGAAGCGTCAATTTTACAGTTTTGAAAAGATGGTCAAAATCAATTATGACATCATCAGTGATGTCACAATTGACATTATCGCTTTTAAAATTACTGTCGTAGATGATGTCCGTGCCATCCGTGAGTTCAGAAGCGTCAATTTTACAGTTTTGAAAAGAAGGTCAAAATCAATTATGACATCATCAGTGATGTCACAATTGACATTATCGGTTTTAAAATTACTGTCGTAGATGATGTTCGTGCCATCCGTGAGTTCAGAAGCGTAAACTTTACAGTTTTGAAAAGATGGTCAAAATCAATTATGACATCATCAGTGATGTCACAATTGACATTATCGGTTTTAAAATTACTGTCGTAGATGATGTTCGTGCCATTCGTGAGTTCAGAAGCGTCAATTTTACAGTTTTGAAAAGATGGTCGAAATCAATTATGACATCATCAGTGATGTCACAATTGACATTATTGGTTTTAAAATTACTGTCGTAGATGATGTCCGTGCCATTCGTGAGTTCAGAAGCGTCAATTTTACAGTTTTGAAAAGATGGTCGAAATCAATTATGACATCATCAGTGATGTCACAATTGACATTATTGGTTTTAAAATTACTGTCGTAGATGATGTCCGTGCCATTCGTGAGTTCAGAAGCGTCAATTTTACAGTTTTGAAAAGATGGTCGAAATCAATTATGACATCATCAGTGATGTCACAATTGACATTATCGGTTTTAAAATTACTGTCGTAGATGATGTCCGTGCCATTCGTGAGTTCAGAAGCGTCAATTTTACAGTTTTGAAAAGATAGTCAAAATCAATTATGACATCATCAGTGATGTCACAATTGACATTATCGGTTTTAAAATTACTGTCGTAGATGATGTTCGTGCCATCCGTGAGTTCAGAAGCGTAAACTTTACAGTTTTGAAAAGATGGTCAAAATCAATTATGACATCATCAGTGATGTCACAATTGACATTATCGGTTTTAAAATTACTGTCGTAGATGATGTCCGTGCCATCCGTGAGTTCAGAAGCGTCAATTTTACAGTTTTGAAAAGAAGGTCAAAATCAATTATGACATCATCAGTGATGTCACAATTGACATTATCGGTTTTAAAATTACTGTCGTAGATGATGTTCGTGCCATCCGTGAGTTCAGAAGCGTAAACTTTACAGTTTTGAAAAGATGGTCAAAATCAATTATGACATCATCAGTGATGTCACAATTGACATTATCGGTTTTAAAATTACTGTCGTAGATGATGTTCGTGCCATTCGTGAGTTCAGAAGCGTCAATTTTACAGTTTTGAAAAGATGGTCGAAATCAATTATGACATCATCAGTGATGTCACAATTGACATTATTGGTTTTAAAATTACTGTCGTAGATGATGTCCGTGCCATTCGTGAGTTCAGAAGCGTCAATTTTACAGTTTTGAAAAGATGGTCGAAATCAATTATGACATCATCAGTGATGTCACAATTGACATTTTGGTTTTAAAATTACTGTCGTAGATGATGTCCGTGCCATTCGCGAGTTCAGAAGCGTCAATTTTACAGTTTTGAAAAGATGGTCAAAATCAATTATGACATCATCAGTGATGTCACAATTGACATTATCGGTTTTAAAATTACTGTCGTAGATGATGTCCGTGCCATCCGTAAGTTCAGAAGTGTCAATTTTACAGTTTCGAAAAGATGGTCAAAATCAATTATGACATCATCAGTGATGTCACAATTGACATTATCGGCTTTAAAATTAGTCGTAGATGATGTCCGTGCCATTCGTGAGTTCAGAAGCGTCAATTTTACAGTTTTGAAAAGATGGTCGAAATCAATTATGACATCATCAGTGATGTCACAATTGACATTATTGGTTTTAAAATTACTGTCGTAGATGATGTCCGTGCCATTCGTGAGTTCAGAAGCGTCAATTTTACAGTTTTGAAAAGATGGTCGAAATCAATTATGACATCATCAGTGATGTCACAATTGACATTATCGGTTTTAAAATTACTGTCGTAGATGATGTCCGTGCCATTCGTGAGTTCAGAAGCGTCAATTTTACAGTTTTGAAAAGATAGTCAAAATCAATTATGACATCATCAGTGATGTCACAATTGACATTATCGGTTTTACAATTACTGTCGTAGATGATGTCCGTGCCATTCGTGAGTTCAGAAGCGTCAATTTTACAGATTTGAAAAGATGGTCGAAATCAATTATGACATCATCAGTGATGTCACAATTGACATTATCGGTTTTAAAATTACTGTCGTAGATGATGTTCGTGCCATTCGTGAGTTCAGAAGCGTCAATTTTACAGTTTTGAAAAGATGGTCGAAATCAATTATGACATCATCAGTGATGTCACAATTGACATTATCGGTTTTAAAATTACTGTCGTAGATGATGTCCGTGCCATTCGTGAGTTCAGAAGCGTCAATTTTACAGTTTTGAAAAGATAGTCAAAATCAATTATGACATCATCAGTGATGTCACAATTGACATTATCGGTTTTACAATTACTGTCGTAGATGATGTCCGTGCCATTCGTGAGTTCAGAAGCGTCAATTTTACAGATTTGAAAAGATGGTCGAAATCAATTATGACATCATCAGTGATGTCACAATTGACATTATCGGTTTTAAAATTACTGTCGTAGATGATGTCCGTGCCATTCGTGAGTTCAGAAGCGTCAATTTTACAGTTTTGAAAAGATGGTCAAAATCAATTATGACATCATCAGTGATGTCACAATTGACATTATCATTTTTAAAATTACTGTCGTAGATGATGTTCGTGCCATTCGTGAGTTCAGAAGCGTCAATTTTACAGTTTTGAAAAGATGGTCGAAATCAATTATGACATCATCAGTGATGTCACAATTGACATTATTGGTTTTAAAATTACTGTCGTAGATGATGTTCGTGCCATTCGTGAGTTCAGAAGCGTCAATTTTACAGTTTTGAAAAGATGGTCGAAATCAATTATGACATCATCAGTGATGTCACAATTGACATTATCGGTTTTAAAATTACTGTCGTAGATGATGTCCGTGCCATTCGTGAGTTCAGAAGCGTCAATTTTACAGTTTTGAAAAGATAGTCAAAATCAATTATGACATCATCAGTGATGTCACAATTGACATTATCGGTTTTAAAATTACTGTCGTAGATGATGTCCGTGCCATCCGTGAGTTCAGAAGTGTCAATTTTACAGTTTCGAAAAGATGGTCAAAATCAATTACAGTATGACATCATCAGTGATGTCACAATTGACATTATCGGTTTTAAAATTACTGTCGTAGATGATGTTCGTGCCATTCGTGAGTTCAGAAGCGTCAATTTTACAGTTTTGAAAAGATGGTCGAAATCAATTATGACATCATCAGTGATGTCACAATTGACATTATCGGTTTTAAAATTACTGTCGTAGATGATGTTCGTGCCATTCGTGAGTTCAGAAGCGTCAATTTTACAGTTTTGAAAAGATGGTCGAAATCAATTATGACATCATCAGTGATGTCACAATTGACATTATTGGTTTTAAAATTACTGTCGCAGATGATGTCTGTGCCATTCGTGCGTTCAGAAGCGTCAATTTTACAGTTTTGAAAAGATGGTCGAAATCAATTATGACATCATCAGTGATGTCACAATTGACATTATCGGTTTTAAAATTACTGTCGTAGATGATGTCCGTGCCATCCGTGAGTTCAGAAGCGTCAATTTTACAGTTTTGAAAAGATGGTCAAAATCAATTATGACATCATCAGTGATGTCACAATTGACATTATCGCTTTTAAAATTACTGTCGTAGATGATGTCCGTGCCATCCGTGAGTTCAGAAGCGTCAATTTTACAGTTTTGAAAAGAAGGTCAAAATCAATTATGACATCATCAGTGATGTCACAATTGACATTATCGGTTTTAAAATTTCTGTCGTAGATGATGTTCGTGCCATCCGTGAATTCAGAAGCGTAAACTTTACAGTTTTGAAAAGATGGTCAAAATCAATTATGACATCATCAGTGATGTCACAATTGACATTATCGGTTTTAAAATTACTGTCGTAGATGATGTTCGTGCAATTCGTGAGTTCAGAAGCGTCAATTTTACAGTTTTGAAAAGATGGTCGAAATCAATTATGACATCATCAGTGATGTCACAATTGACATTATCGGTTTTAAAATTACTGTCGTAGATGATGTCCGTGCCATTCGTGAGTTCAGAAGCGTCAATTTTACAGTTTTGAAAAGATGGTCAAAATCAATTATGACATCATCAGTGATGTCACAATTGACATTATCGGTTTTAAAATTACTGTCGTAGATGATGTCCGTGCCATCCGTAAGTTCAGAAGTGTCAATTTTACAGTTTCGAAAAGATGGTCAAAATCAATTATGACATCATCAGTGATGTCACAATTGACATAATCGGTTTTAAAATTACTGTCGTAGATGATGTCCGTGCCATTCGTGAGTTCAGAAGCGTAAATTTTACAGTTTCGAAAAGATGGTCAAAATCAATTATGACATCATCAGTGATGTCACAATTGACATTATCGGTTTTACAATTACTGTCGTAGATGATGTCCGTGCCATTCGTGAGTTCAGAAGCGTCAATTTTACAGTTTTGAAAAGATGGTCAAAATCAATTATGACATCATCAGTGATGTCACAATTGACATTATCAGTTTTAAAATTACTGTCGTAGATGATGTCCGTGCCATCCGTGAGTTCAGAAGTGTCAATTTTACAGTTTCGAAAAGATGGTCAAAATCAATTACAGTATGACATCATCAGTGATGTCACAATTGACATTATCGGTTTTAAAATTACTGTCGTAGATGATGTTCGTGCCATTCGTGAGTTCAGAAGCGTCAATTTTACAATTTTGAAAAGATGGTCGAAATCAATTATGACATCATCAGTGATGTCACAATTGACATTATCGGTTATAAAATTACTGTCGTAGATGATGTTCGTGCCATTCGTGAGTTCAGAAGCGTCAATTTTACAGTTTTGAAAAGATGGTCGAAATCAATTATGACATCATCAGTGATGTCACAATTGACATTATTGGTTTTAAAATTACTGTCGCAGATGATGTCTTTGCCATTCGTGCGTTCAGAAGCGTCAATTTTACAGTTTTGAAAAGATGGTCGAAATCAATTATGACATCATCAGTGATGTCACAATTGACATTATCGGTTTTAAAATTACTGTCGTAGATGATGTCCGTGCCATTCGTGAGTTCAGAAGCGTCAATTTTACAGTTTTGAAAAGATAGTCAAAATCAATTAGGACATCATCAGTGATGTCACAATTGACATTATCGGTTTTACAATTACTGTCGTAGATGATGTCCGTGCCATTCGTGAGTTCAGAAGCGTCAATTTTACAGATTTGAAAAGATGGTCGAAATCAATTATGACATCATCAGTGATGTCACAATTGACATTATCGGTTTTAAAATTACTGTCGTAGATGATGTCCGTGCCATCCGTGAGTTCAGAAGTGTCAATTTTACAGTTTCGAAAAGATGGTCAAAATCAATTATGACATCATCAGTGATGTCACAATTGACATTATCGATTTTAAAATTACTGTCATAGATGATGTCCGTGCCATTCGTGAGTTCAGAAGCGGCAATTTTACAGTTTTGAAAAGATGGTCGAAATCAATTATGACATCATCAGTGATGTCACAATTGACATTATCGGTTTTAAAATTACTGTCGTAGATGATGTCCGTGCCATTCGTGAGTTCAGAAGCGTCAATTTTACAGTTTTGAAAAGATGGTCGAAATCAATTATGACATCATCAGTGATGTCACAATTGACATTATCGGTTTTAAAATTACTGTCGTAGATGATGTCCGTGCCATCCGTGAGTTCAGAAGTGTCAATTTTACAGTTTCGAAAAGATGGTCAAAATCAATTATGACATCATCAGTGATGTCACAATTGACATTATTGATTTTAAAATTACTGTCGTAGATGATGTCCGTGCCATTCGTGAGTTCAGAAGCGTCAATTTTACAGTTTTGAAAAGATGGTCGAAATCAATTATGACATCATCAGTGATGTCACAATTGACATTATCGGTTTTAAAATTACTGTCGTAGATGATGTCCGTGCCATTCGTGAGTTCAGAAGCGTCAATTTTACAGTTTTGAAAAGATGGTCGAAATCAATTATGACATCATCAGTGATGTCACAATTGACATTATCGTTTTTAAAATTACTGTCGTAGATGATGTTCGTGCCATTCGTGAGTTCAGAAGCGTCAATTTTACAGTTTTGAAAAGATGGTCGAAATCAATTATGACATCATCAGTGATGTCACAATTGACATTATTGGTTTTAAAATTACTGTCGTAGATGATGTTCGTGCCATTCGTGAGTTCAGAAGCGTCAATTTTACAGTTTTGAAAAGATGGTCGAAATCAATTATGACATCATCAGTGATGTCACAATTGACATTATTGGTTTTAAAATAACTGTCGCAGATGATGTCTGTGCCATTCGTGCGTTCAGAAGCGTCAATTTTACAGTTTTGAAAAGATGGTCGAAATCAATTATGACATCATCAGTGATGTCACAATTGACATTATCGGTTTTAAAATTACTGTCGTAGATGATGTCCGTGCCATCCGTGAGTTCAGAAGCGTCAATTTTACAGTTTTGAAAAGATGGTCAAAATCAATTATGACATCATCAGTGATGTCACAATTGACATTATCGCTTTTAAAATTACTGTCGTAGATGATGTCCGTGCCATCCGTGAGTTCAGAAGCGTCAATTTTACAGTTTTGAAAAGAAGGTCAAAATCAATTATGACATCATCAGTGATGTCACAATTGACATTATCGGTTTTAAAATTACTGTCGTAGATGATGTTCGTGCCATCCGTGAGTTCAGAAGCGTAAACTTTACAGTTTTGAAAAGATGGTCAAAATCAATTATGACATCATCAGTGATGTCACAATTGACATTATCGGTTTTAAAATTACTGTCGTAGATGATGTTCGTGCCATTCGTGAGTTCAGAAGCGTCAATTTTACAGTTTTGAAAAGATGGTCGAAATCAATTATGACATCATCAGTGATGTCACAATTGACATTATTGGTTTTAAAATTACTGTCGTAGATGATGTCCGTGCCATTCGTGAGTTCAGAAGCGTCAATTTTACAGTTTTGAAAAGATGGTCGAAATCAATTATGACATCATCAGTGATGTCACAATTGACATTTTGGTTTTAAAATTACTGTCGTAGATGATGTCCGTGCCATTCGTGAGTTCAGAAGCGTCAATTTTACAGTTTTGAAAAGATGGTCAAAATCAATTATGACATCATCAGTGATGTCACAATTGACATTATCGGTTTTAAAATTACTGTCGTAGATGATGTCCGTGCCATCCGTAAGTTCAGAAGTGTCAATTTTACAGTTTCGAAAAGATGGTCAAAATCAATTATGACATCATCAGTGATGTCACAATTGACATTATCGGCTTTAAAATTAGTCGTAGATGATGTCCGTGCCATTCGTGAGTTCAGAAGCGTCAATTTTACAGTTTTGAAAAGATGGTCGAAATCAATTATGACATCATCAGTGATGTCACAATTGACATTATTGGTTTTAAAATTACTGTCGTAGATGATGTCCGTGCCATTCGTGAGTTCAGAAGCGTCAATTTTACAGTTTTGAAAAGATGGTCGAAATCAATTATGACATCATCAGTGATGTCACAATTGACATTATCGGTTTTAAAATTACTGTCGTAGATGATGTCCGTGCCATTCGTGAGTTCAGAAGCGTCAATTTTACAGTTTTGAAAAGATAGTCAAAATCAATTATGACATCATCAGTGATGTCACAATTGACATTATCGGTTTTACAATTACTGTCGTAGATGATGTCCGTGCCATTCGTGAGTTCAGAAGCGTCAATTTTACAGATTTGAAAAGATGGTCGAAATCAATTATGACATCATCAGTGATGTCACAATTGACATTATCGGTTTTAAAATTACTGTCGTAGATGATGTTCGTGCCATTCGTGAGTTCAGAAGCGTCAATTTTACAGTTTTGAAAAGATGGTCGAAATCAATTATGACATCATCAGTGATGTCACAATTGACATTATCGGTTTTAAAATTACTGTCGTAGATGATGTCCGTGCCATTCGTGAGTTCAGAAGCGTCAATTTTACAGTTTTGAAAAGATAGTCAAAATCAATTATGACATCATCAGTGATGTCACAATTGACATTATCGGTTTTACAATTACTGTCGTAGATGATGTCCGTGCCATTCGTGAGTTCAGAAGCGTCAATTTTACAGATTTGAAAAGATGGTCGAAATCAATTATGACATCATCAGTGATGTCACAATTGACATTATCGGTTTTAAAATTACTGTCGTAGATGATGTCCGTGCCATTCGTGAGTTCAGAAGCGTCAATTTTACAGTTTTGAAAAGATGGTCAAAATCAATTATGACATCATCAGTGATGTCACAATTGACATTATCATTTTTAAAATTACTGTCGTAGATGATGTTCGTGCCATTCGTGAGTTCAGAAGCGTCAATTTTACAGTTTTGAAAAGATGGTCGAAATCAATTATGACATCATCAGTGATGTCACAATTGACATTATTGGTTTTAAAATTACTGTCGTAGATGATGTTCGTGCCATTCGTGAGTTCAGAAGCGTCAATTTTACAGTTTTGAAAAGATGGTCGAAATCAATTATGACATCATCAGTGATGTCACAATTGACATTATCGGTTTTAAAATTACTGTCGTAGATGATGTCCGTGCCATTCGTGAGTTCAGAAGCGTCAATTTTACAGTTTTGAAAAGATAGTCAAAATCAATTATGACATCATCAGTGATGTCACAATTGACATTATCGGTTTTACAATTACTGTCGTAGATGATGTCCGTGCCATTCGTGAGTTCAGAAGCGTCAATTTAACAGATTTGAAAAGATGGTCGAAATCAATTATGACATCATCAGTGATGTCACAATTGACATTATCGGTTTTAAAATTACTGTCGTAGATGATGTCCGTGCCATCCGTGAGTTCAGAAGTGTCAATTTTACAGTTTCGAAAAGATGGTCAAAATCAATTATGACATCATCAGTGATGTCACAATTGACATTATCGATTTTAAAATTACTGTCATAGATGATGTCCGTGCCATTCGTGAGTTCAGAAGCGGCAATTTTACAGTTTTGAAAAGATGGTCGAAATCAATTATGACATCATCAGTGATGTCACAATTGACATTATCGGTTTTAAAATTACTGTCGTAGATGATGTCCGTGCCATTCGTGAGTTCAGAAGCGTCAATTTTACAGTTTTGAAAAGATGGTCGAAATCAATTATGACATCATCAGTGATGTCACAATTGACATTATCGTTTTTAAAATTACTGTCGTAGATGATGTTCGTGCCATTCGTGAGTTCAGAAGCGTCAATTTTACAGTTTTGAAAAGATGGTCGAAATCAATTATGACATCATCAGTGATGTCACAATTGACATTATTGGTTTTAAAATTACTGTCGTAGATGATGTTCGTGCCATTCGTGAGTTCAGAAGCGTCAATTTTACAGTTTTGAAAAGATGGTCGAAATCAATTATGACATCATCAGTGATGTCACAATTGACATTATTGGTTTTAAAATAACTGTCGCAGATGATGTCTGTGCCATTCGTGCGTTCAGAAGCGTCAATTTTACAGTTTTGAAAAGATGGTCGAAATCAATTATGACATCATCAGTGATGTCACAATTGACATTATCGGTTTTAAAATTACTGTCGTAGATGATGTCCGTGCCATCCGTGAGTTCAGAAGCGTCAATTTTACAGTTTTGAAAAGATGGTCAAAATCAATTATGACATCATCAGTGATGTCACAATTGACATTATCGCTTTTAAAATTACTGTCGTAGATGATGTCCGTGCCATCCGTGAGTTCAGAAGCGTCAATTTTACAGTTTTGAAAAGAAGGTCAAAATCAATTATGACATCATCAGTGATGTCACAATTGACATTATCGGTTTTAAAATTACTGTCGTAGATGATGTTCGTGCCATCCGTGAGTTCAGAAGCGTAAACTTTACAGTTTTGAAAAGATGGTCAAAATCAATTATGACATCATCAGTGATGTCACAATTGACATTATCGGTTTTAAAATTACTGTCGTAGATGATGTTCGTGCCATTCGTGAGTTCAGAAGCGTCAATTTTACAGTTTTGAAAAGATGGTCGAAATCAATTATGACATCATCAGTGATGTCACAATTGACATTATTGGTTTTAAAATTACTGTCGTAGATGATGTCCGTGCCATTCGTGAGTTCAGAAGCGTCAATTTTACAGTTTTGAAAAGATGGTCGAAATCAATTATGACATCATCAGTGATGTCACAATTGACATTTTGGTTTTAAAATTACTGTCGTAGATGATGTCCGTGCCATTCGTGAGTTCAGAAGCGTCAATTTTACAGTTTTGAAAAGATGGTCAAAATCAATTATGACATCATCAGTGATGTCACAATTGACATTATCGGTTTTAAAATTACTGTCGTAGATGATGTCCGTGCCATCCGTAAGTTCAGAAGTGTCAATTTTACAGTTTCGAAAAGATGGTCAAAATCAATTATGACATCATCAGTGATGTCACAATTGACATTATCGGCTTTAAAATTAGTCGTAGATGATGTCCGTGCCATTCGTGAGTTCAGAAGCGTCAATTTTACAGTTTTGAAAAGATGGTCGAAATCAATTATGACATCATCAGTGATGTCACAATTGACATTATTGGTTTTAAAATTACTGTCGTAGATGATGTCCGTGCCATTCGTGAGTTCAGAAGCGTCAATTTTACAGTTTTGAAAAGATGGTCGAAATCAATTATGACATCATCAGTGATGTCACAATTGACATTATCGGTTTTAAAATTACTGTCGTAGATGATGTCCGTGCCATTCGTGAGTTCAGAAGCGTCAATTTTACAGTTTTGAAAAGATAGTCAAAATCAATTATGACATCATCAGTGATGTCACAATTGACATTATCGGTTTTACAATTACTGTCGTAGATGATGTCCGTGCCATTCGTGAGTTCAGAAGCGTCAATTTTACAGATTTGAAAAGATGGTCGAAATCAATTATGACATCATCAGTGATGTCACAATTGACATTATCGGTTTTAAAATTACTGTCGTAGATGATGTTCGTGCCATTCGTGAGTTCAGAAGCGTCAATTTTACAGTTTTGAAAAGATGGTCGAAATCAATTATGACATCATCAGTGATGTCACAATTGACATTATCGGTTTTAAAATTACTGTCGTAGATGATGTCCGTGCCATTCGTGAGTTCAGAAGCGTCAATTTTACAGTTTTGAAAAGATAGTCAAAATCAATTATGACATCATCAGTGATGTCACAATTGACATTATCGGTTTTACAATTACTGTCGTAGATGATGTCCGTGCCATTCGTGAGTTCAGAAGCGTCAATTTTACAGATTTGAAAAGATGGTCGAAATCAATTATGACATCATCAGTGATGTCACAATTGACATTATCGGTTTTAAAATTACTGTCGTAGATGATGTCCGTGCCATTCGTGAGTTCAGAAGCGTCAATTTTACAGTTTTGAAAAGATGGTCAAAATCAATTATGACATCATCAGTGATGTCACAATTGACATTATCATTTTTAAAATTACTGTCGTAGATGATGTTCGTGCCATTCGTGAGTTCAGAAGCGTCAATTTTACAGTTTTGAAAAGATGGTCGAAATCAATTATGACATCATCAGTGATGTCACAATTGACATTATTGGTTTTAAAATTACTGTCGTAGATGATGTTCGTGCCATTCGTGAGTTCAGAAGCGTCAATTTTACAGTTTTGAAAAGATGGTCGAAATCAATTATGACATCATCAGTGATGTCACAATTGACATTATCGGTTTTAAAATTACTGTCGTAGATGATGTCCGTGCCATTCGTGAGTTCAGAAGCGTCAATTTTACAGTTTTGAAAAGATAGTCAAAATCAATTATGACATCATCAGTGATGTCACAATTGACATTATCGGTTTTACAATTACTGTCGTAGATGATGTCCGTGCCATTCGTGAGTTCAGAAGCGTCAATTTTACAGATTTGAAAAGATGGTCGAAATCAATTATGACATCATCAGTGATGTCACAATTGACATTATCGGTTTTAAAATTACTGTCGTAGATGATGTCCGTGCCATCCGTGAGTTCAGAAGTGTCAATTTTACAGTTTCGAAAAGATGGTCAAAATCAATTATGACATCATCAGTGATGTCACAATTGACATTATCGATTTTAAAATTACTGTCATAGATGATGTCCGTGCCATTCGTGAGTTCAGAAGCGGCAATTTTACAGTTTTGAAAAGATGGTCGAAATCAATTATGACATCATCAGTGATGTCACAATTGACATTATCGGTTTTAAAATTACTGTCGTAGATGATGTCCGTGCCATTCGTGAGTTCAGAAGCGTCAATTTTACAGTTTTGAAAAGATGGTCGAAATCAATTATGACATCATCAGTGATGTCACAATTGACATTATCGGTTTTAAAATTACTGTCGTAGATGATGTCCGTGCCATCCGTGAGTTCAGAAGTGTCAATTTTACAGTTTCGAAAAGATGGTCAAAATCAATTATGACATCATCAGTGATGTCACAATTGACATTATTGATTTTAAAATTACTGTCGTAGATGATGTCCGTGCCATTCGTGAGTTCAGAAGCGTCAATTTTACAGTTTTGAAAAGATGGTCGAAATCAATTATGACATCATCAGTGATGTCACAATTGACATTATCGGTTTTAAAATTACTGTCGTAGATGATGTCCGTGCCATTCGTGAGTTCAGAAGCGTCAATTTTACAGTTTTGAAAAGATGGTCGAAATCAATTATGACATCATCAGTGATGTCACAATTGACATTATCGTTTTTAAAATTACTGTCGTAGATGATGTTCGTGCCATTCGTGAGTTCAGAAGCGTCAATTTTACAGTTTTGAAAAGATGGTCGAAATCAATTATGACATCATCAGTGATGTCACAATTGACATTATTGGTTTTAAAATTACTGTCGTAGATGATGTTCGTGCCATTCGTGAGTTCAGAAGCGTCAATTTTACAGTTTTGAAAAGATGGTCGAAATCAATTATGACATCATCAGTGATGTCACAATTGACATTATTGGTTTTAAAATAACTGTCGCAGATGATGTCTGTGCCATTCGTGCGTTCAGAAGCGTCAATTTTACAGTTTTGAAAAGATGGTCGAAATCAATTATGACATCATCAGTGATGTCACAATTGACATTATCGGTTTTAAAATTACTGTCGTAGATGATGTCCGTGCCATCCGTGAGTTCAGAAGCGTCAATTTTACAGTTTTGAAAAGATGGTCAAAATCAATTATGACATCATCAGTGATGTCACAATTGACATTATCGCTTTTAAAATTACTGTCGTAGATGATGTCCGTGCCATCCGTGAGTTCAGAAGCGTCAATTTTACAGTTTTGAAAAGAAGGTCAAAATCAATTATGACATCATCAGTGATGTCACAATTGACATTATCGGTTTTAAAATTACTGTCGTAGATGATGTTCGTGCCATCCGTGAGTTCAGAAGCGTAAACTTTACAGTTTTGAAAAGATGGTCAAAATCAATTATGACATCATCAGTGATGTCACAATTGACATTATCGGTTTTAAAATTACTGTCGTAGATGATGTTCGTGCCATTCGTGAGTTCAGAAGCGTCAATTTTACAGTTTTGAAAAGATGGTCGAAATCAATTATGACATCATCAGTGATGTCACAATTGACATTATTGGTTTTAAAATTACTGTCGTAGATGATGTCCGTGCCATTCGTGAGTTCAGAAGCGTCAATTTTACAGTTTTGAAAAGATGGTCGAAATCAATTATGACATCATCAGTGATGTCACAATTGACATTTTGGTTTTAAAATTACTGTCGTAGATGATGTCCGTGCCATTCGTGAGTTCAGAAGCGTCAATTTTACAGTTTTGAAAAGATGGTCAAAATCAATTATGACATCATCAGTGATGTCACAATTGACATTATCGGTTTTAAAATTACTGTCGTAGATGATGTCCGTGCCATCCGTAAGTTCAGAAGTGTCAATTTTACAGTTTCGAAAAGATGGTCAAAATCAATTATGACATCATCAGTGATGTCACAATTGACATTATCGGCTTTAAAATTAGTCGTAGATGATGTCCGTGCCATTCGTGAGTTCAGAAGCGTCAATTTTACAGTTTTGAAAAGATGGTCGAAATCAATTATGACATCATCAGTGATGTCACAATTGACATTATTGGTTTTAAAATTACTGTCGTAGATGATGTCCGTGCCATTCGTGAGTTCAGAAGCGTCAATTTTACAGTTTTGAAAAGATGGTCGAAATCAATTATGACATCATCAGTGATGTCACAATTGACATTATCGGTTTTAAAATTACTGTCGTAGATGATGTCCGTGCCATTCGTGAGTTCAGAAGCGTCAATTTTACAGTTTTGAAAAGATAGTCAAAATCAATTATGACATCATCAGTGATGTCACAATTGACATTATCGGTTTTACAATTACTGTCGTAGATGATGTCCGTGCCATTCGTGAGTTCAGAAGCGTCAATTTTACAGATTTGAAAAGATGGTCGAAATCAATTATGACATCATCAGTGATGTCACAATTGACATTATCGGTTTTAAAATTACTGTCGTAGATGATGTTCGTGCCATTCGTGAGTTCAGAAGCGTCAATTTTACAGTTTTGAAAAGATGGTCGAAATCAATTATGACATCATCAGTGATGTCACAATTGACATTATCGGTTTTAAAATTACTGTCGTAGATGATGTCCGTGCCATTCGTGAGTTCAGAAGCGTCAATTTTACAGTTTTGAAAAGATAGTCAAAATCAATTATGACATCATCAGTGATGTCACAATTGACATTATCGGTTTTACAATTACTGTCGTAGATGATGTCCGTGCCATTCGTGAGTTCAGAAGCGTCAATTTTACAGTTTTGAAAAGATGGTCAAAATCAATTATGACATCATCAGTGATGTCACAATTGACATTATCATTTTTAAAATTACTGTCGTAGATGATGTTCGTGCCATTCGTGAGTTCAGAAGCGTCAATTTTACAGTTTTGAAAAGATGGTCGAAATCAATTATGACATCATCAGTGATGTCACAATTGACATTATTGGTTTTAAAATTACTGTCGTAGATGATGTTCGTGCCATTCGTGAGTTCAGAAGCGTCAATTTTACAGTTTTGAAAAGATGGTCAAAATCAATTATGACATCATCAGTGATGTCACAATTGACATTATCATTTTTAAAATTACTGTCGTAGATGATGTTCGTGCCATTCGTGAGTTCAGAAGCGTCAATTTTACAGTTTTGAAAAGATGGTCGAAATCAATTATGACATCATCAGTGATGTCACAATTGACATTATTGGTTTTAAAATTACTGTCGTAGATGATGTTCGTGCCATTCGTGAGTTCAGAAGCGTCAATTTTACAGTTTTGAAAAGATGGTCGAAATCAATTATGACATCATCAGTGATGTCACAATTGACATTATCGGTTTTAAAATTACTGTCGTAGATGATGTCCGTGCCATTCGTGAGTTCAGAAGCGTCAATTTTACAGTTTTGAAAAGATAGTCAAAATCAATTATGACATCATCAGTGATGTCACAATTGACATTATCGGTTTTAAAATTACTGTCGTAGATGATGTCCGTGCCATCCGTGAGTTCAGAAGTGTCAATTTTACAGTTTCGAAAAGATGGTCAAAATCAATTACAGTATGACATCATCAGTGATGTCACAATTGACATTATCGGTTTTAAAATTACTGTCGTAGATGATGTTCGTGCCATTCGTGAGTTCAGAAGCGTCAATTTTACAGTTTTGAAAAGATGGTCGAAATCAATTATGACATCATCAGTGATGTCACAATTGACATTATCGGTTTTAAAATTACTGTCGTAGATGATGTTCGTGCCATTCGTGAGTTCAGAAGCGTCAATTTTACAGTTTTGAAAAGATGGTCGAAATCAATTATGACATCATCAGTGATGTCACAATTGACATTATTGGTTTTAAAATTACTGTCGCAGATGATGTCTGTGCCATTCGTGCGTTCAGACGCGTCAATTTTACAGTTTTGAAAAGATGGTCGAAATCAATTATGACATCATCAGTGATGTCACAATTGACATTATCGGTTTTAAAATTACTGTCGTAGATGATGTCCGTGCCATCCGTGAGTTCAGAAGCGTCAATTTTACAGTTTTGAAAAGATGGTCAAAATCAATTATGACATCATCAGTGATGTCACAATTGACATTATCGCTTTTAAAATTACTGTCGTAGATGATGTCCGTGCCATCCGTGAGTTCAGAAGCGTCAATTTTACAGTTTTGAAAAGAAGGTCAAAATCAATTATGACATCATCAGTGATGTCACAATTGACATTATCGGTTTTAAAATTTCTGTCGTAGATGATGTTCGTGCCATCCGTGAATTCAGAAGCGTAAACTTTACAGTTTTGAAAAGATGGTCAAAATCAATTATGACATCATCAGTGATGTCACAATTGACATTATCGGTTTTAAAATTACTGTCGTAGATGATGTTCGTGCAATTCGTGAGTTCAGAAGCGTCAATTTTACAGTTTTGAAAAGATGGTCGAAATCAATTATGACATCATCAGTGATGTCACAATTGACATTATCGGTTTTAAAATTACTGTCGTAGATGATGTCCGTGCCATTCGTGAGTTCAGAAGCGTCAATTTTACAGTTTTGAAAAGATGGTCAAAATCAATTATGACATCATCAGTGATGTCACAATTGACATTATCGGTTTTAAAATTACTGTCGTAGATGATGTCCGTGCCATCCGTAAGTTCAGAAGTGTCAATTTTACAGTTTCGAAAAGATGGTCAAAATCAATTATGACATCATCAGTGATGTCACAATTGACATAATCGGTTTTAAAATTACTGTCGTAGATGATGTCCGTGCCATTCGTGAGTTCAGAAGCGTAAATTTTACAGTTTCGAAAAGATGGTCAAAATCAATTATGACATCATCAGTGATGTCACAATTGACATTATCGGTTTTACAATTACTGTCGTAGATGATGTCCGTGCCATTCGTGAGTTCAGAAGCGTCAATTTTACAGTTTTGAAAAGATGGTCAAAATCAATTATGACATCATCAGTGATGTCACAATTGACATTATCAGTTTTAAAATTACTGTCGTAGATGATGTCCGTGCCATCCGTGAGTTCAGAAGTGTCAATTTTACAGTTTCGAAAAGATGGTCAAAATCAATTACAGTATGACATCATCAGTGATGTCACAATTGACATTATCGGTTTTAAAATTACTGTCGTAGATGATGTTCGTGCCATTCGTGAGTTCAGAAGCGTCAATTTTACAATTTTGAAAAGATGGTCGAAATCAATTATGACATCATCAGTGATGTCACAATTGACATTATCGGTTATAAAATTACTGTCGTAGATGATGTTCGTGCCATTCGTGAGTTCAGAAGCGTCAATTTTACAGTTTTGAAAAGATGGTCGAAATCAAATATGACATCATCAGTGATGTCACAATTGACATTATTGGTTTTAAAATTACTGTCGCAGATGATGTCTTTGCCATTCGTGCGTTCAGAAGCGTCAATTTTACAGTTTTGAAAAGATGGTCGAAATCAATTATGACATCATCAGTGATGTCACAATTGACATTATCGGTTTTAAAATTACTGTCGTAGATGATGTCCGTGCCATTCGTGAGTTCAGAAGCGTCAATTTTACAGTTTTGAAAAGATAGTCAAAATCAATTATGACATCATCAGTGATGTCACAATTGACATTATCGGTTTTACAATTACTGTCGTAGATGATGTCCGTGCCATTCGTGAGTTCAGAAGCGTCAATTTTACAGATTTGAAAAGATGGTCGAAATCAATTATGACATCATCAGTGATGTCACAATTGACATTATCGGTTTTAAAATTACTGTCGTAGATGATGTCCGTGCCATCCGTGAGTTCAGAAGTGTCAATTTTACAGTTTCGAAAAGATGGTCAAAATCAATTATGACATCATCAGTGATGTCACAATTGACATTATCGATTTTAAAATTACTGTCATAGATGATGTCCGTGCCATTCGTGAGTTCAGAAGCGGCAATTTTACAGTTTTGAAAAGATGGTCGAAATCAATTATGACATCATCAGTGATGTCACAATTGACATTATCGGTTTTAAAATTACTGTCGTAGATGATGTCCGTGCCATTCGTGAGTTCAGAAGCGTCAATTTTACAGTTTTGAAAAGATGGTCGAAATCAATTATGACATCATCAGTGATGTCACAATTGACATTATCGGTTTTAAAATTATTGTCGTAGATGATGTCCGTGCCATCCGTGAGTTCAGAAGTGTCAATTTTACAGTTTCGAAAAGATGGTCAAAATCAATTATGACATCATCAGTGATGTCACAATTGACATTATCGATTTTAAAATTACTGTCGTAGATGATGTCCGTGCCATTCGTGAGTTCAGAAGCGTCAATTTTACAGTTTTGAAAAGATGGTCGAAATCAATTATGACATCATCAGTGATGTCACAATTGACATTATCGGTTTTAAAATTACTGTCGTAGATGATGTCCGTGCCATTCGTGAGTTCAGAAGCGTCAATTTTACAGTTTTGAAAAGATGGTCGAAATCAATTATGACATCATCAGTGATGTCACAATTGACATTATCGTTTTTAAAATTACTGTCGTAGATGATGTTCGTGCCATTCGTGAGTTCAGAAGCGTCAATTTTACAGTTTTGAAAAGATGGTCGAAATCAATTATGACATCATCAGTGATGTCACAATTGACATTATTGGTTTTAAAATTACTGTCGTAGATGATGTCCGTGCCATTCGTGAGTTCAGAAGCGTCAATTTTACAGTTTTGAAAAGATGGTCGAAATCAATTATGACATCATCAGTGATGTCACAATTGACATTATCGGTTTTAAAATTACTGTCGTAGATGATGTCCGTGCCATTCGTGAGTTCAGAAGCGTCAATTTTACAGTTTTGAAAAGATAGTCAAAATCAATTATGACATCATCAGTGATGTCACAATTGACATTATCGGTTTTACAATTACTGTCGTAGATGATGTCCGTGCCATTCGTGAGTTCAGAAGCGTCAATTTTACAGATTTGAAAAGATGGTCGAAATCAATTATGACATCATCAGTGATGTCACAATTGACATTATCGGTTTTAAAATTACTGTCGTAGATGATGTTCGTGCCATTCGTGAGTTCAGAAGCGTCAATTTTACAGTTTTGAAAAGATGGTCGAAATCAATTATGACATCATCAGTGATGTCACAATTGACATTATCGGTTTTAAAATTACTGTCGTAGATGATGTCCGTGCCATTCGTGAGTTCAGAAGCGTCAATTTTACAGTTTTGAAAAGATAGTCAAAATCAATTATGACATCATCAGTGATGTCACAATTGACATTATCGGTTTTACAATTACTGTCGTAGATGATGTCCGTGCCATTCGTGAGTTCAGAAGCGTCAATTTTACAGATTTGAAAAGATGGTCGAAATCATTTATGACATCATCAGTGATGTCACAATTGACATTATCGGTTTTAAAATTACTGTCGTAGATGATGTCCGTGCCATTCGTGAGTTCAGAAGCGTCAATTTTACAGTTTTGAAAAGATGGTCAAAATCAATTATGACATCATCAGTGATGTCACAATTGACATTATCGTTTTTAAAATTACTGTCGTAGATGATGTTCGTGCCATTCGTGAGTTCAGAAGCGTCAATTTTACAGTTTTGAAAAGATGGTCGAAATCAATTATGACATCATCAGTGATGTCACAATTGACATTATTGGTTTTAAAATTACTGTCGTAGATGATGTCCGTGCCATTCGTGAGTTCAGAAGCGTCAATTTTACAGTTTTGAAAAGATGGTCGAAATCAATTATGACATCATCAGTGATGTCACAATTGACATTATCGGTTTTAAAATTACTGTCGTAGATGATGTCCGTGCCATTCGTGAGTTCAGAAGCGTCAATTTTACAGTTTTGAAAAGATAGTCAAAATCAATTATGACATCATCAGTGATGTCACAATTGACATTATCGGTTTTACAATTACTGTCGTAGATGATGTCCGTGCCATTCGTGAGTTCAGAAGCGTCAATTTTACAGATTTGAAAAGATGGTCGAAATCAATTATGACATCATCAGTGATGTCACAATTGACATTATCGGTTTTAAAATTACTGTCGTAGATGATGTTCGTGCCATTCGTGAGTTCAGAAGCGTCAATTTTACAGTTTTGAAAAGATGGTCAAAATCAATTATGACATCATCAGTGATGTCACAATTGACATTATCGGTTTTACAATTACTGTCGTAGATGATGTCCGTGCCATTCGTGAGTTCAGAAGCGTAAATTTTACAGATTTGAAAAGATGGTCGAATTCAATTATGACATCATCAGTGATGTCACAATTGACATTATCGGTTTTAAAATTACTGTCGTAGATGATGTCCGTGCCATTCGTGAGTTCAGAAGCGTCAATTTTACAGTTTTGAAAAGATGGTCAAAATCAATTATGACATCATCAGTGATGTCACAATTGACATTATCGGTTTTAAAATTACTGTCGTAGATGATGTCCGTGCCATCCGTGAGTTCAGAAGTGTCAATTTTACAGTTTCGAAAAGATGGTCAAAATCAATTACAGTATGACATCATCAGTGATGTCACAATTGACATTATCGGTTTTAAAATTACTGTCGTAGATGATGTTCGTGCCATTCGTGAGTTCAGAAGCGTCAATTTTACAGTTTTGAAAAGATGGTCGAAATCAATTATGACATCATCAGTGATGTCACAATTGACATTATCGGTTTTAAAATTACTGTCGTAGATGATGTTCGTGCCATTCGTGAGTTCAGAAGCGTCAATTTTACAGTTTTGAAAAGATGGTCGAAATCAATTATGAAATCATCAGTGATGTCACAATTGACATTATTGGTTTTAAAATTACTGTCGCAGATGATGTCTGTGCCATTCGTGCGTTCAGAAGCGTCAATTTTACAGTTTTGAAAAGATGGTCGAAATCAATTATGACATCATCAGTGATGTCACAATTGACATTATCGGTTTTAAAATTACTGTCGTAGATGATGTCCGTGCCATCCGTGAGTTCAGAAGCGTCAATTTTACAGTTTTGAAAAGATGGTCAAAATCAATTATGACATCATCAGTGATGTCACAATTGACATTATCGCTTTTAAAATTACTGTCGTAGATGATGTCCGTGCCATCCGTGAGTTCAGAAGCGTCAATTTTACAGTTTTGAAAAGAAGGTCAAAATCAATTATGACATCATCAGTGATGTCACAATTGACATTATCGGTTTTAAAATTACTGTCGTAGATGATGTTCGTGCCATTCGTGAGTTCAGAAGCGTCAATTTTACAGTTTTGAAAAGATGGTCGAAATCAATTATGACATCATCAGTGATGTCACAATTGACATTATCGGTTTTAAAATTACTGTCGTAGATGATGTTCGTGCCATTCGTGAGTTCAGAAGCGTCAATTTTACAGTTTTGAAAAGATGGTCGAAATCAATTATGACATCATCAGTGATGTCACAATTGACATTATTGGTTTTAAAATTACTGTCGCAGATGATGTCTGTGCCATTCGTGCGTTCAGAAGCGTCAATTTTACAGTTTTGAAAAGATGGTCGAAATCAATTATGACATCATCAGTGATGTCACAATTGACATTATCGGTTTTAAAATTACTGTCGTAGATGATGTCCGTGCCATCCGTGAGTTCAGAAGCGTCAATTTTACAGTTTTGAAAAGATGGTCAAAATCAATTATGACATCATCAGTGATGTCACAATTGACATTATCGCTTTTAAAATTACTGTCGTAGATGATGTCCGTGCCATCCGTGAGTTCAGAAGCGTCAATTTTACAGTTTTGAAAAGAAGGTCAAAATCAATTATGACATCATCAGTGATGTCACAATTGACATTATCGGTTTTAAAATTACTGTCGTAGATGATGTTCGTGCCATCCGTGAGTTCAGAAGCGTAAACTTTACAGTTTTGAAAAGATGGTCAAAATCAATTATGACATCATCAGTGATGTCACAATTGACATTATCGGTTTTAAAATTACTGTCGTAGATGATGTTCGTGCCATTCGTGAGTTCAGAAGCGTCAATTTTACAGTTTTGAAAAGATGGTCGAAATCAATTATGACATCATCAGTGATGTCACAATTGACATTATTGGTTTTAAAATTACTGTCGTAGATGATGTCCGTGCCATTCGTGAGTTCAGAAGCGTAAATTTTACAGTTTTGAAAAGATGGTCGAAATCAATTATGACATCATCAGTGATGTCACAATTGACATTTTGGTTTTAAAATTACTGTCGTAGATGATGTCCGTGCCATTCGTGAGTTCAGAAGCGTCAATTTTACAGTTTTGAAAAGATGGTCAAAATCAATTATGACATCATCAGTGATGTCACAATTGACATTATCGGTTTTAAAATTACTGTCGTAGATGATGTCCGTGCCATCCGTAAGTTCAGAAGTGTCAATTTTACAGTTTCGAAAAGATGGTCAAAATCAATTATGACATCATCAGTGATGTCACAATTGACATTATCGGCTTTAAAATTAGTCGTAGATGATGTCCGTGCCATTCGTGAGTTCAGAAGCGTAAATTTTACAGTTTCGAAAAGATGGTCAAAATCAATTATGACATCATCAGTGATGTCACAATTGACATTATCGGTTTTACAATTACTGTCGTAGATGATATTCGTGCCATTCGTGAGTTCAGAAGCGTCAATTTTACAGTTTTGAAAAGATGGTCGAAATCAATTATGACATCATCAGTGATGTCACAATTGACATTATCGGTTTTACAATTACTGTCGTAGATGATGTCCGTGCCATTCGTGAGTTCAGAAGCGTCAATTTTACAGTTTTGAAAAGATGGTCGAAATCAATTATGACATCATCAGTGATGTCACAATTGACATTATCGGTTTTAAAATTACTGTCGTAGATGATGTTCGTGCCATTCGTGAGTTCAGAAGCGTCAATTTTACAGTTTTGAAAAGATGGTCGAAATCAATTATGACATCATCAGTGATGTCACAATTGACATTATTGGTTTTAAAATTACTGTCGTAGATGATGTCCGTGCCATTCGTGAGTTCAGAAGCGTCATTTTTACAGTTTTGAAAAGATGGTCGAAATCAATTATGACATCATCAGTGATGTCACAATTGACATTATCGGTTTTAAAATTACTGTCGTAGATGATGTCCGTGCCATTCGTGAGTTCAGAAGCGTCAATTTTACAGTTTTGAAAAGATGTCAAAATCAATTATGACATCATCAGTGATGTCACAATTGACATTATCGGTTTTAAAATTACTGTCGTAGATGATGTCCGTGCCATCCGTGAGTTCAGAATCGTCAAATTTACAGTTTCGAAAAGATGGTCGAAATCAATTATGACATCATCAGTGATGTCACAATTGACATTATCGGTTTTAAAATTACTGTCGTAGATCATGTCCATGCCATCCGTGAGTTCAGAAGCATAAATTTTACAGTTTTGAAAAGATGGTTAAAATCAATTATGACATCATCAGTGATGTCACAATTGACATTATCGATTTTAAAATTACTGTCGTAGATGATGTCCGTGCCATTCGTGAGTTCAGAAGCGTCAATTTTACAGTTTCGAAAAGATGGTCGAAATCAATTATGACATCATCAGTGATGTCACAATTGACATTATCGGTTTTAAAATTACTGTCGCAGATGATGTCCGTGCCATTCGTGAGTTCAGAAGCGTCAATTATACAGTTTTGAAAAGATGGTCGAAATCAATTATGACATCATCAGTGATGTCACAATTGACATTATCGGTTTTAAAATTACTGTCGTAGATGATGTTCATGCCATTCGTGAGTTCAGAAGCGTCAATTTTACAGTTTTGAAAAGATGGTCGAAATCAATTATGACATCATCAGTGATGTCACAATTGACATTATCGGTTTTAAAATTACTGTCGTAGATGATGTCCGTGCCATTCGTGAGTTCAGAAGCGTCAATTTTATAGTTTTGAAAAGATGGTCGAAATCAATTATGACATCATCAGTGATGTCACAATTGACATTATCGGTTTTAAAATTACTGTCGTAGATGATGTTCGTGCCATTCGTGAGTTCAGAAGCGTCAATTTTACAGTTTTGAAAAGATGGTCGAAATCAATTATGACATCATCAGTGATGTCACAATTGACATTATCGGTTTTACAATTACTGTCGTAGATGATGTCCGTGCCATTCGTGAGTTCAGAAGCGTAAATTTTACAGTTTTGAAAAGATGGTCGAAATCAATTATGACATCATCAGTGATGTCACAATTGACATTATCGGTTTTAAAATTACTGTCGTAGATGATGTTCGTGCCATTCGTGAGTTCAGAAGCGTCAATTTTACAGTTTTGAAAAGATGGTCGAAATCAATTATGACATCATCAGTGATGTCACAATTGACATTATTGGTTTTAAAATTACTGTCGTAGATAATGTCCGTGCCATTCGTGAGTTCAGAAGCGTCATTTTTACAGTTTTGAAAAGATGGTCGAAATCAATTATGACATCATCAGTGATGTCACAATTGACATTATCGGTTTTACAATTACTGTCGTAGATGATGTTCGTGCCATTCATGAGTTCAGAAGCGTCAATTTTACAGTTTTGAAAAGATGGTCGAAATCAATTATGACATCATCAGTGATGTCACAATTGACATTATCGGTTTTACAATTACTGTCGTAGATGATGTCCGTGCCATTCGTGAGTTCAGAAGCGTCAATTTTACAGTTTTGAACAGATGGTCGAAATCAATTATGACATCATCAGTGATGTCACAATTGACATTATCGGTTTTAAAATTACTGTCGTAGATGATGTTCGTGCCATTCGTGAGTTCAGAAGCGTCAATTTTACAGTTTTGAAAAGATGGTCGAAATCAATTATGACATCATCAGTGATGTCACAATTGACATTATTGGTTTTAAAATTACTGTCGTAGATGATGTCCGTGCCATTCGTGAGTTCAGAAGCGTCATTTTTACAGTTTTGAAAAGATGGTCGAAATCAATTATGACATCATCAGTGATGTCACAATTGACATTATCGGTTTTAAAATTACTGTCGTAGATGATGTCCGTGCCATTCGTGAGTTCAGAAGCGTCATTTTTACAGTTTTGAAAAGATGGTCGAAATCAATTATGACATCATCAGTGATGTCACAATTGACATTATCGGTTTTACAATTACTGTCGTAGATGATGTCCGTGCCATTCGTGAGTTCAGAAGCGTCAATTTTACAGTTTTGAACAGATGGTCGAAATCAATTATGACATCATCAGTGATGTCACAATTGACATTATCGGTTTTAAAATTACTGTCGTAGATGATGTTCGTGCCATTCGTGAGTTCAGAAGCGTCAATTTTACAGTTTTGAAAAGATGGTTCGAAATCAATTATGACATCATCAGTGATGTCACAATTGACATTATTGGTTTTAAAATTACTGTCGTAGATGATGTCCGTGCCATTCGTGAGTTCAGAAGCGTCATTTTTACAGTTTTGAAAAGATGGTCGAAATCAATTATGACATCATCAGTGATGTCACAATTGACATTATCGGTTTTAAAATTACTGTCGTAGATGATGTCCGTGCCATTCGTGAGTTCAGAAGCGTCAATTTTACAGTTTTGAAAAGATGGTCAAAATCAATTATGACATCATCAGTGATGTCACAATTGACATTTATCGGTTTTAAAATTACTGTCGTAGATGATGTCCGTGCCATCCTTGAGTTCAGAAGTGTCATTTTTACAGTTTCGAAAAGGTGGTCAAAATCAATTACAGTATGACATCATCAGTGATGTCACAATTGACATTATCGGTTTTAAAATTACTGTCGTAGATGATGTTCGTGCCAGTCATGAGTTCAGAAGCGTCAATTTTACAGTTTTGAAAAGATGGTCGAAATCAATTATGACATCATCAGTGATGTCACAATTGACATTATCGGTTTTAAAATTACTGTCGTAGATGATGTTCGTGCCATTCGTGAGTTCAGAAGCGTCAATTTTACAGTTTTGAAAAGATGGTCGAAATCAATTATGACATCATCAGTGATGTCACAATTGACATTATTGGTTTTAAAATTACTGTCGTAGATGATGTCCGTGCCATTCGTGAGTTCAGAAGCGTCAATTTTACAGTTTTGAAAAGATGGTCGAAATCAATTATGACATCATCAGTGATGTCACAATTGACATTATCGGTTTTAAAATTACTGTCGTAGATGATGTCCGTGCCATTCGTGAGTTCAGAAGCGTCAATTTTACAGTTTTGAAAAGATGGTCAAAATCAATTATGACATCATCAGTGATGTCACAATTGACATTATCGGTTTTACAATTACTGTCGTAGATGATGTCCGTGCCATTCGTGAGTTCAGAAGCGTCAATTTTACAGTTTTGAAAAGATGGTCGAAATCAATTATGACATCATCAGTGATGTCACAATTGACATTATCGGTTTTAAAATTACTGTCGTAGATGATGTTCGTGCCATTCGTGAGTTCAGAAGCGTCAATTTTACAGTTTTGAAAAGATGGTCGAAATCAATTATGACATCATCAGTGATGTCACAATTGACATTATCGGTTTTACAATTACTGTCGTAGATGATGTCCGTGCCATTCGTGAGTTCAGAAGCGTCAATTTTACAGTTTTGAAAAGATGGTCGAAATCAATTATGACATCATGCATAGGCGAATCTAGGGGGTGGTCCGGGGGTGCACAGGACCACCCATTAGCCCATTTTATAGCTGAGGGCTGGGGCTTTCCAACAAGCCCAGCCCCGTGTCTCTAGCCCCCTGGGAACCGGAGATACTGCCAGGCAAAGCTGGAACGTTTTCCCTATAGGATAAAATGGGACCCGCTAATTCCGATCCCCACCCAGTTCCAACGGCTGCCAGTTCCCCCTTCGGCATCACTGAAGCTCAAGGTTGATCTCAGTCAAACCCAAATCGCTGGGCCTTCAATCTGATACCAGGCTGGATCCATATGGGTTAATTGGTTCCAGGGATATTGAAGTTAAACCATTTTTTGTTCATTTCTTAAATGTAATTTCATGAATGTTTATGTTCTTTAAAGGGCAGATTTCTCTGGAACCAAACAGCCCAGTTTCACGGGACCAACTCAAAAGTTCTTCAATATGATACTGGTGTCATGTAAATGGGTCAGTTGGTTCCAAAGATATAGCTGGTTGGTTAAAGGGGGGGTAGGGAGTGGTTTTCTCTCCCCCTCACACCAGAAAATGCAGGTTGGTGTATAAGGGGTCAGCCTGGGAATGTCCCTGCATGATCCTGGGACCATATTCCCGGGTAAATCCCTGCATTTTCTTTTGTGAAAGGGGTATTATTTCAAATAGCCGTGGCCTGCAGTGCTCTGAATACAGCCGGGCAGCCCCCTGCCCAGCTGTCAATGACTGTCACCCCTGCAGCTTCTGCTCCAATTCTTCTCCCCACTTTCACCTCAGCCCGCCCCCCCTTTAATCATGTGGTGCCGGCACCCGGCGTGCTCCCCCGACGTCACGCACAACAATAGCGCGCACAATATTTCAAATGTCCACTCGGCTAGAGGGGACACCAGGAGGGGAGTGGGAGCGTGCTCTGCGCTGCGCTCTGCTCCTCTCCCCATAGAAGCAGCTGCACCGCTCTCCATCTCTCCCTGCAGCAGCAGCGAAGGCTCATAAAAAAATTTACAGTAAGTGGCACTTTGGGGGGGCATTGCTTAAGGGATGCTACAAGTTGCGGTATGTGGAGGCATTATGCATAATGTGTGGCTTAATATGTAAGGGGCATTACGGTGTGCAGCATCATGTGTAAGGGGCATTATGTGAGCAGCATCATGTGTAAGGGGCATTATGTGTGCAGCATCATGTGTAAGGGACATTATGTGAGCAGCGTCATGTGTAAGGGACATTACGAGTGCAGCATCATGTGTAATGGGTACTATGGTGTTCGGCATCATGTGTAATGGGTACTATGGTGTGCGGCATCATGTGTAATGGGTACTATGGTGTGCGGCATCATGTTTAATGGGTACTATGGTGTGCGGCATCCTGTGTAATGGGTACTATGGTGCCATCAAGCAAGAACCCCCTAGCAATGAGCATGTAGGTAAGCTGCACTTATGTGGCAAATATGTAATGGGCATTACATTTTGTTATATAGTATGTAATGGGCATCATGATGTGTGGCACAATGTGTAATGGGCATTACGGTGTGTGGCTTTATGTGTAATGGGTATTACGGAGTTTGCTAAAATGTGTAATGGGCATTACTGTGTATGGTCTAAAGTGTAATACCACACCCCTTTTGTGATGCCACGCCTCCTTCCCGTGAGGCCACGCCCTCTTTTTGGCAAAGGTCCCCCTACTTTTATATCTAGATCTGGGACCACCCATTACCATAATTCTAGATTCGCCTATGATCATCAGTGATGTCACAATTGACATTATCGGTTTTAAAATTACTGTCGTAGATGATGTTCGTGCCATTCGTGAGTTCAGAAGCGTCAATTTTACAGTTTTGAAAAGATGGTCGAAATCAATTATGACATCATCAGTGATGTCACAATTGACATTATTGGTTTTAAAATTACTGTCGTAGATGATGTCCGTGCCATTCGTGAGTTCAGAAGCGTCAATTTTACAGTTTTGAAAAGATGGTCGAAATCAATTATGACATCATCAGTGATGTCACAATTGACATTATTGGTTTTAAAATTACTGTCGTAGATGATGTCCGTGCCATTCGTGAGTTCAGAAGCGTCAATTTTACAGTTTTGAAAAGATGGTCGAAATCAATTATGACATCATCAGTGATGTCACAATTGACATTATCGGTTTTAAAATTACTGTCGTAGATGATGTCCGTGCCATTCGTGAGTTCAGAAGCGTCAATTTTACAGTTTTGAAAAGATGGTCAAAATCAATTATGACATCATCAGTGATGTCACAATTGACATTATCGGTTTTACAATTACTGTCGTAGATGATGTCCGTGCCATTCGTGAGTTCAGAAGCGTCAATTTTACAGTTTTGAAAAGATGGTCGAAATCAATTATGACATCATCAGTGATGTCACAATTGACATTATCGGTTTTAAAATTACTGTCGTAGATGATGTTCGTGCCATTCGTGAGTTCAGAAGCGTCAATTTTACAGTTTTGAAAAGATGGTCGAAATCAATTATGACATCATCAGTGATGTCACAATTGACATTATCGGTTTTAAAATTACTGTCGTAGATGATGTTCGTGCCATTCAGAAGCGTCAATTTTACAGTTTTGAAAAGATGGTCGAAATCAATTATGACATCATCAGTAATGTCACAATTGACATTATTGGTTTTAAAATTACTGTCGTAGATGATGTCCGTGCCATTCGTGAGTTCAGAAGCGTCATTTTTACAGTTTTGAAAAGATGGTCGAAATCAATTATGACATCATCAGTGATGTCACAATTGACATTATCGGTTTTAAAATTACTGTCGTAGATGATGTCCGTGCCATTCGTGAGTTCAGAAGCGTCAATTTTACAGTTTTGAAAAGATGGTCAAAATCAATTATGACATCATCAGTGATGTCACAATTGACATTTATCGGTTTTAAAATTACTGTCGTAGATGATGTCCGTGCCATCCGTGAGTTCAGAAGTGTCATTTTTACAGTTTCGAAAAGGTGGTCAAAATCAATTACAGTATGACATCATCAGTGATGTCACAATTGACATTATCGGTTTTAAAATTTCTGTCGTAGATGATGTTCGTGCCATTCATGAGTTCAGAAGCGTCAATTTTACAGTTTTGAAAAGATGGTCGAAATCAATTATGACATCATCAGTGATGTCACAATTGACATTATCGGTTTTAAAATTACTGTCGTAGATGATGTCCGTGCCATTCGTGAGTTCAGAAGCGTCAATTTTACAGTTTTGAAAAGATGGTCGAAATCAATTATGACATCATCAGTGATGTCACAATTGACATTATTGGTTTTAAAATTACTGTCGTAGATGATGTCCATGCCATTCGTGAGTTCAGAAGCGTCAATTTTACAGTTTTGAAAAGATGGTCGAAATCAATTATGACATCATCAGTGATGTCACAATTGACATTATCGGTTTTAAAATTACTGTCGTAGATGATGTCCGTGCCATTCGTGAGTTCAGAAGCGTCATTTTTACAGTTTTGAAAAGATGGTCAAAATCAATTATGACATCATCAGTGATGTCACAATTGACATTATCGGTTTTAAAATTACTGTCGTAGATGATGTCCGTGCAATTCGTGAGTTCAGAAGCGTCAATTTTACAGTTTTGAAAAGATGGTCAAAATCAATTATGACATCATCAGTGATGTCACAATTGACATTATCGGTTTTAAAATTACTGTCGTAGATGATGTCCGTGCCATCCGTGAGTTCAGAAGTGTCAATTTTACAGTTTCGAAAAGATGGTCAAAATCAATTACAGTATGACATCATCAGTGATGTCACAATTGACATTATCGGTTTTAAAATTACTGTCGTAGATGATGTTCGTGCCATTCGTGAGTTCAGAAGCGTCAATTTTACAGTTTTGAAAAGATGGTCGAAATCAATTATGACATCATCAGTGATGTCACAATTGACATTATCGGTTTTAAAATTACTGTCGTAGATGATGTCCGTGCCATCCGTGAGTTCAGAAGCGTCAATTTTACAGTTTTGAAAAGATGGTCAAAATCAATTATGACATCATCAGTGATGTCACAATTGACATTATCGGTTTTAAAATTACTGTCGTAGATGATGTCCGTGCCATCCGTGAGTTCAGAAGCGTCAATTTTACAGTTTTGAAAAGAAGGTCAAAATCAATTATGACATCATCAGTGATGTCACAATTGACATTATTGGCTTTAAAATTACTGTCGTAGATGATGTTCGTGCCATCCGTGAGTTCAGAAGCGTAAATTTTACAGTTTTGAAAAGATGGTCAAAATCAATTATGACATCATCAGTGATGTCACAATTGACATTATCGGTTTTAAAATTACTGTCGTAGATGATGTCCGTTCCATCCGTGAGTTCAGAAGCGTCAATTTTACCGTTTAGAAAAGATGGTCAAAATCAATTATGACATCATCAGTGATGTCACAATTGACATTATTGGTTTTAAAATTACTGTCGTAGATGATGTCCGTGCCATTCGTGAGTTCAGAAGCGTCAATTTTACAGTTTTGAAAGATGGTCAAAATCAATTATGACATCATCAGTGATGTCACAATTGACATTATCGGTTTTAAAATTACTGTCGTAGATGATGTCCGTGCCATCCGTGAGTTTAGAAGCGTAAATTTTACAGTTTTGAAAAGATGGTCAAAATCAATTATGACATCATCAGTGATGTCACAATTGACATTATCGGTTTTAAAATTACTGTCGTAGATGATGTCCGTGCCATCCGTGAGTTCAGAAGTGTCAATTTTACAGTTTTGAAAAGATGGTCAAAATCAATTACAGTATGACATCATCAGTGATGTCACAATTGACATTATCGGTTTTAAAATTACTGTCGTAGATGATGTCTGTGCCATTCGTGCGTTCAGAAGCGTCAATTTTACAGTTTTGAAAAGATGGTCGAAATCAATTATGACATCATCAGTGATGTCACAATTGACATTATCGGTTTTAAAATTACTGTCGTAGATGATGTCCGTGCCATCCGTGAGTTCAGAAGCGTCAATTTTACAGTTTTGAAAAGATGGTCAAAATCAATTATGACATCATCAGTGATGTCACAATTGACATTATCGCTTTTAAAATTACTGTCGTAGATGATGTCCGTGCCATCCGTGAGTTCAGAAGCGTCAATTTTACAGTTTTGAAAAGAAGGTCAAAATCAATTATGACATCATCAGTGATGTCACAATTGACATTATCGGTTTTAAAATTACTGTCGTAGATGATGTTCGTGCCATCCGTGAGTTCAGAAGCGTAAATTTTACAGTTTTGAAAAGATGGTCAAAATCAATTATGACATCATCAGTGATGTCACAATTGACATTATCGGTTTTCAAATTACTGTCGTAGATGATGTTCGTGCCATTCGTGAGTTCAGAAGCATCAATTTTACAGTTTTGAAAAGATGGTCGAAATCAATTATGACATCATCAGTGATGTCACAATTGACATTATTGGTTTTAAAATTACTGTCGTAGATGATGTCCGTGCCATCCGTGAGTTCAGAAGTGTCAATTTTACAGTTTCGAAAAGATGGTCAAAATCAATTATGACATCATCAGTGATGTCACAATTGACATTATCGGTTTTAAAATTACTGTCGTAGATGATGTCCGTGCCATTCGTGAGTTCAGAAGCGTCAATTTTACAGTTTCGAAAAGATGGTCAAAATCAATTATGACATCATCAGTGATGTCACAATTGACATTATCGGTTTTACAATTACTGTCGTAGATGATATTCGTGCCATTCGTGAGTTCAGAAGCATCAATTTTACAGTTTTAAAAAAAAATGGTCGAAATCAATTATGACATCATCAGTGATGTCACAATTGACATTATCGGTTTTCAAATTACTGTCGTAGATGATGTTCGTGCCATTCGTGAGTTCAGAAGCATCAATTTTACAGTTTTGAAAAGATGGTCGAAATCAATTATGACATCATCAGTGATGTCACAATTGACATTATCGGTTTTAAAATTACTGTCGTAGATGATGTCCGTGCCATCCGTGAGTTCAGAAGTGTCAATTTTACAGTTTCGAAAAGATGGTCAAAATCAATTATGACATCATCAGTGATGTCACAATTGACATTATCGGTTTTAAAATTACTGTCGTAGATGATGTCCGTGCCATTCGTGAGTTCAGAAGCGTCAATTTTACAGTTTCGAAAAGATGGTCAAAATCAATTATGACATCATCAGTGATGTCACAATTGACATTATCGGTTTTACAATTACTGTCGTAGATGATGTCCGTGCCATCCGTGAGTTCAGAAGTGTCAATTTTACAGTTTCGAAAAGATGGTCAAAATCATGGCATCGGTCGTGCCATTCATGGTCAAAATCATGGCATCGGTCGTGCCATTCGTGAGTTCAGAAGCGTCAATTTTACAGTTTTGAAAAGATGGTCGAAATCAATTATGACATCATCAGTGATGTCACAATTGACATTATCGGTTTTACAATTACTGTCGTAGATGATGTCCGTGCCATCCGTGAGTTCAGAAGTGTCAATTTTACAGTTTCGAAAAGATGGTCAAAATCATGGCATCGGTCGTGCCATTCATGGTCAAAATCATGGCATCGGTCGTGCCATTCGTGAGTTCAGAAGCGTCAATTTTACAGTTTTGAAAAGATGGTCGAAATCAATTATGACATCATCAGTGATGTCACAATTGATGGTCAATTATGACATCATCAGTGATGGTCAATTATGACATCATCAGTGATGTCACAATTGACATTATCGGTTTTACAATTACTGTCGTAGATGATATTCGTGCCATTCGTGAGTTCAGAAGCATCAATTTTACAGTTTCGAAAAGATGGTCAAAATCAATTATGACATCATCAGTGATGTCACAATTGACATTATCGGTTTTAAAATTACTGTCGTAGATGATGTTCGTGCCATTCGTGAGTTCAGAAGCGTCAATTTTACAGTTTTGAAAAGATGGTCGAAATCAATTATGACATCATCAGTGATGTCACAATTGACATTATTGGTTTTAAAATTACTGTTGTAGATGATGTCCGTGCCATTCGTGAGTTCAGAAGCGTCATTTTTACAGTTTTGAAAAGATGGTCGAAATCAATTATGACATCATCAGTGATGTCACAATTGACATTATCGGTTTTAAAATTACTGTCGTAGATGATGTTCGTGCCATCCGTGAGTTCAGAAGCGTAAATTTTACAGTTTTGAAAAGATGGTCAAAATCAATTATGACATCATCAGTGATGTCACAATTGACATTATCGGTTTTAAAATTACTGTCGTAGATGATGTTCGTGCCATTCGTGAGTTCAGAAGCATCAATTTTACAGTTTCGAAAAGATGGTCAAAATCAATTATGACATCATCAGTGATGTCACAATTGACATTATCGGTTTTAAAATTACTGTCGTAGATGATGTTCGTGCCATTCGTGAGTTCAGAAGCGTCAATTTTACAGTTTTGAACAGATGGTCGAAATCAATTATGACATCATCAGTGATGTCACAATTGACATTATTGGTTTTAAAATTACTGTCGTAGATGATGTCCGTGCCATCCGTGAGTTCAGAAGCGTCAATTTTACAGTTTTTAAAAGATGGTCAAAATCAATTATGACATCATCAGTGATGTCACAATTGACATTATCGGTTTTAAAATTACTGTCGTAGATGATGTCCGTGCCATTCGTGAGTTCAGAAGCGTCAATTTTACAGTTTTAAAAAGATGGTCAAAATCAATTATGACATCATCAGTGATGTCACAATTGACATTATCGCTTTTAAAATTACTGTCGTAGATGATGTCCGTGCCATCCGTGAGTTCAGAAGCGTCAATTTTACAGTTTTGAAAAGAAGGTCAAAATCAATTATGACATCATCAGTGATGTCACAATTGACATTATCGGTTTTAAAATTACTGTCGTAGATGATGTTCGTGCCATCCGTGAGTTCAGAAGCGTAAATTTTACAGTTTTGAAAAGATGGTCAAAATCAATTATGACATCATCAGTGATGTCACAATTGACATTATCGGTTTTCAAATTACTGTCGTAGATGATGTTCGTGCCATTCGTGAGTTCAGAAGCATCAATTTTACAGTATTGAAAAGATGGTCGAAATCAATTATGACATCATCAGTGATGTCACAATTGACATTATTGGTTTTAAAATTACTGTCGTAGATGATGTCCGTGCCATCCGTGAGTTCAGAAGTGTCAATTTTACAGTTTCGAAAAGATGGTCAAAATCAATTATGACATCATCAGTGATGTCACAATTGACATTATCGGTTTTAAAATTACTGTCGTAGATGATGTCCGTGCCATTCGTGAGTTCAGAAGCGTCAATTTTACAGTTTCGAAAAGATGGTCAAAATCAATTATGACATCATCAGTGATGTCACAATTGACATTATCGGTTTTACAATTACTGTCGTAGATGATATTCGTGCCATTCGTGAGTTCAGAAGCATCAATTTTACAGTTTTGAAAAGATGGTCGAAATCAATTATGACATCATCAGTGATGTCACAATTGACATTATCGGTTTTCAAATTACTGTCGTAGATGATGTTCGTGCCATTCGTGAGTTCAGAAGCATCAATTTTACAGTTTTGAAAAGATGGTCGAAATCAATTATGACATCATCAGTGATGTCACAATTGACATTATCGGTTTTAAAATTACTGTCGTAGATGATGTCCGTGCCATCCGTGAGTTCAGAAGTGTCAATTTTACAGTTTCGAAAAGATGGTCAAAATCAATTATGACATCATCAGTGATGTCACAATTGACATTATCGGTTTTAAAATTACTGTCGTAGATGATGTTCGTGCCATTCGTGAGTTCAGAAGCGTCAATTTTACAGTTTCGAAAAGATGGTCAAAATCAATTATGACATCATCAGTGATGTCACAATTGACATTATCGGTTTTACAATTACTGTCGTAGATGATATTCGTGCCATTTGTGAGTTCAGAAGCGTCAATTTTACAGTTTTGAAAAGATGGTCGAAATCAATTATGACATCATCAGTGATGTCACAATTGACATTATCGGTTTTACAATTACTGTCGTAGATGATGTCCGTGCCATCCGTGAGTTCAGAAGTGTCAATTTTACAGTTTCGAAAAGATGGTCAAAATCAATTATGACATCATCAGTGATGTCACAATTGACATTATCGGTTTTACAATTACTGTCGTAGATGATATTCGTGCCATTCGTGAGTTCAGAAGCGTCAATTTTACAGTTTTGAAAAGATGGTCGAAATCAATTATGACATCATCAGTGATGTCACAATTGACATTATCGGTTTTACAATTACTGTCGTAGATGATATTCGTGCCATTCGTGAGTTCAGAAGCGTCAATTTTACAGTTTTGAAAAGATGGTCGAAATCAATTATGACATCATCAGTGATGTCACAATTGACATTATCGGTTTTACAATTACTGTCGTAGATGATATTCGTGCCATTCGTGAGTTCAGAAGCGTCAATTTTACAGTTTTGAAAAGATGGTCGAAATCAATTATGACATCATCAGTGATGTCACAATTGACATTATCGGTTTTACAATTACTGTCGTAGATGATGTCCGTGCCATCCGTGAGTTCAGAAGCGTCAATTTTACAGTTTTGAAAAGATGGTCGAAATCAACTATGACATCATCAGTGATGTCACAATTGACATTGTCGGTTTTAAAATTACTGTCGTAGATGATGTTCGTGTCATTCGTCAGTTGAGAAGCGTCAATTTTACAGTTTTGAAAAGATGGTCGAAATCAATTATGACATCATCAGTGATGTCACAATTGACATTATTGGTTTTAAAATTACAGTCGTAGATGATGTCCGTGCCATTCGTGAGTTCAGAAGCGTCATTTTTACAGTTTTGAAAAGATGGTCGAAATCAATTATGACATCATCAGTGATGTCACAATTGACATTATTGGTTTTAAAATTACAGTCGTAGATGATGTCCGTGCCATTCGTGAGTTCAGAAGCGTCATTTTTACAGTTTTGAAAAGATGGTCGAAATCAATTATGACATCATCAGTGATGTCACAAGTGACATTATCGGTTTTAAAATTACTGTCGTAGATGATGTCCGTGCCATCCGTGAGTTCAGAAGCGTCAATTTTACAGTTTTGAAAAGAAGGTCAAAATCAATTATGACATCATCAGTGATGTCACAATTGACATTATCGGTTTTAAAATTACTGTCGTAGATGATGTTCGTGCCATCCGTGAGTTCAGAAGCGTAAATTTTACAGTTTTGAAAAGATGGTCAAAATCAATTATGACATCATCAGTGATGTCACAATTGACATTATCGGTTTTAAAATTACTGTCGTAGATGATGTTCGTGCCATTCGTGAGTTCAGAAGCATCAATTTTACAGTTTCGAAAAGATGGTCAAAATCAATTATGACATCATCAGTGATGTCACAATTGACATTATCGGTTTTAAAATTACTGTCGTAGATGATGTTCGTGCCATTCGTGAGTTCAGAAGCGTCAATTTTACAGTTTTGAACAGATGGTCGAAATCAATTATGACATCATCAGTGATGTCACAATTGACATTATTGGTTTTAAAATTACTGTCGTAGATGATGTCCGTGCCATCCGTGAGTTCAGAAGCGTCAATTTTACAGTTTTGAAAAGATGGTCGAAATCAATTATGACATCATCAGTGATGTCACAATTGACATTATCGGTTTTAAAATTACTGTCGTAGATGATGTTCGTGCCATCCGTGAGTTCAGAAGCGTAAATTTTACAGTTTTGAAAAGATGGTCAAAATCAATTATGACATTCAGTGATGTCACAATTGACATTATCGGTTTTAAAATTACTGTCGTAGATGATGTTCGTGCCATTCGTGAGTTCAGAAGCATCAATTTTACAGTTTCGAAAAGATGGTCAAAATCAATTATGACATCATCAGTGATGTCACAATTGACATTATCGGTTTTAAAATTACTGTCGTAGATGATGTTCGTGCCATTCGTGAGTTCAGAAGCGTCAATTTTACAGTTTTGAACAGATGGTCGAAATCAATTATGACATCATCAGTGATGTCACAATTGACATTATTGGTTTTAAAATTACTGTCGTAGATGATGTCCGTGCCATCCGTGAGTTCAGAAGCGTCAATTTTACAGTTTTGAAAAGATGGTCGAAATCAATTATGACATCATCAGTGATGTCACAATTGACATTATCGGTTTTAAAATTACTGTCGTAGATGATGTTCGTGCCATTCGTGAGTTCAGAAGCGTCAATTTTACAGTTTTGAAAAGATGGTCAAAATCAATTATGACATCATCAGTGATGTCACAATTGACATTATCGGTTTTAAAATTACTGTCGTAGATGATGTCCGTGCCATTCGTGAGTTCAGAAGCGTCAATTTTACAGTTTTAAAAAGATGGTCAAAATCAATTATGACATCATCAGTGATGTCACAATTGACATTATCGGTTTTAAAATTACTGTCGTAGATGATGTCCGTGCCATCCGTAAGTTCAGAAGCGTCAATTTTACAGTTTCGAAAAGATGGTCAAAATCAATTATGACATCATCAGTGATGTCACAATTGACATTATCGGTTTTAAAATTACTGTCGTAGATGATGTTCGTGCCATTCGTGAGTTCAGAAGCGTCAATTTTACAGTTTTGAACAGATGGTCGAAATCAATTATGACATCATCAGTGATGTCACAATTGACATTATTGGTTTTAAAATTACTGTCGTAGATGATGTCCGTGCCATTCGTGAGTTCAGAAGCGTCATTTTTACAGTTTTGAAAAGATGGTCGAAATCAATTATGACATCATCAGTGATGTCACAATTGACATTATCGGTTTTAAAATTACTGTCGTAGATGATGTCCGTGCCATCCGTGAGTTCAGAAGCGTCAATTTTACAGTTTTGAAAAGATGGTCAAAATCAATTATGACATCATCAGTGATGTCACAATTGACATTATCGCTTTTAAAATTACTGTCGTAGATGATGTCCGTGCCATCCGTGAGTTCAGAAGCGTCAATTTTACAGTTTTGAAAAGAAGGTCAAAATCAATTATGACATCATCAGTGATGTCACAATTGACATTATCGGTTTTAAAATTACTGTCGTAGATGATGTTCGTGCCATCCGTGAGTTCAGAAGCGTAAATTTTACAGTTTTGAAAAGATGGTCAAAATCAATTATGACATCATCAGTGATGTCACAATTGACATTATCGGTTTTAAAATTACTGTCGTAGATGATGTCCGTGCCATTCGTGAGTTCAGAAGCATCAATTTTACAGTTTTGAAAAGATGGTCAAAATCAATTATGACATCATCAGTGATGTCACAATTGACATTATCGGTTTTAAAATTACTGTCGTAGATGATGTCCGTGCCATCCGTAAGTTCAGAAGCGTCAATTTTACAGTTTCGAAAAGATGGTCAAAATCAATTATGACATCATCAGTGATGTCACAATTGACATTATCGGTTTTAAAATTACTGTCGTAGATGATGTTCGTGCCATTCGTGAGTTCAGAAGCGTCAATTTTACAGTTTCGAAAAGATGGTCAAAATCAATTATGACATCATCAGTGATGTCACAATTGACATTATCGGTTTTAAAATTACTGTCGTAGATGATGTCCGTGCCATTCGTGAGTTCAGAAGCGTCATTTTTACAGTTTTGAAAAGATGGTCGAAATCAATTATGACATCATCAGTGATGTCACAATTGACATTATCGGTTTTAAAATTACTGTCATAGATGATGTCCGTGCCATCCGTGAGTACAGAAGTGTCAATTTTACAGTTTTGAAAAGATGGTCGAAATCAATTATGACATCATCAGTGATGTCACAATTGACATTATCGGTTTTAAAATTACTGTCGTAGATGATGTCCGTGCCATTCGTGAGTTCAGAAGCGTCAATTTTACAGTTTTGAAAAGATGGTCAAAATCAATTATGACATCATCAGTGATGACACAATTGACATTATCGGTTTTAAAATTACTGTCGTAGATGATGTCCGTGCCATCTGTGAGTTCAGAAGTGTCAATTTTACAGTTTCGAAAAGATGGTCAAAATCAATTATGACATCATCAGTGATGTCACAATTGACATTATCGGTTTTAAAATTACTGTCGTAGATGATGTTCGTGCCATTCGTGAGTACAGAAGAGTCAATTTTACAGTTTTGAAAAGATGGTCGAAATCAATTATGACATCATCAGTGATGTCACAATTGACATTATCGGTTTTAAAATTACTGTCGTAGATGATGTTCGTGCCATTCGTGAGTTTAGAAGCGTAAATTTTACAGTTTTGAAAAGATGGTCAAAATCAATTATGACATCATCAGTGATGTCACAATTGACATTATCGGTTTTAAAATTACTGTCGTAGATGATGTTCGTGCCATTCGTGAGTTCAGAAGCGTCAATTTTACAGTTTTGAAAAGATGGTCGAAATCAATTATGACATCATCAGTGATGTCACAATTGACATTATTGGTTTTAAAATTACTGTCGTAGATGATGTCCGTGCCATTCGTGAGTTCAGAAGCGTCATTTTTACAGTTTTGAAAAGATGGTCGAAATCAATTATGACATCATCAGTGATGTCACAATTGACATTATCGGTTTTAAAATTACTGTCATAGATGATGTCCGTGCCATCCGTGAGTACAGAAGTGTCAATTTTACAGTTTTGAAAAGATGGTCGAAATCAATTATGACATCATCAGTGATGTCACAATTGACATTATCGGTTTTAAAATTACTGTCGTAGATGATGTCCGTGCCATTCGTGAGTTCAGAAGCGTCAATTTTACAGTTTTGAAAAGATGGTCAAAATCAATTATGACATCATCAGTGATGACACAATTGACATTATCGGTTTTAAAATTACTGTCGTAGATGATGTCCGTGCCATCTGTGAGTTCAGAAGTGTCAATTTTACAGTTTCGAAAAGATGGTCAAAATCAATTATGACATCATCAGTGATGTCACAATTGACATTATCGGTTTTAAAATTACTGTCGTAGATGATGTTCGTGCCATTCGTGAGTACAGAAGAGTCAATTTTACAGTTTTGAAAAGATGGTCGAAATCAATTATGACATCATCAGTGATGTCACAATTGACATTATCGGTTTTAAAATTACTGTCGTAGATGATGTTCGTGCCATTCGTGAGTTTAGAAGCGTAAATTTTACAGTTTTGAAAAGATGGTCAAAATCAATTATGACATCATCAGTGATGTCACAATTGACATTATCGGTTTTAAAATTACTGTCGTAGATGATGTTCGTGCCATTCGTGAGTTCAGAAGCGTCAATTTTACAGTTTTGAAAAGATGGTCGAAATCAATTATGACATCATCAGTGATGTCACAATTGACATTATTGGTTTTAAAATTACTGTCGTAGATGATGTCCGTGCCATTCGTGAGTTCAGAAGCGTCAATTTTACAGTTTTGAAAAGATGGTCGAAATCAATTATGACATCATCAGTGATGTCACAATTGACATTATCGGTTTTACAATTACTGTCGTAGATGATGTCCGTGCCATTCGTGAGTTCAGAAGCGTCAATTTTACAGTTTTGAAAAGAGGGTCAAAATCAATTATGACATCATCAGTGATGTCACAATTGACATTATCGGTTTTACAATTACTGTCGTAGATGATGTCCGTGCCATTCGTGAGTTCAGAAGCGTCAATTTTACAGTTTTGAAAAGATGGTCGAAATCAATTATGACATCATCAGTGATGTCACAATTGACATTATCGGTTTTAAAATTACTGTCGTAGATGATGTTCGTGCCATTCGTGAGTTCAGAAGCGTCAATTTTACAGTTTTGAAAAGATGGTCGAAATCAATTATGACATCATCAGTGATGTCACAATTGACATTATCGGTTTTAAAATTACTGTCGTAGATGATGTCCGTGCCATTCGTGAGTTCAGAAGCGTCAATTTTACAGTTTTGAAAAGATGGTCAAAATCAATTATGACATCATCAGTGATGTCACAATTGACATTATCGGTTTTACAATTACTGTCGTAGATGATGTCCGTGCCATTCGTGAGTTCAGAAGCGTCAATTTTACAGTTTTGAAAAGATGGTCGAAATCAATTATGACATCATCAGTGATGTCACAATTGACATTATCGGTTTTAAAATTAATGTCGTAGATGATGTTCGTGCCATTCGTGAGTTCAGAAGCGTCAATTTTACAGTTTTGAAAAGATGGTCGAAATCAATTATGACATCATCAGTGATGTCACAATTGACATTATTGGTTTTAAAATTACTGTCGTAGATGATGTCCGTGCCATTCGTGAGTTCAGAAGCGTCATTTTTACAGTTTTGAAAAGATGGTCGAAATCAATTATGACATCATCAGTGATGTCACAATTGACATTATCGGTTTTAAAATTACTGTCGTAGATGATGTCCGTGCCATTCGTGAGTTCAGAAGCATTAATTTTACAGTTTTGAAAAGATGGTCAAAATCAATTATGACATCATCAGTGATGTCACAATTGACATTATCGGTTTTAAAATTACTGTCGTAGATGATGTCCGTGCCATTCGTGAGTTCAGAAGCGTCAATTTTACAGTTTTGAAAAGATGGTCAAAATCAATTATGACATCATCAGTGATGTCACAATTGACATTATCGGTTTTAAAATTACTGTCGTAGATGATGTCCGTGCCATCCGTAAGTTCAGAAGCGTCAATTTTACAGTTTCGAAAAGATGGTCAAAATCAATTATGACATCATCAGTGATGTCACAATTGACATTATCGGTTTTAAAATTACTGTCGTAGATGATGTCCGTGCCATCCGTGAGTTCAGAAGCGTCAATTTTACAGTTTTGAAAAGATGGTCGAAATCAATTATGACATCATCAGTGATGTCACAATTGACATTATCGGTTTTAAAATTACTGTCGTAGATGATGTTCGTGCCATTCGTGAGTTCAGAAGCGTCAATTTTACAGTTTTGAAAAGATGGTCAAAATCAATTATGACATCATCAGTGATGTCACAATTGACATTATCGGTTTTAAAATTACTGTCGTAGATGATGTTCGTGCCATTCGTGAGTTCAGAAGCGTCAATTTTACAGTTTTGAAAAGATGGTCAAAATCAATTATGACATCATCAGTGATGTCACAATTGACATTATCGCTTTTAAAATTACTGTCGTAGATGATGTCCGTGCCATCCGTGAGTTCAGAAGCGTCAATTTTACAGTTTTGAAAAGAAGGTCAAAATCAATTATGACATCATCAGTGATGTCACAATTGACATTATCGGTTTTAAAATTACTGTCGTAGATGATGTTCGTGCCATCCGTGAGTTCAGAAGCGTAAATTTTACAGTTTTGAAAAGATGGTCAAAATCAATTATGACATCATCAGTGATGTCACAATTGACATTATCGGTTTTAAAATTACTGTCGTAGATGATGTCCGTGCCATTCGTGAGTTCAGAAGCGTCAATTTTACAGTTTTGAAAAGATGGTCAAAATCAATTATGACATCATCAGTGATGTCACAATTGACATTATCGGTTTCAAAATTACTGTCGTAGATGATGTCCGTGCCATCCGTAAGTTCAGAAGCGTAAATTTTACAGTTTCGAAAAGATGGTCAAAATCAATTATGACATCATCAGTGATGTCACAATTGACATTATCGGTTTTAAAATTATTGTCGTAGATGATGTTCGTGCCATTCGTGAGTTCAGAAGCGTCAATTTTACAGTTTCGAAAAGATGGTCAAAATCAATTATGACATCATCAGTGATGTCACAATTGACATTATCGGTTTTAAAATTACTGTCGTAGATGATGTTCGTGCCATTCGTGAGTTTAGAAGCGTCAATTTTACAGTTTTGAACAGATGGTCGAAATCAATTATGACATCATCAGTGATGTCACAATTGACATTATTGGTTTTAAAATTACTGTCGTAGATGATGTCCGTGCCATTCGTGAGTTCAGAAGCGTCATTTTTACAGTTTTGAAAAGATGGTCGAAATCAATTATGACATCATCAGTGATGTCACAATTGACATTATTGGTTTTAAAATTACTGTCGTAGATGATGTCCGTGCCATTCGTGAGTTCAGAAGCGTCAATTTTACAGTTTTGAAAAGATGGTCGAAATCAATTATGACATCATCAGTGATGTCACAATTGACATTATCGGTTTTAAAATTACTGTCGTAGATGATGTTCGTGCCATTCGTGAGTTCAGAAGAGTCAATTTTACAGTTTTGAAAAGATGGTCGAAATCAATTATGACATCATCAGTGATGTCACAATTGACATTATTGGTTTTAAAATTACTGTCGTAGATGATGTCCGTGCCATTCGTGAGTTCAGAAGCGTCAATTTTACAGTTTTGAAAAGATGGTCAAAATCAATTATGACATCATCAGTGATGTCACAATTGACATTATCGGTTTTAAAATTACTGTCGTAGATGATGTCCGTGCCATCCGTAAGTTCAGAAGCGTCAATTTTACAGTTTCGAAAAGATGGTCAAAATCAATTATGACATCATCAGTGATGTCACAATTGACATTATCGGTTTTAAAATTACTGTCGTAGATGATGTTCGTGCCATTCGTGAGTTCAGAAGCGTCAATTTTACAGTTTCGAAAAGATGGTCAAAATCAATTATGACATCATCAGTGATGTCACAATTGACATTATCGGTTTTAAAATTACTGTCGTAGATGATGTTCGTGCCATTCGTGAGTTCAGAAGCGTCAATTTTACAGTTTTGAACAGATTGTCGAAATCAATTATGACATCATCAGTGATGTCACAATTGACATTATTGGTTTTAAAATTACTGTCGTAGATGATGTCCGTGCCATTCGTGAGTTCAGAAGCGTCATTTTTACAGTTTTGAAAAGATGGTTGAAATCAATTATGACATCATCAGTGATGTCACAATTGACATTATCGGTTTTAAAATTACTGTCGTAGATGATGTCCGTGCCATCCGTGAGTTCAGAAGCGTCAATTTTACAGTTTTGAAAAGATGGTCAAAATCAATTATGACATCATCAGTGATGTCACAATTGACATTATCGCTTTTAAAATTACTGTCGTAGATGATGTCCGTGCCATCCGTGAGTTCAGAAGCGTCAATTTTACAGTTTTGAAAAGATGGTCAAAATCAATTATGACATCATCAGTGATGTCACAATTGACATTATCGGTTTTAAAATTACTGTCGTAGATGATGTTCGTGCCATCCGTGAGTTCAGAAGCGTAAATTTTACAGTTTTGAAAAGATGGTCAAAATCAATTATGACATCATCAGTGATGTCACAATTGACATTATCGGTTTTAAAATTACTGTCGTAGATGATGTCCGTGCCATTCGTGAGTTCAGAAGCGTAAATTTTACAGTTTTGAAAAGATGGTCAAAATCAATTATGACATCATCAGTGATGTCACAATTGACATTATCGGTTTTAAAATTACTGTCGTAGATGATGTCCGTGCCATCCGTAAGTTCAGAAGCGTCAATTTTACAGTTTCGAAAAGATGGTCAAAATCAATTATGACATCATCAGTGATGTCACAATTGACATTATCGGTTTTAAAATTACTGTCGTAGATGATGTTCGTGCCATTCGTAAGTTCAGAAGCGTCAATTTTACAGTTTCGAAAAGATGGTCAAAATCAATTATGACATCATCAGTGATGTCACAATTGACATTATCGGTTTTAAAATTACTGTCGTAGATGATGTCCGTGCCATTCGTGAGTTCAGAAGCGTCATTTTTACAGTTTTGAAAAGATGGTCCAAATCAATTATGACATCATCAGTGATGTCACAATTGACATTATCGGTTTTAAAATTACTGTCGTAGATGATGTCCGTGCCATTCGTGAGTTCAGAAGCGTCAATTTTACAGTTTTGAAAAGATGGTCAAAATCAATTATGACATCATCAGTGATGTCACAATTGACATTATCGGTTTTAAAATTACTGTCATAGATGATGTCCGTGCCATCTGTGAGTTCAGAAGTGGCAATTTTACAGTTTCGAAAAGATGGTCAAAATCAATTATGACATCATCAGTGATGTCACAATTGACATTATCGGTTTTAAAATTACTGTCGTAGATGATGTTCGTGCCATTCGTGAGTTCAGAAGCGTCAATTTTACAGTTTTGAAAAGATGGTCGAAATCAATTATGACATCATCAGTGATGTCACAATTGACATTATCGGTTTTAAAATTACTGTCGTAGATGATGTTCGTGCCATTCGTGAGTTCAGAAGCGTAAATTTTACAGTTTTGAAAAGATGGTCAAAATCAATTATGACATCATCAGTGATGTCACAATTGACATTATCGGTTTTAAAATTACTGTCGTAGATGATGTTCGTGCCATTCGTGAGTTCAGAAGCGTCAATTTTACAGTTTTGAAAAGATGGTCGAAATCAATTATGACATCATCAGTGATGTCACAATTGACATTATTGGTTTTAAAATTACTGTCGTAGATGATGTCCGTGCCATTCGTGAGTACAGAAGCGTCAATTTTACAGTTTTGAAAAGATGGTCGAAATCAATTATGACATCATCAGTGATGTCACAATTGACATTATCGGTTTTACAATTACTGTCGTAGATGATGTCCGTGCCATTCGTGAGTTCAGAAGCGTCAATTTTACAGTTTTGAAAAGAGGGTCAAAATCAATTATGACATCATCAGTGATGTCACAATTGACATTATCGGTTTTACAATTACTGTCGTAGATGATGTCCGTGCCATTCGTGAGTTCAGAAGCGTCAATTTTACAGTTTTGAAAAGATGGTCGAAATCAATTATGACATCATCAGTGATGTCACAATTGACATTATCGGTTTTACAATTACTGTCGTAGATGATGTCCGTGCCATTCGTGAGTTCAGAAGCGTCAATTTTACAGTTTCGAAAAGATGGTCAAAATCAATTATGACATCATCAGTGATGTCACAATTGACATTATCGCTTTTAAAATTACTGTCGTAGATGATGACCGTGCCATCCGTGAGTTCAGAAGCGTCAATTTTACAGTTTTGAAAAGAAGGTCAAAATCAATTATGACATCATCAGTGATGTCACAATTGACATTATCGGTTTTAAAATTACTGTCGTAGATGATGTTCGTGCCATTCGTGAGTTCAGAAGCGTCAATTTTACAGTTTTGAAAAGATGGTCGAAATCAATTATGACATCATCAGTGATGTCACAATTGACATTATCGGTTTTAAAATTACTGTCGTAGATGATGTTCGTGCCATTCGTGAGTTCAGAAGCGTAAATTTTACAGTTTTGAAAAGATGGTCAAAATCAATTATGACATCATCAGTGATGTCACAATTGACATTATCGGTTTTAAAATTACTGTCGTAGATGATGTTCGTGCCATTCGTGAGTTCAGAAGCGTCAATTTTACAGTTTTGAAAAGATGGTCGAAATCAATTATGACATCATCAGTGATGTCACAATTGACATTATTGGTTTTAAAATTACTGTCGTAGATGATGTCCGTGCCATTCGTGAGTACAGAAGCATCAATTTTACAGTTTTGAAAAGATGGTCGAAATCAATTATGACATCATCAGTGATGTCACAATTGACATTATCGGTTTTACAATTACTGTCGTAGATGATGTCCGTGCCATTCGTGAGTTCAGAAGCGTCAATTTTACAGTTTTGAAAAGAGGGTCAAAATCAATTATGACATCATCAGTGATGTCACAATTGACATTATCGGTTTTACAATTACTGTCGTAGATGATGTCCGTGCCATTCGTGAGTTCAGAAGCGTCAATTTTACAGTTTTGAAAAGATGGTCGAAATCAATTATGACATCATCAGTGATGTCACAATTGACATTATCGGTTTTACAATTACTGTCGTAGATGATGTCCGTGCCATTCGTGAGTTCAGAAGCGTCAATTTTACAGTTTTGAAAAGATGGTCGAAATCAATTATGACATCATCAGTGATGTCACAATTGACATTATCGGTTTTAAAATTACTGTCGTAGATGATGTTCGTGCCATTCGTGAGTTCAGAAGCGTCAATTTTACAGTTTTGAAAAGATGGTCGAAATCAATTATGACATCATCAGTGATGTCACAATTGACATTATTGGTTTTAAAATTACTGTCGTAGATGATGTCCGTGCCATTCGTGAGTTCAGAAGCGTCATTTTTACAGTTTTGAAAAGATGGTCGAAATCAATTATGACATCATCAGTGATGTCACAATTGACATTATCGGTTTTAAAATTACTGTCGTAGATGATGTCCGTGCCATTCGTGAGTTCAGAAGCATCAATTTTACAGTTTTGAAAAGATGGTCAAAATCAATTATGACATCATCAGTGATGTCACAATTGACATTATCGGTTTTAAAATTACTGTCGTAGATGATGTCCGTGCCATTCGTGAGTTCAGAAGCGTCAATTTTACAGTTTTGAAAAGATGGTCAAAATCAATTATGACATCATCAGTGATGTCACAATTGACATTATCGGTTTTAAAATTACTGTCGTAGATGATGTTCGTGCCATTCGTGAGTTCAGAAGCGTCAATTTTACAGTTTTGAAAAGATGGTCAAAATCAATTATGACATCATCAGTGATGTCACAATTGACATTATCGGTTTTAAAATTACTGTCGTAGATGATGTTCGTGCCATTCGTGAGTTCAGAAGCGTCAATTTTACAGTTTCGAAAAGATGGTCAAAATCAATTATGACATCATCAGTGATGTCACAATTGACATTATCGGTTTTAAAATTACTGTCGTAGATGATGTTCGTGCCATTCGTGAGTTCAGAAGCGTCAATTTTACAGTTTCGAAAAGATGGTCAAAATCAATTATGACATCATCAGTGATGTCACAATTGACATTATCGCTTTTAAAATTACTGTCGTAGATGATGTCCGTGCCATCCGTGAGTTCAGAAG